>NC_069719.1:10854180-11455430 GCF_027358585.1 Pangasianodon hypophthalmus
ATAATGATATCTTGAGGAACAGGTTCAAGATATTATAGCCAATTCTCTATGAGTTACAGTGCCAAAGCACACTTACGATGTGACTGTCATCATCTGCTACTTCATTTTTCAATACAGACTTTTTTCCCCTGAGGAAAAACCTGGGCTCTCCAACTCTTAATGTCAGGCAGCTAATTAAGGAAACATGCGAGTAATGTGTGGGATAATTCATTTGGGCAGGTCAAGGTGTTAGAGTGGCAATAATTGGAGCCCTGGACTTCCAAACTCTTATTTCTCACTGTGGTAATAAGCACCTCGCCATCTTAGCTATGGCCCGAGTGCAATTTTTACTGTCAAGAGCTTTCAAGGCTCTAAAGTCAGACAGAGTGCCAGCACTGGACTGTAATAAAATGACCTGCTGATCTTACCTTGCGGACTATAGATGCTAGGAGCTCATCAAAAGCTGGCAGCTGCCTCCATTAACAGAGGAAAATGGTCTCACATCAAGGTATTAAGCCAACCGTACATGGTTCTGTTATGATATTTCCATCTTAATTAATTCATTTACAGTTTAAATTTCTGTTATGTTCTACTTCCATTTAAGCATTCCTGAGAGCAGTGAGGGAATTCAGGAGAGGGTTTTCCCTTTAAGTTGGAAGAGAATAAAAAGAGTGCACGCTTTTTTTTTTTGGAAATGATAATTACAGTCAGGAATGTCTGTGGGGAGGACAGCAGGCCATGGTTATTGACTTGTAAAGGAGCCGGTAGGTGAGTCTTGACAAGACGCGAGCAGGCCCGAATCTTGTAAAGAAGTATCTGATTTCTCTGCTAGTTGGGTCCCTAGAGAGGCTGCCGTGCTCTATCTCTCTGTGTTTATCGTGGGCTCACTGTTGTATGGTAAAAAGGGCAGATAAAAAAGAATGCAAAGTGACTTTTTTGTGAGAGAAGTGTTCTTTGCTTCTGCAAGGTACGTTGGGGTGAAGGGAGAAAGTGACTGTATTTCTGTGTACCTGTGTGTGAGACAGCAAAAAAGGTCAAGTGGTAAAGAGAAGCAAGTCAGCAAGAGGGAAGACAAAAGTGGTGATCAGCTACCATGGCTTCTCACAGGCCTGACTAATTTATGAAGGCAAACTGTGCAAGAGAAGCAGGTGGAATTGGAAGAAGTTTATACTGACTCCGGTGAGCAGGCACGGCCCTGACCCAGGGGGGGACTCTTCTTGGTTTGAACTTTATCAGGGGCTAGGCTTAATCAATAAACTATTGGAAAAAGAATTAATTACTAAAGCAGAATAAAACAGCTGCATTTTAAACTGAGGATTCATCAATTCAGTAATCTCTCAGTTTCAACTCTGGTGCCAAGAGGATCATTCTGACTTCATGTAATGAGGAACTGTGGGAGTTTAGCTCCCCTGCAACACCCTTTTCTCAAACGCACACACACACTCCCACCATGCTCTCTTTCTTTCCTCCAGCCGTGCCTGATGGTTGAGGAATTCACAGTCGTTTTTCCCTCAGCTGTTTGTCATCACTGTCGAATCTCCTGACTGAGAGAGCCTCCTCTTCCCTGTTCTTGCCTCCGTTTGGTGTCCAGTGGCTCCCACTCCCCCCCTTCTCTTCTGCCACATTCCCTTCCTACCAAATTCCTGTCTTCCCAGGGATGGCGAAAGGGTATTAATGTGAAAGGCTCCGATGCTGGGGCCAGTGGAGCGCGTTTGTCCCTCTGAGGGAGAAGCGGACATTCCAGAACGCAGGGACACAACCCCAGCCCCCACCCCCCCATCAGTCCTGCAGGACCCACCTCTCTTCTGAACCCAATGTAGTGAATTTCAAGGAGGGTTGAAAAAGGGTTATGGGTGATGAATTGGGTTTTTAGTGAGCTCATTAGGAAGCCAAACAGAGTTTAGCCGGTGGAGCGGAGTGGAGTGGGGCCGCAGCGCAGTAATCAGTTCTGCTCGCTTTGTTCCCTGCCTCCAGGACATTTTCAGAGTGAAACTTCATGGCAGTGAGCTGATGAGAGGGTCGGCCGAGCAGAGGCTACAATCTGATGGTTGACTTGTTGATTTATAAACCTTTTAATTCATTTACTCTCCCGTCTCTTTTGCCTCACTCGTCCAAATGAGCAAGGCTAAAAAAACTTGCCTCCGTGAGCACCTTCTTTGATGGCAATGTCCAGCATTGTGTGGTCGATTCTCCTTTAAAAACCACAAGGTTTCTTATGTATTTGTTTTAGTTTGAAGTGTAATTGAGGGTAAAGAATCACCATAAACAATATTATCTGCTGGAGGGATGTGTAAAATCTGAGTCTTAGCCCTGCAATGAGGGAGCCCCTCTCTCTCTCTTTGCAGCTTCTCTCTCTTTTCTGAAGAGGACTTTGATATTCCCTTACCAGGAATTAATAAAGCCATATTGCCGTTAGCAGCCAAATCCACACTTCTCTTCTCTCCGCCTCTGTTTTCTTTCAAATCACACTCACTCTTGCTCTCTCGCTCTCTTGGCTCTTGGTGTTTTTCACAGTTTTCCCCTTATCATTTGCACAGCATATGAATCCTGTTTTGGTGAGAATTTATGTAATTTGCTCTGCTAATTATTGCCGTAATTAACACTTTAATTACTGCAGTGTGAAACTGCTCTGCTCCGCAGGTCTCCGCCTCCACCAATAGCAAGAGCTCGAAACTCAGGCAATCAGGCACACAGGCTCAGTCGTTATTTGTTTTCCATAATAATGCAGCCATCAAAGTGTACAGGGACAGAAAGATAGAGATGGAGAGAAAGAGAAAGAAAGAGAGAGAGAAAGCTGAAAGGCTGGGTGCACCTCGATAACCTCTGGGACCAATTAGTACAATTTGATTTAGAAAAAAACAGGGAGGAAGAGCTTGGGCTGTGTGCTTGGTTTAGGGAGTGGGGAATGGGGTGGAGTTGTCAGAGAGTCAGTGAGTGTGAAATCTTTGGTCTAGACCCAAGGCCCTTCATTAGGCTCTGATCCCTGTCTCTGGAGCGAGAGGCAGTCATGGGCATCACAGCGCCTTTTAGTTCTCCCCAAAAGGAGTGTGAGAGGAGATGGGGGGGGGGGGGGGGGGGGGTGCTGTTGCTCTCTCATCCTCAGCAATTTATCCCTTTACAATTCATGCAAATTGGAGCCTGACATCTGCAACAGCCTGATTGTTTCTCAGTGTCTCTCTCACACATCTTTATTGCATTTCTTTGTCTTTTTTTAACTCATCTAAATGAACTTTCCTGTTTCACTGGGATGTAGATGCACCCCTCCTTTCCACAGACACTTCTCAGCGCCTTAAACAGTTCTGCTCAAGGCGACAGTGCATCCACCGCATGCACATATTTGCTATCTCAGTCATTACAGATCATTTTTGGCATCTTAAAATAAAACATTTTAGTGTCATTTTAGTTTCCTTGCTGAACCCTTGTGGCAGTTGTGAGGACTTTTCCACTCAGAGCCCGGTAATTTACGCACACACACACCACTGATCTAAATGAAAGGTTTTGTGACTTATGAAATCATCAGCGGTGCTGAGTGATTAACAGGCTAATGAGTGGCAGAAGGGAGGGGAAGCGGGGGGTGGAAAATCATGGGCGCAATCAGAGGCCGGGAGCAGCCATTGTGGGCCTCTCAAAGGCCCTATTTATGATGTAATTAGATAATTGTTGTTACAGGTAGCAGGTTAATTACACTTGTAATTATCCAGCCCAGAGCCTTTGATAATATACATAGCTGGGCTTCCCCAAACATCAGGGTTATTGGCAGATGATTATCACTTCGAACTGATGGAGAGAAGAACACTTCTTTTCCTATTCTTTCTTACTCTCTCTTATTCCTACTCATTTTTGGGAATTTTAAAGAAAGGTAGGAGGGATTGTTGTGGTGAAAAGGTAGGCACAAATGTGACCGTGAGTTACACTGGCTCAGCTTTTCCACTTGTCCTGGGTTTGAGACATTCTGTGCTGCAGGGTCAGGGCAGTGGCTTAATAGAGAGGTGATAGTTATCTACAGCATTCCTGGGATGTTAGAAAGCTATCTTTCTGACAGGAGGGCTGGGGGGGCTCTGGTATGTGTGTGCGCTGTAACCCCCTCAAACACACTGCATCCTCCCAGTGCAAAAAGACATCTCATTAAACCTCTTATTCCACTTCATTTACGAGCAGACCTAACTATGTGATCTTCAGCACAAACAACCACAAATTAGTGCTGCAGTTGGAAAAAAACAATACACAGATAGAGATTAACGCTGAGAGAGGATGCAGCTGTGTGTGAAGGCAAGAAAAGCTTCTGTAGAGTTTTTTGGTGTGTGTGTGTGTTTGTTTGTGTGTGTGTGTGGGGGGGGGGGTTGAGTTTTCCTGGTTTACACTGAATTGCCTGTGTGGAGGGGAAAAAAAAAACAAAAAAAGTTTCACAGAACTGCTAATGACTTGCAGTGTCTCACTCCTAATTTGTTAGCACAGTGCAGTGTTTACCAAGCTGTTGTTTTACAGGCTAGCATGCACACTGCTGCTCAGGAAATAATTGCCATAAAATATTGTTCCTCTGGGGCAGTCTGATCCTGCACTCTGTATTCTCTTCACCTGAGCTGGACTGAACTGTGACCTGAATCAGCGAGTACAGTCAAATCCAGTCTTTAGAGAGTGCTAAACTGCCGATACAGCAGTGGACATGAGTGTGTGTTTTGTGAGTGTGTGCCTGTGTGATGAGGCCTGCTGGAGTGTGAATGGAAGTGCTCTGTGTCAGGACCATGTGGCCTGGGTGCAGGCGAGGGTCCCTGCGTGAATCCTGAGTAAATAAAAAAAAAAAGAGGAGGGGGGACAGTGGACAAAGAAAGCAGAGCCCCTGCTACAGGCCACATTGGCAGCCATTTGGGCTCTTGAATGTACTAAATGCTGCTTATGCCGACTGAAAGGTTCAGGAGAAAAGGAGGGAAAAAGAGGCTTAAAATCCCTTCTTTTTTCTCCCTTTCTCGGTGAGGGAGCCTTGAAGGAGAATCGGCAAAAGGGAGGAGGGAACTATAGGGGCAGTGCTGCAGGCTGAGGTGAGGAGATGGTATAACAAGACAGCCCCTGCGTTGTTCCCTCTGCCTTTGGGGGCTTGAGGGTGAGCACTATGGCTTGGGTCACTACTCTCTAGCATGCACCCCTCTGCTTTCCTGTTTAAACACTCAGGCATCATGCAATATCCTTGTGCTTTCCTGTTGAATATGGCGAAGTCTTCATGAACATGGCTGAGCAGCATAACCCAGTGGGTGGGGGGAAGCTTTAGCTCTAGTGGGGCCTAAATTAGTCACTTTAAGCACAGCCTCTGGAAGGCACTGCCTCCACATTTATGCTCCATTACCCTGAAACAAATGCCCAAGCCAAGCGAAACGCAAATCCTTTGCTTGGCCTCTGAGAACATCAGCTAGATACACATATAGATAGCGCGAAGAAGTTCTTCCGTCCATACCTAGTGCCAAAATATCATTGTCTTAAAACTCAAACAACTTAAAAAATTTATTTTTACATGCTGTTTGGAAGCAAATAATTTTTGACATATTTTCACATTTGCATAACATGACCCAGAGTGTTGTGTGGCAGACCGCCTTTAAAAAGTTCAGTACAGTGCCCTTAGCATCATCTCTGAGCATTAACCTTGGAGCATGCCATGCCCCTAGACATGTAGCCAACACATTTATATCCGCTGAACTTATTTGTAGCATCCTGCAGGCAAACATGCTATATATACACTCTATACACTTCTCTTAGAATTCAGGACACATCACTGGCCAGGATGTCCACGGGCAGACAATATCAGCAACAAAATCTCCCAAAATTCGGTTAATGTGAGAGGATAATATTTACTGACATCCTAAACTTTTAATGATGCATAAATATTATCACACATGCAAATATGAGGGTAAAAGTTTATTAATCAGGCTTTAGTGATGACTTCACCTATTTCTTTGGAAATTGTGTTAATTGTGTTATAGGATCAGCTTTACTGTCTATACATGCATGCTTACTTCAGGGACACATTTTGTTGAGATGACACAAAGAGGGATTGAGTGAAGAGAAAGAGAGAATCAAGAAGCAGGGCAATAGGGCCTGGCTTTTTTCATCCTTCAAGGGCATTGCTTTTCCACAAGTGCCTGGGGCTACACTCCAGCACCTCTCCTCCCCGAGGCCTTTCGCCTGCCTCCTAATAGCCATCCCCATCTGTGTCACACAGGCAGATGATGGGATGCTTCCCCTTCCCTTTTTTCCACTGTCTCCCTCTCTCTCTGTCTCTCTTTTTTAGCAGATTGCACATCCACACAGGTTAAAATGCCAGAGTTGCCAGGGAACAGTCAGAAGCCATTAGTGTTTGGGACAATTTGCCCTGCAGCACTTCTTCTCTGGCTCATAAGAAAGGAGTGGGGGCGGATGTAAATCACCAACTCGCCTTTAGATGTAATGAGGGTGTGCAAGTTTGTCCTCCTTTCTTTCTTTCTTTCTTTCTTTCTTTCTTTCTTTCTTTCTTTCTTTCTTTTTCTTCACACATTTGTATTACCTTGACTACATGCAAACGTAAACTCGTTTCCACTTATACATATAGCTGTAACTGAGAAGCAGGCTGCTCACATTGTGTACAGTGTAACAGCACATGCACGTGTGTGAGTGTGCGTGTGTGTGTGAGGGAAAAAGAGAGTTGCTGAAAGCCTGGGAGTCTGATTTCACCCTGCTGGGGAGGCAGGCTGAGCCTACTGGAGCGACCAGAGCTGGAGGGTAATGAAGTGACAGGTCAGTCTGTAAATATGCATGGGTCGGCCCGGCCCCGGTGAGGGGGAGGCTATCGCGTTGCAGTGAAAATGGAAACGTCAATAAAATTAATCTGCCATCCTTTGGGCCAGGCCACTCAGCCTCTCTGTGTCTGGACTCTACCAAAGTGGCTGTGTGGCCAACAGCAGGCGCAGCTTATGACACCACCACAACAACACAAGGTTGTACTGCTACACGCAAAAACGACGTGTAAACCCCCCTCCTAACCGCTTTCCACACACACACACACACACACACACACAAGCTTCTCCCCTCCTTGGGTGATGTTATTATTATTGAAGTGGAGAGCAAACTGGAGAATTAGCACGCCGTCTGGGTCGCATTTCTCAGGAAGCCACACACGGTCAGACTGAGGCTACGGCTTGGCTCCAGTTTATTGTTTTAGGCTTTCCTGAACAAGGGCTTTTACTTAGCCTGGGATTTATGGCATTTGCTGCTAATGAATGCCCATTCTACAATTACAACGCTCACAGACTCCGTCCACTATTCCCACATGGGTGGGTTTGCAGTGGCAGTTTCTATAAGTCCGGGCAGAGAGCAGAGTCTCCGTGTGCCCTCTTTCACTCTTATGTGTGCCTTTGCACTAATGATATGAAAGGGACACACAGCACTCGAAAAAAAAAGAAAAGGGGAAAGTGAAAAAGAAGAGGAAAAAAGATGTAGAGAAGAGATATACGTCTGCACTGTTCTTGTATTCTTCATGTATTTTGCATGTGATTACTCCTCCAGTCGGATCCTTTTTCTTTCCCCCTTTTTAATGTTATTACTTCAAATATTTATGTGAGATTATGGCTTGTGTAGGTGCACGTGATTGATGTTTCCCCAAAAACAGGAAGACATACAAGTCTGGATTTGGAGAGTGTCGGGGTCCTGCTATGCCTTAGTGGAGAAGTTTTTCAGATACATAATTTAGATGCCCTCAAGGAAGGCTTTCAAGGCATTTTTGCCTGAGGGCAAGAAAAAATAACCATGACTGCTAAAAGTAAATCATTTTTGCTAATGCACAGTTAATGGTGCAGAGGAGGAGAAAGAAGGCAAGGGCTTGGGATTAGAACCTGGGTTTAAAGGAAGCCAGCCTGCCTTGATATGCGCATGTTTCCTGCCCAAATCAAACACTGACAGGCATTAATGCAGCACAAAGCCGCCGTGCCCCTATCATGTAAATGAGCAGGCGGGAGGGGGAGGGACCAAGGGGAGATGGACTGCGCTCTATTATGTGCGCCCAAGTGCAACAATGAAACACCACTGTGCACTCTTCCCACTTACTCTCCAACTATTCCTCAAGTTTGTTCGTTTTGTTAGTATTTGCATCTTTGTTTACTTTGCACATGTTTATAAGTAATTTTGATGTTAGCTCCTCCCTATCCTTTTTATGTCAAGCATGCAAATATAACCTAAATAATGGCATGAGCTCCAGTCTAGGAAGAGTTGCTTTTATAAAAATTTTCTTGCCTTCTGTTTTCTTTTTACCTAGTCATTCTGTTGATGGTCCAGGATTTTATTTCAGTCAAACCAAAACTCAGATCCAATAACCTCCCATCCATGACTGAGGTTACATTACAAAAAGTGCATGAGGCTGTAGGAGATTATGTTCCGTTTCTAAAGAGCTCTCGTTTTGACCAGGAGACGGCTTAGACAACAGTGTGGCCTCGCCTGGTACAGGTGACGATGACGACCCAGACAAAGACAAAAAGCGGCAGAAAAAACGTGGCATCTTCCCCAAGGTGGCTACCAACATCATGCGAGCATGGCTCTTCCAGCATCTCACAGTAAGTGTTCTTTTACTTGCTTTCTTTTGCACACTTATACGTGATATCAGACTTTCAATAATGCACACAAACCACATTTATAAAAAAAAATGTCTGTATACTCTCCTGAATGTGCACAAATCAAAGTCAGATTGATTTACATTTACATTGATTTATATTGGTATTTTACTGGGATCAACACAATCAGCTGGCACAATCAGTTCCCCTGTTGAAAATGGACTTAAACCACTGAGACATGTAGTATGAGCTTGCACAACACTCTCCACATTCTTCCCCTCCAACCACAAAGAGGCTTCCTAAAACCACAACAATTTTCTAGTATCTCATTACCTTTCACTCCAAAGTCTGTGGCTGACAAGAACTAAATACTCATTATAGTTTTGTCAGTGAAAAATTAAACAACCATTTGCTTATTCATCTTTACTATACATTTCTCTTACACATACGCTCAGTGCAGCAATCACACTTATTCTTTATGCAATTAAATATTTAAAGTATGCATTATAGAAATTGTGTGTTGTGATTAGGGAGGGCATATGAGATCCTGACTGGTGTTTGGTGTGTCTTTGTGTGTGGGTTGCCTGGGTAAGCCCGGTAAGAGATGGCCAGAGGGGGCCAGGCTGGTGGGGGTGAGTGAGGGGCCAGAGACGGTCATGTTCCGTTGCCCTCTCTGATGTCAGGACATGATCGGAGACTAGAAGCTGTATTGATCTGGACCTAGAAGGTCAGGTTACATGCAACTCTGTTCCTGAGCATGCGGCTACATAAGGGCCTATGCAGGAAGCCATGCGTGTCTATGTTTGTCTGTCTGTGTGAATATGAAGACAGCGGCCTTATGCCCTGTGATCTGTATGCGTCACAAGGTCACGTGGCCATGCTGGCTGTAGCACCCCCAAAGCAGAAGCATTAACCCCAGCCCTGATTACCTAAGCAAAGCCCAAATAATGAGGTCCTGCAAATACAGCCTAATTGAAAGGCCTGTAAATCCATTACATATTGGTCAGGGATAATCAGGAGCTGTTTAATCACTTTTCCCTATTCAGGGGCAGTGAAGCTTCAACAGCCGAGCCCTGAACCTTGCCATGTGCTTATTATTCCCATCATTATCAAAATGACTTCACAGCTGTTCATGGCTACATCTCCTCTGCTGGAAATTTTCAGCAAATCAGTAAAACATCTTTCATTTGAGAATGAGTGTTGGGGACAGATAACATCACAGGCGTTATTTCTTCTTAATTCGCTCTCTACCTTCTTCAAGCTTGAAGTTGGTTGACGAGTGGGAAGAAAAATTTAGAGGCCTCCTTTGAGCCACCTACCTCTGTGTTTTTTTTTTTTTTACACACGCCTCCTGGTTAATTTACTTGGCTCACACCATGCAGAAATTTCTTGCTTTATTGAGGGATCATTAGGCGTCTTTCCTGGCGACTCAAGGAATGCCTATTGTGGGCTTCTCTTAGCTCCTGCGATTGCACTGCAAAATGAAGGCTGATTCACAGAGAGCTATACAGCCTTTTCCACCAATTTTCTTTAGAATTGTTTTAAAATAGTGAATGAGAAGAGGGAGAGAGAGAGAGACAAAAAGAAGAAAGGGAGAGAGAGAATAAAGCCTGATAGATTAAGCCTCTGAGTATTTTTTTTTTTAATTCATGGAAGTACAGCTTTCAAGACCCCATTTTCCTCTTCTTTTGGTAGCTCTCTTGCTTTTTACATGTTTTCTCCCATCTTTTTGGACCCTTTTGTGAAAACCCCTGGTTGGACTTGTACAAGCAATAATCCTTTCCTTTTAACCTACCTTTATAGTTTTTTCCTGTGAAAAAAAAAGGCCTAATTGAATTATCCTCTACTACTCACTGCAGCCCCTATACAATTCCTTACTTGGACACACACACTCATACGCATACCACACACTAGCACATCCAACTCTTTTACTTTTTACTTTAATTTGTTAAGCAAATGTATTTCCTATTTGAGGATGCGTTTGTGCTAGAGAGAATTCTTGGGGACTTTGGCCCCTGAATGGCCTATTGGGGCATTCTGGCATTCAGGCATTCATTAGAGAGGGCAGAATGAAAGGAGTAGGGTTGTATTTTCTCAAATGCTCAGGCCAGCATGGAGCTACTCTTCCATGAGCTCCAGGGGTCTCTCTACATATGTTCTCAACATCCAGCCATTGTCACCTTTTCTGAAAAGCTCAAAAGGACAGCCCCCCTGCCCGTGCGCAGAAAAACAACACAGGCCAACAGTAACAATTGTTGGCTTTTGGATTCAGTATAACAAAATTGATGGCCCTCCCCTCTCCTGCCTCCCCTGCACACTTTGACCCCACACTTTCATGGGAGAAATCTCACTGAGCTTTTGGCCATTACAATTGTCTCTGCTTAAAAGGGCCGCTTCAATTGGCACCCACCAACAGCTTCCTAAGGGATGGGAACGATGCCTGGTCCCACACCATCCTTTATGAAGAATGCAAGACCAAAATGTGGTTGTGTTTAATTTAATGCACTCTCATACAGCGTGCAGCAGTGCACAAACCAGCGTCTTTCACTAGACTGGAGCAGGTATCAGCTGGTGTAAACTGGCCTTGCACACTCAGTGGCTGTCTGTCTTTTCTCCCAGCTTTTCTGGATGTTTTCCAGTACCATTAGGAAAGGGGAAATCCCAGTGTGTTGCCATAAGCTTTCCCATAGTGCAGAAAGCTTATGTTATCAGAAAGGTAAACTTCTCAGCAGGGTAGATTCCTCTGCTAGGCTTTACATGCTAGAAAAGTGAAAGAAAGGAAGACTTGGGGAAAAAAAGAGGATAAGAAATGTCTACTAGATTTGACAAAAAGTGTGAGGGCACATTTTAGCAGACAACTACTCTGAATTCTCTCAGCCTGTTGGTGCCCCCATCCTCCCTCCTCTAGAGCAGCCCTTGTGCCCCTGCAAAGACAAGGGTCGGCCTTGCAATAAAAACAGGAAGCACTCAGATACAAAGATACCACTCCAGGCCTGGCCTGTCTTTTCACTAACGTAAACCTTCAAACACCAATGAATATAAATAGGCCCCTTTGAGCAGGCTAGGAACAAGGCTGAGTGGATTTCTACAAGGGTCTAGAGGTGGTCAGATGGTGGAACGGTAGCACGCTCTCTTTCTGAATCTCTCACTGAGATCAAGCCTCTCAGGTTCTGTGCCATTCTGCCTCCTGACCGCCCTGATTGGGAAGTGCTGCTAAGCTGCAAAGCCAGGTGTATTGCTCCCCTGGGGTCACTGAAAGAGAAGTGATAGATCCCATGACCATTTTGGAGGTCTGTGGGAGAACTGAATAGCACATTAGCACGTCTTTATATGGGCTTATGTTATAAGGTTTGTTTTCAACCTGTAACTTCCATCTTATGGTGTGAGGGTTCATAGCAGCCTCTGATCATCTACGCTGAAAGTCTATTTGAGAACGAATTATTGATTGTTTCAACATTAGTTATTAGACATAGATTATTAGAATGCATGTTACAACAGTTTGTTGGTTTGATTGCTGTTGTTAAAATGGGTTTAACAAAACATCCATAAGGACTATAATCTCACTATTACCTGATCCTGGACACACAGGGCTACAGCATTCACTGCCCCCTAAGGAACAGTAATTGCCATAGTAACCCAGTGTCACCTCCAGGTCACTCCCTTAGAGACATGATTTTAAAACTCTTTGGAAAATGAACAAATAAACAGGTTAAGCCAATAATACGTGTGTCCAGGTCTGCTAAGGATGCTCGTCCCAAATGACAGTAGCAGGCTAACCAGTTATGTTCTTTCCTTGACTTTCTAAATATTCCTAATCCAGATGTATAGTTCTATCCTTCTTCTGTTAAGCTGCCAGAGCACATCTGCTAACATTTTTAAAGATTGGGCACATGTGCAGATACACACATGTACGTACACACGCACACACACTTACATGGATGTTCTACTCCTTTCCACTTTAAAATGAGCTTATTCCACATTCCTCCTTCATCACTTTTGTTTCAGCATGTCAATGTAGCCGTGCTGTGAGGGATAATACTTTGGCCATTCATAAGACGCGATTTCATTTAGTGCCCGGTTAGTGCTTGTTTTGTGTTCGGCTAGAGGTGGGGTGAGGTGGCCATTGGGGTGCCATGGGGTCAGAGGGGTGCAGGGCTCAAGGAGGCCCACACACTAATCTGTCATGTGCTCGTTTGCTTCCAAACCCAGAAGTCAGCTCTTCAGTCACCCATGGCAACCCAGGCAACAGTTTGGTTCAGTGCCAAAGCCGTGTGTGAGTGCGCATCCATGTGGCTGTTTATGTTTGTGGCGTTCTACCAGGAAACCTAATTATGTATATGTATGTGTTTATGAGTTGCTTATGAGAGGCTTTTGTGCAGCAAAACTAATTGTCAGCAGGGGTTGCAGAGTAGCTGTGTTTTTGAAGTTGCTGAATAGGAGTAATTACCAAAGGGGCAGGTCTGGCCTGTGCTTTTGTCAGAAAGTGTGTTCTAGTGTGGACTGCTCAATAGACCCATAACGATGATGCAAGTCATCCCTGTCTGCCATCTGTTTTCTGATTCCCTCGTTCTCACATAGAGCTGTAAACCTGCGGGGCCATGACTAGGCTCACTGTTAAACACACTCTCTTTTATGTATGGAAGAGCCATGACAATCAAAACACGGGCTTCGCACATGCAGTATGAATTATGGAAAACATTTGTTTTCTAGACATGTGCTCTCTTTCTTGTTTAGCCTTAAACAAGAGAGGAGTTTAATTTCATTACAAGTGAAAAGAAAACTGAAAGTTTTAAAACATTCATATCATGTTTCTAGGCTTTCTGTGGACTCTATAAGAAAAGCCACACCAGTCTATGCATTTCATGTCAACGGCCTTAATGTTAATTCCTGGCTCTGTGCGTCTCAGTGACTGACAAAGCCTTGTTTACAGTGCACCTATCATAAGCCTCCAGCAGCTCCAAGTGTTAAAACAGCGTTAGAGCAGAGGAATCTTGAATTGTTTCTCACTGAAAGATCAAATCTGTTGACTTTGCTTTCTAATCCTGCTGTCATAGTCTCTTTAAAGGGTTGAATCATCTGTGGGACTCTAACATGCTAAAACATCCTTAAGTGTGATTAAGAGAAGAGAGTGAAACAAAATGACTAGTTCCTCATGTCTGAGACTCATTGGAATTTGTGGAATTATTAGATTTTTTTTCTTTTTTATACTTAGACATTTTTTTTCTTGCTGTAAGAGAGCAGGTTATCCCTCAGTGTAATTGCATGTGTAATTTGCAGCTGGTGGTTACTTTGCTCTCTGTAATTTCTCCACTGCTGTTGTTACTGGTCGTTATTTAATGAATGAGCAAAAATGAGAGGTTTCACTAGAGGATAGAAGCTGTTCACAGTGTGTGCAGATGATTGAGGTTGCTCAGATTCCAACCCAGTAGCTAAGCAGAGAATAAACCAATCTGTTTAAACGATGGTTCTCTCAATGCTTCACTCTCAGATGTTAGAATGTGGCAGCGCTAGTTTTTTTGACCATGCTTGGTTAGTGAAGCGTGCCACAGGGGCCGCATAGATGGGCGATTTGGCATTCAGAGGTGACTGCACCTCCCCTGACCTGAAGAGAAGCCAAACGGAGCAGAGAGCATGCAGAGCATTGCAGTCAGATTTATAAACTCCAGACCCCATTAGAGACTCCTCCTACAGCCCACGCTTCAGCAGCAGGAGGCCCCAAAAGTCCAACCCTCAGTCAACCATCCACAGCAATAACACTGGTGTGCACACTATGAGAAAGACCTGGCCCTCTACTTCTCCAAACACCACAGTGATGTAATGGGCCGTGGGGGCAAGACGAGATAAACACTCATGTGGAAAAGCTAAAACTGACTGAAGACTTCAGGGGCGCAGATGTGTATGTTCTTTACCATGCCATTTTTTTTAATGTGAATTTCCCCCTCATGGCCAAATGGGGAACATAGTGGAGTTTAAAACCTCCTTCCTTTCCCCTAGTCCCTCTCCATTCCACCAGTCAGTGCCAGAGGTGTTAGCAGGGCTGGACCCTGGCAGGTCACGGGCAGGCTGTGGCATTAATCAGCACGGTGGCTCTGGATCTGAGGAGGGTCCTGGGAGATGGCTTTATGTGCTGCAGGCCTCTATACAGCCCCTTTGATATTCAGCTCACACCAGGAGAAGGGAAATGCATGGGGAAAAAGCACAAACATGGAAGTAGCAAAAAGAAGGCAAAAAAGAAGGGAAGGGGGGAGTTGAGAAAGGGGAGTGGGATTGTAATCAAAAACAGTCTTAGTTTGTCTGTTTGGTTTGCCATGGGACCCCCAAAAACCTACTACTGCCATTTTGTGTTGTGAGTTTTCAACCCTCTTTCTTTGCTGCTGTTGTTTTGGCTTTTGCTGATTAGGGTTGAGAATGTGAAATCACAGTGTTAGGCACCATTTTGGTAGTGTTAGTCAGACAGACTGCTTAGCTAGTAGAGTTGTTAAATAAATAGAGTTTTTGAGTCATGCTGGGCAGCTATTGTCATGTTAGACACTGCACCAGTAGCACTCATGACAGCCATGGTAAGAAAAATCTACAATTGACTTTAAAAACTACGGAAGCAAAGTTTCAACATTAATGTAATATAACAGTATTTCGTATAATCTATTGGCATTTTTCAGCTTTCAGTGGATATTACAAGAATACCCTATTTCGTATAGGCTGTAATGACTGCCCTATTTAAAATCTTCCAAATAACCAAATACATTTTGATGATATAATTTGCACCAAATGGAAAAATATGTAGCCTCTCTCCTCAGTACATGTAGTCAGTATTTATACCAGTAGATTTCTTTGCGCAGCTTTGAAATTACATTTTTGATCATTTTGATACTTCATATGATACTCTGTTGTGTTTGCTAAAAAACATTCTATTTAGCATTTCTTTCATTTTAAGTTAATGGAAAAGTGAACTTGCATGTTGATGTGGATGCTTAATTAGCCAAGGCAAAAAAACTTTTCACACCTCGAGGCATTTGCGTCTCTAATGTTTCCCAACCTACAGTTTTCGAAGCTGCCGCCCAAGATGCGCCCACGCCCCCTGCATGACATGGCATTGCCCTGCCTGAATGCCTGAGAAACCATATGATGTTTCGGCTCTGGTCTTCTCAAGTACTGATATTAGCACGTGCATACAAGACCTTCCCTTGTGGAAGTATGATGGCTACACAGAGAAGCACATAGCACAGACTGCCCATTACCAAAGGAATCACATGTAGGGTACAAGAAACATGGCACCAAAAAAGAATAAATGCAAATCTAAATAGAGCAGGCTTTGGCTCCAGATGTGAATCATGTGTGAATATTGATCATTGTGTGCTAGTCCCTCTATCCCCAGGGCTTCCAAGGTTCACACACAAAAGCTTGCTCTAAAGCTCACAAACCGAGCTGCTACACTGATTTAGATAAAAAGGCCTGGCGCGATGTGGCACGCTTCTGCAGCCAGAACCACCTCCCTGCTTCTCCTCCTCTTCCTCTTCTTCTTCCAAGAAGCACAAGAAAAGGGGGGAAACCTATAATTATCCACACTTTTACGAATCCCCCTTAATGTTCATTATTTAAAACCAGCAGCAATTACAAGTTCAAAGGGGTTTAGAGGGCCAGCAACCCGCATAATCACCAGCAAATGAAGTGCAGCTTATTCGTCACAGCAGAGTGCACTGGCAGGGGTGAATCATACACATAGTGACAGCAGTGATTTCCACACAGGCACAAAATCTCTGCCACCTCAGGGCTACAGCGTGTTCTATCCCTGCCTGCAATCCTCTTAGGCATGCTGCATTGTGTCTGACGCCCCCCAAGCTACCCTCCCTACATGAAAAACATATCAAACTTCACCCTGCTTATTCCTACAATCATCTGCTTGTTGTCCTTTTGCTGGTGGTTGCCAGGCCGCCCACCAGTATCTCTAGATCTCTCCAAACGTGTCTCCCACTGCTGTTTTTCTCCCATCTCCAAGACATTCTTTTTAGTTTCACCTTCAGTGTGCCTGAACCTTACGCCTGTGGATGTTTCATTGTTTATTTAATTTGCTATGAGGTTTAATTCCACCCAGGTACATCTCTGTTACCTTTGTGGATGGGTCACAGTGGCTAATCCTGTCTTCAGGTGCCTGTTTAACACATTGAGATGAGGTCTCAGAGATCCAGCAGTTAGCTCCAGTTACAGCACACCCTGAGTGAAGGTCACTATGTACAAATCTCTGTGTAAAAGCACACCTCACCTACTCCACAACAAACCCAGGTGGTGTGCTTTTCTTTTCTCTGCCACTCTTTCTCTGTCTGTCTCTCTATCTTTTTCATATCCTGTCTCTCATATCCTCTTTCCCTCTCTTGCGCTATCTCTCCCCCATTTTCCCTTTCCCCTCTTTCTCTGCCCTCCCCCATATCCATATCTCTCTCTTTCCCTGGCTATCTATCTGTCCTTCAGCCTTGCTTCATTACTGCAGGTCACCTTTCCTTCCCTGCCCTGTCTTTGTGTCCTACTCCCACATCAGCTGAACTCTTGTTCACATTAGGGATCCTTGATAAAATCTCCATGGGGACTTGCTCCGTTTCTCCCACTGTTTCCGGCCTACTGCTCACATTGTGCTGCTCGCTCGCATGGGGCATATTTGAATCTCCCCTGAATTCAATGTGTTGTTTCCATCTCTTTCTTTGCCTCAGTGATGCGCTGAAAATGCTGGATGACTCATTTTTCACTGAGGAAACTCCTCTCAGAAGGCAAGAGTTTGCTGTTTCATTAAGTCACCCATCCAGGCAGACATGTGCATTCAACAGAGCCCATGTTTGCCCATGCAAGTGTGTGTATTAGAATGAAATCTATTGGGAGATTAATGGCCTACTGCTTCTATACCATTGATTATCTCCATGCCATTTTCCCTCTTCCTGCACAGATATTAAAAAGTAATGAAGCCTATGGAGAAAGAGGAAGGCAAGCCTTCACGCATCATTTTAAGTTATTTGGACTCAAACTGAGAGGGATCTCTTTAAGGCACAGTTTGAGTGGAATTAAGTAAATAAATGTGGGGAGTGACATTGAAGAAACGTGCTGTGAGTGGAAAAGATGTGTGTTTAAGCAAAGACAACCCCTGACACATGGAACAATCATTGCAGATGTTAACAATTCTTCCTCGTAGCATTCCTAGTGTTGAAACCTGCTTGTAATTGCCATAATAGATGTGGTAACCACTGACAGTAATGGAATTGCGGAGAACCATCTCAAGCCCCCAGAATTATAGTGATCTGCAAAGCCGCTTCAAGATGTCTGCCGTATGCCTTTAACCACAACAGCCAAATACACTCCATCCTGGCTTTCTTGGCACAGGCCCCCTCATTGGTTTGCCCAAGGGGTGACTGGACCCATTGTCCTGTACGTTCTACAGCCACACTATCTACCTCCACCCCAGGCCCCAGACTGGTCAGAAAGACTTAAAATTCCCCTCCATAGTGGCTCTGGTGTAAGGCGGCAGCAGGGTTCACTCACAAAAATGACTTCCTGAGACATTAATGTCAATCAGCAGATTGAATGGGCCTCCCAGTCCTGGCCACTGAGTCAGTCTAAAATATGAAGGTAAATTTGAAGTATGTTATTGTAAACCTGATGGGAAAAAGTTTTTCCTGTCTTGCTCAAGCTTTAGCATTGGATAATGACTTGGGTGGATTTTTTTTTCCAAAAAGAAAGCAAGCCTTCATGCCTTCACAATAGAGCTACACTATCAATTGTGCAAGCATTACTGAAGCACTTTCATACTCCATTATAGTAGTATGAACTCTGATTACTGCTGATCAAAGTCTACTGTACTTTCCCTTGCTTGATTGCATCGTGAAACATTAGTGGAAGCAAAGGCTGGGTGACGGAGTGTGAAATGTAAGTGCATTAAAAAATTCAGCAACAGCTGTCTTACACCTCACATCAGAGTGATGCAGTAGTGGAGGGCCTTGGGTTACGAGTTAGAGGTTGTGTTACATTCCTGATGAGGGAGAGGGCAGTGCTCGTGGTGGGGGTAGCTCAATAAGTTGTTGAAAAGAACACAGATGCTTGTCAACAGTTTCTGAGCCAGGGAGTCCTCAGAGTGCATTTTAGCCCTAGAGGTTAATAGTCTTCTCCTGTATTCCTAACCTGCTATAGTCCAGAAGACCTCTGCATTCTTAGGCCTAGACTTCTGAGTAGGAGAAAGCACCAAGCTTGAGATGAGGGTCTCTTGTTTGTGGCTTGGGTCAGTCCAAAAAACTCTTCGTGGATCTCTAAATCTCTCTTTATCTTCCCTTCTAAGACAGCACGTGAGCTTTGTGAGTAGTAGCTATGTTTGGATTACTTGAGCTCCCTTTGATGCCTCAGTATGAGGTATAGGTTGGGGAGGGGAAGGAAGTGGTAGACTGCAATTTCTGGGAAATTTACTTAATTTAAGACTGAAATGTGTTTATTAACTTTATTAGAGGGCATTGTGATGCAAATTAAGAATTAAAGAAGGTGGATTTTATGAAGCTTGTATGTGTGTGAGAGAGATATTATATTTCAATGTGCTTTGCGGAACATTACACAGATGAGAGTCAGACTCTCTGTCAGGTTCCTGGATTACTGCCTGATAGGCGCTAACATGCGTTGCTGATCGGGTTAGCAGGAGACGGGAACGTTTGTGGCTTCCAGGCTTTTTTCACGTTTCATTAGTTAGAAAAACTGTCGGCAAGAAAAAAAGGTCAGCCACGTTTCTGATTCAGCCCCCGCAACAGTCCCTTCCCCCTCCCCTCTCTTCCTCTAATAAGTGGTAAGCTGAGCAAGCTGATGGTCATCCTCCCATGGGGCTGTTGGGCAGTTGCCAGCTTCCTGCCTGCTTTGTCAGTGGATAAAACCAGTAACAAACGAGGAGCCTATAGCCAAGCCGACCGACCAGGTCAGGGGTCAGCAGGCCTAGGGGCAGGATTGAGCAGAAGAGTGCTACAGGCTAAAGGGGCTACTGGAATGCTCTTGAAGGAGGCTGACATGGCACTGCTTAAATCCCTCCAGTCCTCTAGCTGCCCTGTGCCTCCAAGAACCATTTAAACTCCTCTTCCATCTCAACTCTGAAACATGGAGATTGTCAAAGCCTCCAAGGCACTTAATTAGCAGCAAATACACCACCTGGATGCTCAAGAATTGCAAATTTTTTTTCTCATGTAAAGCTAACACAGAAAACAAACATTTTTGAAAGGTCCAAGTGGCATTCCTGAATGCAACATACCGCAGGTACCACTGAAGGATTGAGGTTTGGCTCAGCTCTGTCTGTCATCAAGAAGTGTTCCTGTAAATGCTAATGGAGTGGCCTTTAGCTATGTGTAGTTATTCTTTCTGCTTCTGCTGGCTCAAGTGTCTGTGCTTTCACAAGGATGAGTGTGTGTGTGTGTGTGTGAGAGTGAGTGGAGGGGTTTGGCTTCTCTGCTGAGATGTTGTTTAGTCCTCTCCCAGAGCCGGCTAAATGGACGCCATGCTTGACTTCTACACTTTTAGCATCATTAACCTACAGGAAGTGGCCCCTGCAGCTGTTTGCAGCCTGCCCCACATTCCCAGCTAATGGCTAAACGTTGGGCTTACTCTTCTGAGAGTTTTGACCTTAAACCGAGTTTGACATCACAGATTTGCTCTTGTTCTTTTGACATTATGCTCTAGCCTTAAAGGTTTTTGTTTGTCCTGCTGGTGTTACAGCGGAAATTTGCTAAGTTTAGCCATTTTAGGTTAATCTCCATAAACATATCTCTTCCTCAGAGAAAAAAGAGATCTGTTGTCTGTGTAAATACTCCTATACATTAGCTTTGTACTTTAAAAAAGAGAGAATTGCAAGTGCCACTTCAATAAGCGAGTTTTGTGGACTAAACACATGACATTTTTCTTTCTATAGATAAGCTTCTACAATAGTCTTAGATCAGACCCTTGCCCAATTCTGGTTTCAATCTCAAAGCACAGCAGCACCACAATGGGAAGTAAAGCTTGAGATCAGCTGCACACTCTTGAGACCCTCTCAGACATGGGGATGGCTGACTGAAGGACTCTGGGCTCTGTGATTAGGGTGATTAATGTTGTTTTTGTGAACCACTGAGTTATGCTATATAAGAGAATCCAGTTCTTTTCAGCATTCACAAGTGTACAATGACCCCCTTTTCTTGCGGTAGTGCACGCAATGTATATGAAAGAATGAAAGAAAAGACTTGGAGCCTTGGGGATCTTGTAACTGGGGAGATTGGGATTGTGCTGAAGCAGTAGTTGGGGGTAGTTAGATGCCTAATGGTCTAATGCCTGTGCCATGAAGAATCTAGAGTCTGTTGCTTATTGGTGCCATCCAGACCGATAAAGTCATTACAGAGTCTGGTAAAACAGAACAGGGGACATTGCTCAAGTGTGGGGGTGTTTAGTGGGGGCAGGGTATGTCTTGAGCTCTTTATAGCTACCAAATATCTACATAATCAGGAATTCAAAAACATTTTGACATTGTAGAGACAACTGGAAGAAAGGTCCATGGAGATAGCTTAACAAAATTATATTACAAGACTCTGTGTTATGTAAGAGAGAGAGAAAGTATTAGGGTTCTCAGAAAGTGAGGGATGTGAAACACTGCATATATATGAATACTTAATTTGTATTGGCAAGTCCTTAGCAGGCCCCATGTCTTCTGCTAAGGTCTACCCATTCCATTTGCTGCTTTACAATGTGTGCTCAGGCCATTAAATTGGTGTTGATGTTCATACACTAGACTGGCCCAATTTGGCTTCAAGCATGAATAGTCACATCACTTTATGACAGGCAATAGTGACAAGTGGCTGGGCTTTGCCATGCCTCCTGACCCAGCCATGGGCCTCTCCCTTTCACTTTTACACCCCTGGCCTGGGTTTGACCACAGTGTCCAACAATGGACAGCCCTCAGCCTTTATCCCATTACTGCTCCCATAAACAGTAGTAAGCCCCTACTTCAAAAGGATATGTGAATGAAGATAACAATGAAAGCCTTTGATAAGCCCATTGTCAGGGGTTTCTGAAACAGCAGCACGAGTAACCGGTTACCTCAACAAAGTGAGACACCTAGCTCTAATAAACTAGGTTAAACTCCTAGTGAGTACGATGAGTCTAGGAGAGAGCATTGAATTGGGTTGAATGGGTTGCATCCAGTGGCTGAATGGATGAGAGGCAGATTCAACCTCTCTTCCTCCTTCTTATCCCTCTCTCTCCTTCAAGGACATGCAGATCAGGTTGCTCCCCTTGAAAGGGCTGGCCGGCCATGATGGAAAGGGAAGCCACGAACTTGATCTGATGATTAAACAGCCTCATCACTATGGCTGCAGGCCATGGCGCAAGTTGGCAGCGAAAGAAACAAAGAGGGGCTTTTGTCCCCAAGTCATAAGGTCCTCCCTCATCCCTACTATTACTGCTGCACCCTGCCCTCCTCACTCACATACACACACACACAAAGAAAGAAAGTCTCTTGAGCGTGGATTAAGCAGCATAGAGGCTATAGAGTATATGAGATGCTTAGTTTGTGACCAGCTGATTTGTGCACGCTCTTAGCTTGTTAATTTTCAGGTTCTTTAGTGGAAAATCAATATCAGAGTGGAGGAAGCCCAGTTCACTTAATAACTTTGGATTTGAGGGCAGCCCCTGCTATGAACCAAAGTTAAAGACTAAACATTCTGGTAACTGTCCGCCGGGTGTTTCTTGGCACTGAGCACTCTGCGTGTGTATGTTGCCCTCAGATAGCCTTGGGAAAGAGTGTGGGAGTGATTGCTTTTTAGCCCTAATGCATGTTTGCCCTCAGCAGCCCTGTTCTAGGACATCCTCAGGGGCTGACACACCCCTCCCCATTACCCCTCCCCATCACCCCTCCCCATCATGCCATGCGATTCGCTCTTTTTGCAAGGCAACAGTTTGCTTGGCAAGCGAACTGATAGCCAAACTTGTTGGAGAACCTTGCACCTCTTCAGTGAACATAAATTAACAATGTAGAGCAAAATAGGGGGCTGGCACAGAGCCAGCATTGCAGGATAGGATTGGAGACAGTGATTGTTGAAGGGGCATAGCTATGAAGAGAGCAAAAGAAATAAAGAAAGAGAGAGACAGACAGAGGCTGTCTGCTGTCACTGTGTGGTTTCTGGTGCCCAGGCACCCCTTAGATAACAGTTTTACTTCCAAAGAAACAAGTGTAGCAGCACTGCACCATGCATGTGCCATGCTAACTGTGGCTCTGCGGTCCTTCACAAGGCAGAATCCCAGGGAAGTGTATTTGTGTGTGAAGACAGTGATGGACCATGAAACAACTTCTGGGACACACATTCTGGTTTTGGAGGGCATGTATGTGATAGCTCATACTGTTTCATGAAACTTAGGTGTGTGTGTAGGTGTGTGTGTGTGCGCCTGCGCGTTTGTGTGCGTGTTTCCAGGGGCTGGGTGTGGCAGTTCAGTTGGCAGTCTGACTCATTGAGTCTTGTTGCATTCTTGCCCGTTTTCACCCTGTTGTCAGGAAGCAGCTTACTCCCAAAGAAAATAAAACAAACACAAAAAACTAACCTCTCTTTAACTTACACCACACACCCACACACACACACCCACCTACACAAACACTGGAGACAGAACAAATTGTCAAAATGCTGTCTTTTAGTCCAAACAATGCTCTCTTTTACAGTTAATTACGTAAACAAAATGTCACACCCAAGTGTCAGCTCACACATTATTGGGATACACTTACAGCTGAACTGTAAATACAAGATTCTGCAATTTTTAGTCAAATTCAGCAAAAGGCAATTTTATGATGTAATTAGGCAACAAGCATAGTCCTGTTATCATTCATGTGTAATTTATGTTTTTTTTCAATATTAAAAATTTTCAATGAAACTATTAACAAAATAGGCCTATGCATATGCAAGGTATGTCAATATTTATCTAATTTTCAAATTTGAGTGGGCATTATTATTATTATTATTATTATTATTATTATTATTATTATTATTAATGAATAAGCTGCTGTAATATTTGCATCATAACCAAGTTATGATATTGCAGGTGCCTGCTGTTAATAAACACATTGTTTTGTAGACATGGGGGCAAATAAAGGGTGTGTAGTGTAGTATATGGGGTTGTGTGTAGAAGGGAAAACTCATGTGATTTGCAGAGCTTCATTAGCATGAAGAAAACGGCAGGATTCCTTCTCCCCCTGACCTGCAGCCTGCTCCTCTACTGATGAAGTCATCCATCAGCAGCATGGTCAGCCCACTGCTCTCAGGAGTGGTGTGTGTGTCTGTGTGTGTCTTGGGAGGATTGCACTGTATTACTGCGGGTACATGGATGTTGTTGAGGGTGATGTTGGAGGGCTGACGCTACAGCGGTCATTACTTTCGACCGCAGCACGCTGTAATTTAACCGATTGCAAGACTGCAAGCACTCACTCACACACACAAACACACAGACATACACACTATATGCACTTTGGGAAATAAAAAAAACCAACATGTACTTGCAGTGGACTGCATGATCCATGGTGTATCCCATGAGGCACTTACAGAATGAGTGTGTGAGAATGAGCATGTGTGTGTCTGTTTGTGTGTGTGATAGAGAGAGAGAGAGCGAGAGAGAGAGAGAGACCAAGTGTTGTGGGGGAAAGCAAAGCGCCAGTGCCATTAACAGGCCGCAGCATAATTAACAGAGTTGTTTCGATCGGAGGCTAGCGCTGGCCTCTGCAATAAAAAAAAAACCTGCTCATTTCTCTGCCTAATTATTTATAGACTGCACTTCTTCACATTTTGTGGTCAATCAGTTTCTCAGGATATTGGACTGGGAGTTTGTAATTCGCTCTATTGATTGGATTTGAAGCAAGCAAGGAGATTTTCAATCATTTCTCTGATCTCTCACAGCAAGTTTGCATTTCAGCCATTAAGTAAGCATGTTCTTAAGGGGCACTGAGGGCAAAGGCTAGAAAAGAAGGTGTGTATTTTTTTTTTACCTCTGTCTTTTCACAAACAATCTCCAGCCCATTATATGTGGTGCATTTTAGCCCCCCTTAATATATTTAGCACTTTGCATCACCATTCACACAGTTCGAAGGCATGAGTGTAAAGAGTGGGTGGTCAACAGTCTGTAATAAAGCAGCGATGGCCAGAGGGAGCGAGACAGTTGAGGAGGGGGAATCATAAGGGGAGGGATGGAAGATGCAAGCCTGCATTCACTGCAGCGTGCAGAACAGAGCTGATGGAGTCCCGCTGAATGAAATAAGATTTTTTTTCAGTGTCATGTCTCTGTGGTCACAGAAAATCTCCTTACTCAGGGCTTTTTTCCTCCTTTCTTTTTTTTCCACTTGGGGTTTTAATATCTCCACTCTCCTTGATGAGACATCTTTCTTGTTTGTTCAAACCATTCATTTTGTTGCAGGCAGAGAAGCATGCATTTATCACCAGGCTGTGCTGCGTCAAAGCCTGCCACGGGCCGATTGATGACCCGTGCCGGGCCCAAGCGGCCCAGGAAGCCTTAATACAATGTAAATGACTGAGGACCACATCCAATCTGCTGTTGTCCCCTCTATCTCTCTCTCTCCCTCACCCCAGCGCAGTATCATTACTGCCTCTGTGCCTTATCATGGCTCAACCCAGTTAATATGAGGAGGCTAAAACAGAGAATCCAGACAGTCAGCTCTGGTTATGCATTGTTGTTCACTGATGAAAGGGGAAAGGAAAACACACACACACACACAATCACACATGTGTCTGTGCAGGAAGGAAAAAATTTGAGCTCCTTTTGCCAAAGAGTTGTCATCACCAAGCAATCACAAAATGCATTTTTATGCAAGCGTTATCATATTTCTTTGTTAACAATTTTAGAATATTAAAAGCTGGAGTATACACAAGTAGAAAAGTGATTAAAATTATTTTGTAACCTTTTCATGATCAATCTTTGTGTTGTTTTTGTATTAATTAGAAGCATTTCTTGAATGTTTTCATAATATTAATCAAATCAGAATATGCTACAGCACCTAAGCTACAGTGCTTGTACGTAGACACTATTATACAGTATTTCTCAAAGGATAAAGATATGGCAGCAAACAATATTGTACATATCGAACACCCTCATATTACTAAATACAAAAATGTAACTCACCTCATTACACTGAATGTGTATATATGAGTGCTATGCTTGTGCAAGTGCTTGTGTTCTTGTGTTGAATAAAACAGTAAGGTATGATGTTTGTTCTGTTGTGAGCTTTGAGCCCTAATCTGGCTCTTAAAGACATCTGTCACTACAGATCTGGGTTGTTTTGTCATGCTTCACAGCACAGACAGGCGAGAGAAGGAAAAAAAAATCCAGCCCTGTCATTTCTGTTGTGTTGTATTTGGCATATTGAAGCTGACACAAATTGTGTCATTGCATCCGTGGCAGGGGAATTATATTTTCAGGTAGAACTTGCAGCAATGGGAGATCTTTCAGAGAAATGTCTTGCTTTACTGATTTGGCCAGCCTTCAGGAGCAGTGGATGAAAAGACACCAGGGATGAGAGAAATTAGCCTCATATGTTTCCCCGTTGTAGCAGTCTAGGAACAGAAGATTTATTCTGTCCTTATTCACTCAGGCCTGGGCTTCATTCAACAGGGGAATTCAGCGGAGTTCAGAGGAAGTGCCAAGTGGAATGATCAGCATGTTACAAACAATCTGTAGCTGTAAAAAGTGGAAGTGTGCGGTGTGTGGATTTGTGGTTATCTACTGGGGGTGGAGCAGCATTGCTGCCACTGACAAACTTGTTTTACTGCCCCTAACAGGCATAAGTGTATATGTGTGTGTACACATGAGCATTTGAGTAGGGTGGAGGTCATGACTAAACATGCACACCATTCTGTTAATGTAACCAAAGTAGGGCTCTGTGTTACACAATTCACTTGGCATGGACACATGTTAAACACATAAACACCAACAATGATCTGGGTCATACAACAATAAGGTACACATTCCTGTTTGAGCCATGAGTTTAAAAAAAAAACTATCTTTTTTTTTTTTTTTTTTTTCCAGCACCCGTACCCATCAGAAGAACAGAAAAAGCAGCTAGCCCAAGACACAGGCCTAACCATCTTACAAGTAAACAACTGGTAAGTCAAGTCTTGATGTTGCTATCTCTGTCACCAGCATAGCTCGGTCTTTCATTTTTGAAAGGCTTCACATGCCTCTCCCTTCCAGCCAAGGCTAGACTAATGCTCATAAACTGTGAAAAGCATTTTATTTACAGTCGTTCCCTTTTCCTCATCCTTCTCAACCTCCTGATACTCCATGGGTAGCAAGCAACCAAGCTATCAGTAAAGCATTTAGCACCAAGTCACCCCTCTCTGTTTGATATATATTTATTCACTTTGATATGTTTAAGCAAAAAAGGAAGATCTTACGCCTTCGCCTGTGCGCCCAACCGTGATCCTGCTTCCTCTATCACTTGCAGTGCCGACAACGTTGCCTGCCCCCCACCCGCCCCCCAAACCTTTTCCCATTTTACACATGCTATATGGTGGATTAAGGCTCTGGTGGCCTGGCCAGCACTGCCTTTGTACATGGCTTAGCACATAACTGGGGGTGGTGGATTAAATAAAATGATCACAGAAGCAAAGAAATGATACAGGAATTACTTATCAAAATGCTATGCCCGGTTTTATCTGTAGCTTCGTTTTGTTCAGTACATTCTGTGGGTGATGTTCAGATTAATCGAACTGACAGCTTCTTTTCACAATTCTGGGAAAGGTATTTGCACGGATTTCGGGTTTTTACACAAACTTAATTATATGGAACCCCATTTTATCAATCTAATTCCATGTACAGGGTTTTCTATTTACAAATGAGAAGTCTCTGCCTTTTATTGGCAGCCTTTCTTAATGTATTTATCAAAGCTGGTTCATTTACAAAGGGCACTATCTGTTCTATACAGGCAGGCCGACATTAACCAAGCGTTTAGGTTTATCTGCCTTGCAGGCTCACAAGCCACCTAAGGGTCAATTGATTTTTTTTGGTTCTGTGATTCATTTTTTTAAACTTCATTTTTCCTGGATCACAATGAGGGACATGCCTGGAGAATTAGCCTAGTTTGTCCACCTTATCTGGCAGCCAATTTTTTCCTGGGGAAGTCAAGCTACTTAAATTGACCACAGGAACTGCTGTTATCTTACTTTAATGCACCCTACAGTGTGGATAGCATTTCAATTATGCTAGTAACTAAAGATTAGCCCCCACTTGGCTGTTTCATGCTTCTTGCTGCTGTTTCAGTGTGCCATGCACCTTAGCTATAGGAGCAGAAAATTGAGTTGCCTTGCCTGTGTCATGGTGATTAATGCAGAAATAGACTGCTAAACCGAGAGTGGCTAGAACAAGACAGACAGCAAAGAGAGAGACAGACAGAAAATGCAAGTACCCTATTCATTTAGGCCCTGAAATTTCAAAAACACAGCATGTTGGTAATGCTTGTGAAGAGGCTGCAGGAGTCTGGTGGATGTAAGCATCATCATTATGGCTACTTTGCAGTGAGAGAGAGTGATAAGACCAACATTCACTCTATTCCTTCACCAGAACTCTTACCTGTATGAAATGGATCTTCCAGGCTAACATTGCAAGCTAACAGCAACATGCTTCTGAAGCTTCAAAAGACAGGATACTGTTTTTTTTTTCACCAGTCAGGTTGAGACATTGAATTAAATATGTCTTTGTTCAGAAAGGCCCCCAAGCCCCTCCCCCCGTGTCTTCTTGTCATGCTGGAGGTGGTGTAGAGATCAGGATATGAGAGACCTCTGCCATATGAAATTCCTGTTGATAGGCCAAAAAGGCTCTGAATTCCTGCTCTAAACAGGCATTATGTATGGCCTCACTTTGATATTGGGTACTGGCGTGGATCTAGCCGGCAGCACAAAGAGGTAGCAGTAAGGAGAGAGAGACAGGGAGAGGGCAAGAAAGAAGGTGGGGAGGGGTTGGGGTTAGGGCAACGTCTTCAGTTTCCCGTTGTCCCTTAGGGGAGGATGTGCTGAATCACGGCTTTGTCCTGAGGCACAATTGGCCCTGGAGGATGGCACAAGGGTGCTCTGTGTGTATGTCAGTAGACGACGCATCTCTCTCTCTATCCTGCGTCCTGCTCTGCCAGCAATCCTCCCTTACCTGCCCATGTACCTGCTCTCACCTAGGCTGCCCTTAGGCCAACTCCAGCTGTGTGCTGATGTATGTGTATCTGTCATGCAGTCCTTAGACACTTCCTAACCATTCTACTACTACTTATTGCTCCCAATGCCTGAAGTTACCTGCATGAGAGAGAGTGCAAGAATAATACCTACTGTAAGACACTCCTACAGTGCAGGTTAAAGTACAATGTGTCTGCAGATGTTTGTGTGTAAAGGTGGGGCATTAATAGCTCCTCAAACAATAACCTGGTTTGATTGCTGAAATGACATAGCATCCTCAGAGATAAAGGCTGCACTGAGATGGCTATTAGTCAGCCTTTAAACCAGCTATGCTTATTTACATTTTGTGGGTTTTTGAAGTCGGGCAAGCATAGCCAAAGTGTGGTTTGTTTGAGTTTACACATGATAGCATGTTGTTCTGTCCTGAGGTAAAGTGAAGCCAGAGAGGGAAGGAGAGAGAGAGAGAGAGAGAGAGAGAGAGAGTAAAATGGGATGCTCCAGCTGCAGTTGTCATTCTCAAACCCTGTGTGTTATTCTATCAGTCTGGGCTAAATGGGGCCTGACCGCATCCTTTCATGTCTCAGCATCAGGCTCAGCACGACATGCCTCTGCTTTACTCCCTAAACACACCGACCAAGCATTAGTTACCCCCTCCTTTTCCCCAGCATAGCCTGCCTGGCACACCGCTGTTCCACAGTCTGAAAGATGAGTCTGATGACAGACAAACAGAGAGAGAGAGATACTAAAAAAAGGAAGGAAATCAGCCCTTGTTGGGTTGTCGCCTAGTGTGCAAGCGCTGGACCATTTCCCTGCCACCAGAGTCATCACTGCTGCCACGGCTGTGGATCACCAATAACAATAAGGAGGGCACTGTGCCACTTTCTATTTTTACCTACTCTTCCCTCTCTGCCTCGCTTATTTGTGGAGGAACAAACAGATATGGAAGCAAATGAGAGTGCGAAATGGAGAGCAATAGGTAACTTATTAAAATCAGGGAGGAGAACAGACACCCCCCTTGTCCTAGCTGATGAGGTCACGTGAGATCATCGGTAATCATAACCTCCCACTGAAGCTGCAAAACAGGAGCCATATTTTACCTCCACATGCTCAAATGCTTAGATGTTACCTAAAATGCCTGCCTTAATTCATCCTGCACTGGCATGCACAAATTAAAATTGCCAACATTGCCAAGTTACAGTTGAACTGCCCTCCCAGGCCTCTCTCACCCCTCAAGCCCGTGCCAGTCTGGACCAGCACAAGTGCTCCCTGCATTGTCAGCTTTGTTAATGGCTTCGTAACTCTTGCTTCCCTTAAACACTCAAGTGAGACATGCAGAAACAGAGCTGCTTTATAATTTTTTTTTTATGATTTTTTTTATGGCCAGCTTACTTGGCATGCCCAGCTATTATGAAATTCCAAATAATAACTAACATTTTCCAAATGTAACGTAAAAATACAAATTGGCAGGATTGCATGTCTTTTTTAACTCCTGATCAAGAGCATGGGATTTTTTGAAAGCAGAGGTTTTTGAGTTTAGGCACACCCGCTTTTCTGGCTCACTCTTGTGCACGCACACACATATATAGGATATATACATATACAGTGTGTGTGTCTCCTGTCTCTCCCACATTGACAGGACAGTTGACTGAAGTTGCTGGTTATCCATTTAACATTGACCCACATGGAAATGTCAGGCCTTTTTTAGGATGCCACCTGGGAGTCCTAGCAGCAGCCATGGTGCACCATGCTCTTTCTAAATATACAGCTGCAGAATGAAGTGGATGAGAAGAGATGAGTAGAGGCCTGGCTAGGGAGCGGCTGTGGCTGGCTGGCAGAGCAGCCACATCATCATCATCCCCCTCATTTAGGACCCGCTAATTGGCAGTTAATTAGCAGAATTGACTCTGTTGTCAGATCCCAAGTGCCTCACCCCCCCCGACACACACACACACACACACACACACACACTCCCTCCTCTCTAGGATCATTTGATCTGGATATCCCCCATAGTGCCACAGTGATAATCCGATTTCATTGTGCAGTGAGTCTCCAGCGCTTGAGTAAATACATATCTCACATTTTGGCACGAATACCAGGCCTGTTCTGTCAACACAACAGTCTGTTAATGAAGAAACATCTCAGTATGTATCAAATATACTCTGCTTCTATGTCTACATTTTCCCCACACAGTGTGAACACATTTACATGGGTGTATATTAGTGTGCATGCAGCGATGTCAATGCTAGGTGCTGAGCGCTCGGGTGTCGTTAACAGGACAGGCCCACCTGTTAAAATGGGGGGGTGGTAGCTTGGCAAGGTCTTTATACACTTACTGCAAGTGCTGCCACTCAGCTATGACTACCAGTTTGGCAATCACTGGCTAATAGTGTCAGTGCCTGTTCTCAACATCCATTACTTCTAATTTTAATTAGATTTAACTGAATAGTAAAAGGATAATCTCAATATTTGGAGAATCGATTTGCAGCAATAGAGAAAGGATGTGTGCAAATGAGAAAGTTGGGGAAGTGTATAGAGGGAAAGAAAGATAGCGCAGTATGGGCGTCTCTGTACTCCCCCAGTGCTTTTGGTTTTTCTATTCCTCAATGGCTTGGTTTTATTGGTGGGTCACTTAATAACAAGAGCTGTGCACTTCAGAAGTTTGTGTGGGGGAGCAGCCTTTTTTTTTTTACATAGTAATTTCTGTTTGAGGGGAAAAGGTGCTGCAAAGGGCAAGAGGCCAGAAGGGAGAGAGGGAAAGAGAAGGAGAATACAAAGACAAATAAGTAGGTTAATTTATTTCATTTGCAGGTATCGAGTGTAAAGGAGAGGGAGCCAAAGAGAGAGAGAGAGAGAGAGTCTAGGAGTGGAGGATTGCAGTTTTCATGAATAAGCAGCTTAATGCGCGTTGGCACCCTGAGTGAGCCTCGCTGAGTCTCTATGCGCCTCAGGCCATCTGTGAGCAGAATAGCAATTTTATTACGTTGTCATTAAACCAATTTCACAGCAGTATTGTTTGTTAATGAGCAGCCGCAAACGAGCAGAGATGTCACGTACTGGAATAGCAGCAAGATTTGTGACTTCTCCTCTCTCTTTTCCTCTCTCTTCCTTTTCTTTCACTTATTTTTTCCCTTTCCCTCCTTTTTATCTCTGCCGGTGTTGTTCTCACTCACGTTTTCTCTCTGTTTCTCTCTCATTCTCGTTCTCTCTCGCTCTTTTTCTGGATTAGAGGGAGCAAAGGCCTATAAAAGGGAAAAGTGCTTAAAGATAAAATGTAAAGTCTATACAGTCAAGGCTCTGTTTATGAGGTTCCATTTCACTTTAGTGCTCATTGGATGGAATGGTTTCTCCATGGTTCTCCATGGTTCACTGTACAGCTGTAAGGGCTGTGCTGTTGGCCTTGTTTTGTGCCACTAATGTCAGCCCCACTTTTTTTTCAGAGATAATAGATATCTGTGTGCTTCATTGAAAATAAGGGGCAGAACATTTTAAATGCTTTCCCAACAAGAGAGTAAATTTTAAGCGTGTAACCATAGTTTGATTCACATTGTCGTTAGGTTAAACATGGAAGCACATTAATCAATGAACCTTCAGTTATACCACAAAAGGTCCTCATTGGCTATGCAAGCAGCCTGGTAGTGCTGGGATGTATGGGCCTTGTCACTGCGGAGCTTCCTGTCTGTGTACTCTGGCAGTGCTACTGAGGGGGAAAGTCGCACACAGATCAATTGGCTTTTTCCGCAGCTGACATTATTTATAGAGAGCCGTATATCAGCTCTTCCTCCCAGCCAAAGCATGGGGTAAATACAGCCCACATTAGAGAAATAAAGCCTACAGTGTGGAAAGGCAGTGAGAGAGAGAAAGAGGGAGAAACAGAAAGAGATGAAAAAAGAAGGGTGGGATTGAGTGAGAGTAGTGTTGTGTGGTGCACTCTTCCTGCTGACATTGCAACAGAATAAAAGGGCGTTAGAGAAAAAGAGAATGTCCAAGTAAGGGTGTGGGCCTACAGACTGAAGTATGAGCAGTGAATTGAGGAGTTTATCAGTATAAAAGTGTGGTAGGTTGGTGAGTGGTAGGTTTAACAGGTGCATACGGTTGAGCCTGGGGGTGTGAAGAGAGTGAGAAGGGGCGTAGGTCACAACAGGCAGCTCCTGACATGACTGATCCAAAATAAGCTCCTCCAGCCTGGCCATCCTGCATTCTCACCTTGTTCAGACATGCTTTTTCTCTCTCTGGATGCTTATTCCTTCCTCGCTTATTCACTCATTCAACCTCATAATCACATCCGCAAACAAGGCCCTAATGTATTTTTAGTACCTGTTTCCTGCTTTCTTTAGAGCCTGAATTTTATCGCCAGTGCCCTATGGTGTAGAGGTACATGCCAATAACCCCATCATGGAAGACACAATAAATCAATAGTCTGGTTTTTTTTTCTGTAAGCACCTCATGCCAAAGAGCAAGGCTGTTACTGATGAGGTACCATCACAACGAGTGCCAGAACACTGCAAAGATGTCCCCAAGCCCTACAATTCACACACTGGAATGCATCCCAAATTTGCATGGATACCAGTGCAGTAATTTGGCATTTTACAGAGAGGCTGAAAAATAGAAAAATCAAATCAGCACTGTTGCTCTTTACTCAGTGGAGTTATCAAAGCAAGCAGGCTGCTATCGTGACCATTCAGCATGGCCGAGCTTAGAAACACAATAGAGATCCATCGCCCACCGCATCCCCCGCACTTGGTTTTATGAATATTTATCAAGCCGTCACAAGGGTGATATTTCAATGTGAGCATGTGCACAACAACTGTCCTTCCCCAAAACCTGGTGGATGAGACATAAGCAAAAGGTCAGAAATTGTTGTCTGTTTTGGTGACGAACAGCAATTGTGAAAATCTGCACTGAGTACAAGGTGTTTCTTGCTTTCAGATTTTTGTTTATTTCCTAAATGGACTCCTGTTGGCTGGAACAATCTTACTAAAATTGGAGATAATCTATCTCTCTTCCTATTTCTCATTCTTTGTGCTCATTATGGCCCTGATGTAAAGGGAGGTTCAATGCTTTGCTGCAGGATTTTCATTAGTGAGAGTAGGAGTATGTTTCAGGAGAGGAATGGAAACTCTCACTCACTACACCACTTCCAGTCTCCACCTTACAATCTGTCCTGTAGGCCCATAGGTCCTGGGATGGAAGAGTGAGATAGAAGGGAAAACGAGCACAGCATTATTTTTAGAGTTCATCTAGCTGACTCATCTTGCTACTACTGGCTTAGTAGTGATGCTTGAACATGAGCTAATAAGAACAGGACTGTTCTTGAAGAAACAGTAAGTGGCCTAGATGGACAGATGCCATGCTGAACCCACTCTGGGGTACATTTGTGGTGTAAGGAGGACATACACACCCCCACATGTACAGCTTCAGGGCTGGACTTGTACTCACGGGGGTCATGGGGTCAATCCTTCCAGCACACTGGACTATTTATACTGGTGATGTGTTGTTTAGGTTGTCCCCCTCAAACATGCCTGGAGGTTTAGTGTGTGTGCATGTGTGTACTGGGCCGAGTGCCACATCAATTATTCAAGAGAAGTTTCAGAAAAGCAAGATGTTTAACTGCTGGACCTTACTGTCTGTCATTTGCAGGGCTGATATAGTGCTCATAAACACACATAAACAGGCACAAATGTAAACTGCCTATGTGGTGTCCCAAGGGAGGATGAAGTTTTAGGAACCATATAACCTTCTGTTTTCCTATTCCTATGTCAAGGGTGGTAGCATCCATGTTTCAGGCATTAGGGCAGTGTGGCAGACTCTATCCCCCCACCCCCCATTTGTAGCTTAAGGTGGCTTTTTCTAATTTCTGAGATGTTGCATTTTCACTGCCCTACATTCACCACTCCCTCAGAAGACAAAGGGGAAAAGGGAAGGAAAATGGGGGCAGCCTTCTACCTAGTTTTTGTTCTCTCTGTCTCTTCGAAGCCCTCATGTGCAATTCAGCGGTATTTGTGTTACGTAAGAAGAACATTTGAAGTTTCTCTATAAAGGCCTCCCTCTCTCGTGGCAGTGGCCCATTATATTCTCCACTAGAAGCTCAGAGAGAAAGACGTTTGATATGAGGCAAAGGAAATAGATTGGCCTTATTTCCTGTCTGACTGTAGCCGCACAGGCACGCGTGTTGCCAAGATGATGCAGTCAATTGACGCTCAATTTTGTTTGAAATCTCACGCCTCCGTGGTGTCATTATCAGGTTCCCCTGGTAATCCACAAAGCCGTCTGTTTAGTTTCTGACAATATGAGGAGTCGTGGAGTCTGTTACTCGATTACCAAGGCTTGCAGGGCGGGAGGGAGAGTAGAAAGAGAGTAGGAGGAATGAAAGGCAGCAAAGAGGAAAAAAGGGCCCATATTTCTGATAGCATGAAGAAAATGTGAGGTGAGAGTGCAGGGAAATGGAGATTATACCTGCCCTCCCTGCTACACTGCACAAAAGACTCAAGCACGGCTCAATGGAAAGAGAAAACAGGGGTGAGGGGTGATCAGGGACAGGCCCCGGGCCCTTCTACATTGAAGAGAATGGGACCACCGACCCCAGTGTATGACCTTCTCATTTCCAGGAGGTGGTGTAATGATAGAGACTCGCTGCCTCTCCCTGGCTGTGGTCAACAAGAGGCAGATAATTGAGAGCATTAATGGCTGAATTGAATGACTGGGCAGGACTAAAGGACCCCCCCAAGCCACACTGCACTGACCTGCAACAAGGTCCTGGGCAACACCTGCCCTCACCATTTACCCCCAAACACCCTTGTCTTGGTATGTGTGTGAAAATGTGTGAGTATGTATGTGTACGTGTGTGTTTTGGCACGTGTCAGTCTGCTCATTGTTTTATATGTTGCTCCCATATGAAATAACCTGAGCAGGAAAGGTGAGTTGAGATTCTTTTGAGGAATGAGACTACCTTACAGCACTGGCCACCTCTGTCAATCTCTATATGTGCAAGGCAGACACACAGTTATGTCGACACACACAGGATGTTTCAAAACTCACTTCAAAAAGGTGAAAAAATACCCCAGAATATAGCTGTTTCTCTCTGGTACATGAACTGCAGGGAAAAGAAAGAGAATGGCTTATGCACTCCTATATACCCTCATCAGAGGGGGGTTTCTGTGGGGGTATGGGGGGTAAGAGAATGTGGACAGACTCCTAATACTTCTTCTAGCAGTGATAATCGAAAATAATAGCACTGGTAAAAACATTCCAGAGCAAAGGTGCCTGCCTAGAGAAGAAAGGGGATTAATGAGGGGGAAAGATTAGGTGCTGCCTGAAAGTGAAAGCACAAGAGAGTGAGAGAGAAGAAAAAAGGTATACTCTTCTCTCCAAGGAGCTGAAAACTGGTAGTGCTAGTGTAGGTTAGCTTCGCTCGGTTGCTGCAAGAAGAAGGCCTCGTTCACACAGGTGTGTTGACGCCTGGGGCTGCCTTGGCCTCAGCCCGTTCCATTCACAGACTGATTTGAACAATAACTACCGTATATCTTAAAGCAGGGAGTGGGGGAGCGTCAAAAGGAGATGCCTGTGAGCTGTGTTGGGGCCAAGAAAAACCTCGGCGCAGTTGTCAGAGCTTGTTGATATAGCAAGAAAAAACGGGAGAGGTTTTTCTCGCTCGGCCCCTTCCTTTCCACCCCTCACCCCCCCATCAACTCGTCTCCAACAGATTCGGCTAGTTTTGTGCCGCAGGACAGAATGGGGAGAGCAGAATTGGAAGAACAAAGTTGTGCTGTACGAACCAGCAGCTGCTGCTCGCAGGATCAAAGGCGCGACAACCCGGGCTTCCTGGCCTGCGCCACCACACAAGGTGTTTGACAGACAGTTAACAGCTGGGCCTGCTCCTTCCACACAGGGGTTGATTTGGACTGTCCACCAGACTGGGGGGTGACATCCCTCAGCGGGGTGTTCCCTGCCTGTGCATGGGTTTGTATCTAAGTGAGAATGTGCCACAGGTGCTGCAGCTCCACACTGCCTCCCAGTCATGTTTATATCTGTGTAATTGCCATGAAAGGGAGAGTTATAGAGAAGCATCAGTTCTCCTTTTTACAGTTCTGGCACTCCAGAGCTCATAGCTGAGCGGAAAAGTTCCAGTGGCGCAAAGATTTTTTTTTTTTTTACATGGAGCTTGACTGCTCTGATGGACGCCAATCTGGAATCTCTGAAATGGATTCAGCCATCGCAGCATGTCTGGACACAGAGCCAGAGTCATTGCTTTGCTCTGAATGCAGCATGATGCTCCAGAGAGAAAGAGAGAGAGAGACTGAGAGAGAAAGAAAGAGAGAGTGCCGCAGTGCTATTGATTTATTTTAATTAGCAGCTCATTAAATCGTGTCAGTTTGCAAAACAAATATATAATTCTTTGTCTGATTTTCCACTCGGATCTTAATGACTCCTGCTGACGAGAAACTGGCGCAGGAAAATAGCTCAGAGAGACAGAGAGCAAGAGAACGAGTACAAATTCTCTTCATATGTGACAGAGAGGAATGCAGCAGGAGTTGGGGGGAGAGCTGAAGTCTGTGGAAAAAAGTGGGAGAGGGAGAGGAATGGCAGGGCCAAGGGAGGAAATGAAGCGGCAAAATCTGCCAAGGTAAGAAAAGGTGAAGCTCTTTTCCTTTCTAAGAGGAGCAGCAGAGAACTATGTAAACACCACAATGGTCTGAACACAGGCTCCCACAGCCCTTGTCCAAAAGAGAGACACACACACACACACACACGCACAATCCTACTCAGCTTGCTCTCCCATCTGTACTGAATCAAGCGACAGGCTGAGGTAATGCTTGCCGCGTTATGTCTCCCGACTCCTGTTTTAAGTTAAAGAAGAGAGAGATCTCACGGGCTGGAGGCAGCCTCTGCACACTCCTCCCCTCTCTCCCAGCGTCACTCATTTTTTCTCTTCCCCTCCTCTGCACTGGCTCTGAATAGATCCTCTCAGATAGTTTATGATAAATCCACAGATAGGCACAAGCTGGCGACCAGCTTAAATAGTTACTTTGTCTGTCCAGCAGGCCGATATGAAATCTGTATTTACCCCGTAGCAGATTAGAGGCTGCCGGTGGCCTGCAGACACGCGTCTGACCCTGTTAGTGGGTGATAATTGGGACATGTTTGCTTTTATTAAACCCACGCTTCCCAGGTTTAATCTGTGTACACTTCCCAGGTCAAAGTTGAAACTGAAGCGATTTCCCCCCTCCATCTAAAAAAATTCTTACTCAAGAGTGACTTATTTAATTTCTTTTAGGAGTGAGATTTAATTGATAGCAGACAGCAATGCTGTCAAACTATAATCACTAAGTTTAGTCTGAGAGTGCTGAGTTTTGTTTGAGGAAAGATGAAAATTTTTGCTAGTATATACTATATCCCTTCCCAGCCATTTAGCTGAAATTATCTTTACTTAATGTCACTCGTTTTGCACATTTGTGCATACTTCTGAAAGCTTCTCAGTCTGAGTGCTAGGAAGTTTAAACCTAAGCTCCACTGTAGCACCAAGTATCATCAGATACCTCCAAGCAATGTGGTCATGCTCGGTGTTTTGCTCAGTCACTGCAAACTTGTCAAACAAGCGACTCTGGCCCTGATTGGCTAGGCTTCCAAGACTGCCCACCATGATTGGTTGGGGCACAGTAAGAGGGTGTCTCTCTAGGCTGGGCTCCAGGGCAAGGCGGTTTGGCATGGGGTTTTCTTAGAGAAGGAATGCTGATGACATGAGCTAGTTACCAGGTGTGGCCACACTACACTACCGATCCTGTCTCTCTCTCTTTCACACTCTCTTTCTGATAGGAGTAATCCATACACCGGGGCTGTCCAGTGATTCAGCAGGGCAACCATTGCTCCCTGCTGAACCTCATGTGTAGGATTACTGCATAACCCCTTGTGATGTGACATAGCAGGGCAAAAATGTAGTCGAGAGTGCAGGAGCCTGCTGCATAGCCTGTTTAACACGCTTGCCGGCCTGGATGTAGAAGCTCCCCTTGGGCTGTTTTAGTTGAGATTTCTGGTTGGGCAGAGAATGTTGATGCAGCTCCATGCTAGAGTGATGTCAAGTGGACTCCTGCAGGTCTTCCTCCATTATTCCTTTTTGCACTGGCAGTGGTTTGTGTATGGCGCTGCTATACATCTTAGTGAAAGTAATCCACTGACAGAGCGTCGCACGAAGGAAGGGAAGATCGACACGGTTCCTCTGTGGAAAGAAGCAATTGAGTTGTTTTCCACACAACATACAGGCTAGCTACAGCTATATTTTTTTTAATTTTGCTCTGGCCAAAGTTTGGTTTTTCTTCCATTTTCCTGGGTCTTTGAAAATACTTCTAAAGATGGCCTCATCACTTTTTCTTTTTGTCTTTCACTCCTCGATTGATTTGTAAAAGCTGCCAGCCTACACATTAAACACAGCCAGAGTGCCAGTTTTTTTTTATCTCCTGCAGTAATGTACACATTCTGTCGAGTATCCAGAGAAATGACCTTTCAGTGACCCCTTCACCTAGCCTTTAATTATTTGTTTGAAGACAGCATGGAGTTCCCATGCTGGGTGTAGGGGACAGGGGGAGGGGTGATAATACAAGTCAGTATGCTCACAGGGGAATGTTCAGCAGTGTGTGTGTGTGTGTGTGTGTGTGTGTGTGTGTGTGTGTGTGTGAGAGAGAGAGAGAGAGAGAGAGAGAGAGAGAGCTGGTATATAATGTTATGCAGGCTCAGGCTATAATAAGTACTCTACCAGATGTAAATAATAAAAATGGTAGTAAGGCTTTGGAAGTACCCCGTCCGCGTGGCCGGACTCGGTACACATTTGGGACTCACACAGGGAGGTAGCGGTTGCGGTTAGGTCCCCTGGTCTGTGTGTGAGTCTGAGTGTGTTTCAGCAGGCCTCTACTCCAGTGTGCCAGCTCAAGCTGCTTTTCTCTGGAGGCTTGGCATGGGTGTTGTTCTAAGCACACCCCATTAGCAGCTCATGGGAGGAGGGAAAACAGTGTTATCAAGCCCAGCTCTGATAATCTCAATTGGCTTTACTCTAACTGATAAAAGGCGCTTTGGGGGCAGAAGAGGGCCCTGGTCAGCCCCCACTGTGTTACTGTGGCAACAGTTTGGAGAAAGAAAACAGACGCTGTGGTGTTTGTGTGTGCGTGTTGTATTGTGCAAAGAGGTGTCCAGTGGGGACGGCACTGAGATGAAGAGGTCAATCCTGGTGGCAGCTGTTTAAGAAATACATGAATAACTTTGAGAAAATGTGTGTTTTATGTGGAGCATATTTGTTCAAGGGCAATTTTATCCAGCTTTCTTTGCCAAAAGGCAGATAATATAAAATAATAATATAATAACATAAAAAATACACTAATAATAATGCACTTGGGTTTATTAACTAAAAAGCTGCAAGATTTCTAGCTAAAACCCTGCTAACTGGTCTGTATAATTATTTCTCTTCTTGGCTCAGTATGCTCTGATAGCAAGTGGGCATATTCCTCACCTGTGAGGAACATTCCTAACATTACGTGTTTATGGTCCAGTTCTGGGAGCATGGCGAAGGGGGAGGGTGCACATGGTTCTGATTTGAACCTTTGAGAGCTTTAAGGCAGCAAGTAAAGCTCTGTAGAGCTTGGCAGGCCTTGTTTTTGCTGTCTGTCCAGAAAATCCTGACAGGGGGGATTTTTTTCCTGTGTTTACATGCCAGAGATTAAATCTCGACCTCACTACAGGGATAGTGGCATTTTCTGACAACAAAGACAGCCCTTAGAGAGGACATGATGCATGACTTTGATTTCAATTATCTCTGGGGATCATTAGGAAGTCTGCGATTTAAAAATAGATTTTAGTACCTAATATTAGACACTGTATATATACAGGTGTGCTCCAATTGCTCTGCCTCAGTACAATGGCCTTTGTTAATACCAACTGATTCTTTCTTTAATCACTAAACCGCTCATCTCTTGAAGTCAAAAAGAAACATTCGATGCACTCTGAGCAAATGAGCCGGACTTCTCTTTTCCCAGCTGTGTATTTTGTAAATTTAAGCCTGTCACTTTGAAAGCCCAGATTATGGGCGTTTAAGTTAATAGGAGAAGGTAAGGGCAGGTATCAGGGGTTCATGAGGGATTAGGGGCCCAAATTGATTCCAGTTCTCCTTTGCATCTAATGACCAGTCCTGTAGCATTGCTCTGGGTGCGTTAGGCTATGTCTCCCACCACTGTTCATTTAGGATGGCCTGGCCATGATTGTAACCTCTACCTAATATCAAACACATGTTGGTACCTGTAGTCCTAACATCTCGATGCAGTCTGAGTTTGTTAAAAGAGCGCCTTTTCATTCGGCATAGAGTGGCATGTATTTGACTTGACACGGCCTTGGGCGTCCCATTCTGCCTTAAAGAAAGGGCTTCCCTGGCTGGCACTAACCTTGTGGTGACCCTGCAGGCTTTACAGTGCAAAGCGGCAGGAGAGAGCAGGGCCAGGGTGGCTTTGTGGAACTGCACTTATTTGCCACTGCGGTGGTGATAAAACTTCAGACAGCCTAATTGATGGGCTTGCTGACATAACAATACCTTGTGAAAGCACAGAGGGGCAATGCCTGGTCCTCGTTTAAAGACATCTGGGAGGGGAGCAAAAGCCCCCCTACAATGCAGCCAGAGAGGGGGGCATAGAGAAGGCCAGTGAAAGACTGAAAGGAACCATTTGTGTCTTGGCCCTCACAAACTTTTAACTTATTCTGAATTTCTAATGAGAGATAACCCACTAAGAGTAACATTTATGTGCACGAGAGGACCGGTGTGATGGTGCAGTGCGAGGAGCCCCAGAGTCAGATGCACAGTGGCCTCACCACAACTACATGCAATGCTTGTGGAATGTCTTTTGAGTAGCCATAGTTACGAAAAGTAATCAAAAGCTTTATTAAGCTGAAGGAATACATCATAAGGGACATTAAAAGGATACCACTTTGGGCTCCCAAGCCTGAGTACAATCGCTCCTTTGTTGTTGTTTCTCGGTTTTGATTGCTTTTCGAGGAGCTAGCCGCTAATGCAGCCATAAAGTCATGCAAATGGCTTTGTCTTGATTGTGCTCTGTAATGAATATTTGTCTCCTTTAATGGTAGGTGATTTAAAGTGTCTGCTCTTTCCCTCTGTCTTGTCTTTTCCCAGGTTCATTAATGCCAGAAGAAGAATAGTACAACCCATGATTGACCAGTCAAATCGAGCAGGTAAAACCATCACTTTCTTTTCCTCTGCTCCCTATTCCAATGAGGTCTTTGGCAAATAAACATTCACACACATTCTGCCATTATGGGATGAAGTCCTCCTCCTTTTCCCATCCTCTGCTTTCCTGCATCCTCAGTGGGACATGTGCCAATATGACCAAGCATGTTAGCTGATGGCTCTAATTAGATGTTCCCAATCTAGCTTGTTAGAGGTACATTAGCACACATTCTCTGTGAAATGCTAATTGGCCACAAGAGTACTTTAGAGGAATGTGTAGAGCATTTAACTGTCTCAGTAATATGCTTCATAATATGCTTCTTGTAATTCTTAGTAATTAATTCATTTTGAAAATATGAAGCAAGAATCCAGAGGGTTTTGTGGTTATTGATTTAGTTCTGATTTCTGCCTCTGGCATACAGGTATAGACAGAGTTGCTATTTTTGTAAAAGGATTAAAAAGGCTACACATTTTAAATTGATTAGATGTTGATTTGCCTTATCTTCTGGAAGCCCAGATGATTAAAAAAAAAAAGCACAGCGTGATAAACTCCAAAATGGCCCAACAGGAATTTATGCTATACAAAATGATCAGTTTACCCTTAAAGATATTTGTTGATTTTATAGACGTAACATTTGGAAGACGTTCCTCAAAATGCAAAGGGAATTTCGTAAATGATGTAAAACTTTTACTGCATTAGGATGTTCTGAAATTGCTCCTCCTGGCACGGGGGCTAACATACGTTTTGAATATTTGAATGCATGATGTCGCAATCAGCAAATTTTCCAAATACAGCATGACTAACCGCTTCTCGTAATGTTCTGGAGATAACACATAAGATAAGTGCTCATAATAACAGCATGAGATTTTAGTAATATAACAGAAACTAAAGATGTGTGGGCTAGTTGATCCTGTATTTTTTTCAGAGAGTTCAGATGCTTTCTGTTTTCACTTTACTGAAGAGTGTGTTTAATTTGTCCTTCTCTTCTGAACATGTGCAAGTGTGTACTGGACTGGCTCTGCAAGTTCGCATACTAGGCCTTTGACTCATGAATATATCACAATGTCTTATAGTGTGTTTGGGCTAGAGCTGGGATATTTGCTCATTGTCTGGTATGTCTTCTCTTCTTCTCCCCTCCTGTCCACATTTTGACTACAATCAGGTTTTCTTCTTGATCCTTCAGTGAGCCAGGGAGCAGCGTACAGTCCAGAGGGTCAGCCCATGGGCAGCTTTGTGCTGGATGGCCAACAACACATGGGAATCCGGCCAGCAGGTAAGCTCATATCTGACCCTCCAGTTACTAACCACTGTCTCAACCTGATCACTACTAACTCCTGGTTAAGTTCTGGTTTAGCTCTTGGTCTGCTCTGCTTCTCCAAGCATGCCATTTCAGTCTCTCCATGCCTGCCACCTGTTTAATCTCATTCATTATTGATCTCGGGCACAAATTTCAGTCAACAGGTGCCTCTCTTGGGTGGAATATCCTTCTCCATTTTTCTGTTGCTGTACCTGTCTCTCTCTAGTGGTGGGCTCTGTTCTGACTGTCCGTGACTCATATCTCTCTCTGGTGTTTCTCTCCTCTTCCAGGGCCTATGAGCGGAATGGGGATGAATATGGGCATGGATGGGCAATGGCACTACATGTAACCCCCACCTTGTAAAACAAAACTCAATGAAAAGGGGGAAGTAAGTACACCGGTGCTTTTTCTCAGCTTTTCCTTCCATGTTCTTTTTTTCATTCTTTGAATCTCCATGATACTGACCCTAAATAACAGCAAACACATTCCACGCATAACCTCCAAACCCCTGGTGCACAGTGTGTTGGATGAGCCTGCTATGGGTTTAACAGGAGAGAAGGAAGTATTGCAATGCCCACCCTGGAGGAGCGGACTTGTGGCGCCAGACACCAGGGGAAGAAAAAGCAAAGGAGAAAAGCACTGGCCACAAATTTATTTATCACAACAGTGGCATTGCTCTCCCCATCTCCGGCAGCCAATGCAAATGTTGGACATTTAGGGAAAAAATAACATCTCCAGGGGCAGGGGCTGACGGGGAGAAATTAAGCAGGCTCCAGTGAAGCGATAAAGAAGGAGAAGTGAAACTGTCCTCAGAGTGACATAAATCTGTCTGGGGAAGGATTGATGCCCAAATTATCTTATATGCAAAGCCGGGAACGCTGCAGTACATTATGGTCCCTGGGCGAGATATACGGGCCGAGGGTGACACGACCGATCCTTCACTGGGAGGAGCCCGTGTGTTTTGATTATTTTCTACAGGGGAGAGGGGAGGGGACACTGAATCCCAAACATAAGACCCAGAGACAGGAGAGATGCTGAGATAAATTCAAAGGGACGTAGACGTTAAAGAATGGCTGCATATAAAAGGGGGGATTTCTCTTCTTTCGCTCTCTCGCTTTTTCTTTCTCTCCAAGGCTAAATGGCTGTTGCCTGATTAAGACACCCATTATACCTCCCGCCAGCACCGTGGCGCTGACATTTGAGAAATCAAGACATATCACATCCCAAAGGCGCCAGGGCAGAGGAAATTTTATTTAACACCTAAACTCCTCTGCTCAATGAGGCACAATATAATAACACTTACCTTGATTAAAAGAACCCTTTATATGTAAATAGGCAGTGGATTTTCCAAAGGGTCACCATGACGATTCTTCTGACAGCCTATTTTAAAACCCCCCACTACCACCATCACCACCACCACACTACTAATGGAGTCAAAAATGCAGAGAGCAATGTTCCCTAAAACAGCCACAGAGAGACAACATTTGCTCAGCTTGGATAATTCTTAATATAGGCTATATACTTTCTAGACTATTTAATTACATAACATATTTTATGCTTCATGACCAATTACATTAATAGCTTAATACAGAGGAATATTACCCTCTCTTGATTTGATTACGCAGCCACACAATATGGTATTTTGGTAGTTAATTATCATCAGCCATTGAGCAGACTGCTCTGCTGGAGCAGGCAGAGAGAGTAGGCCAGTCCAGGCGGCATTATTGTCCTCAGATGGTTTTACCACTTCTGTTAATAAAGGGGGGGGTTGGGGGGGGGGGGGTGCACAGATCTACTTAACAGAATGACTGCAGCTTACAAGACTTGAGATTACCAGCTTACAGTGTCAAAAACATCTGCTGGGCCTTTTAACAGGAGCCGATCTAGGTTATATGGAGGTGAGTGCACTCCTGCTGCCCTCTCTGGCTAGATTGATTTACTTTTTTATGGCTGTGATAGCGGGCTTTTAAAAGAGCGCTTTAACAAACGTGTATTTGAATGAAATGAAGTAAGGTGGAAAGCAAGTATTCGAAAATGACATGTCTTTCAACCAATGAGATCGCTCATTAATCTCATCCTCAGCTGCTCTTTTTCCCCCCTGCGAGCCCTCCTGTGTAATTTCTTAATTGCAGGGTACCAAGGTAGAGGAATGCAGAGCGTGAGCATGCTTGGTGACCTTGGGGCGACCCCCTCTTCCCCCGCCTTAACTGGCCATGGCTAATCCCCTAGGGGTTCACATTACAAAGCAGAACAGTCCAGGCCTCCGCTGTCCCCTGGACTGCTCCACACCCATACCTGCAAACCCATAGTACTACACAATGGCATTAGTGACCTCCAACATCCAGCAAATATACACACAAGCTTCAGGAATTTTTTTCAAAATTTTCCTGTACACATATTTTGTTGTGGTGTCTTCACATCCCTCATACTTTGTTTTTCTCTGAGCCATTTCCACTACCATAGTTTCCAGTATTTCTTTGCTTTCTAAAAAGGTTCCCTTAAGAGGAAAATATTTATTATGTGTAATTCTCATGTTGTGATAGTTAACTGAACCCCAAAATTATTTAATACTTCAGTTAAAGGGATTTAAATCAAATATGACCACTAAACTCAGCTGGGGATTGAATGTATATGCAGGTTTCTTTGCGTCTTGCCAGTTCGCGATGTCACTGGATGGATGTGCAGATCGCTTTACAGCATGAGAAGTGAGCAGGAATGTACCGGGCTGACTATGTCCCACAAGGCCCTGAAATACTGCAGTGTAGTTTTTCATGTGTCCTACACACTCAGTGCACTACATGAGCAAAAAAACTCAGTGATGTGGATTTGATGTGTGTTCAATAAAATATCCAATTTAAAGCTTAGCGTGCCATATGGTATTGAAAAAATATAGAACAGGGATCAAACTCCTCCAATGCCTCTTTTATTCTATTCTGTATTACAATTGTGAGACACTAGCTTATGCATAATGGTGTATACAATATGAGTGTAAACAGGATTGCTGACCTTTTGTCTCTGTGTGTGTTTTTTGCAGGTCTGCAGGGCATGCCAGGGGAGTACGTACCTCAGAGTGGTCCTATGGGCATGAGCATGGCACCGCTACCTTATTCTCCTCCACCTCCTCCTCCTCCACAGATGCCACCACACCTCTCTCAGCTACGACACGGACCCCCGCTGCACTACGTTCCGGGCCACGTGCCTCCTCACCCCGCCATGCTGATGCACGGAGGACCTCCTCCTCATCCCACCATGAGCATGTCGGCACAGAGCCCCCCTATTCTTACCCCCATTGACCACAGCACTGGTGGACAAGGCCTGGACATCCACGCCCAGTAGTGTAAAGGGAACCAGACAAGAGCAAGCGAGAAAACAACTCCAAACTCACCCCACCCCGCCCCCACCCCCACCCCCCACCCACTCCACTAAAGCGATTTTGTTTGTGACTATTTTTAAGAACAGAATGAAAATGGAACAATTTTGACCAGAATTAGACACTCAAAATATGGAATTCCAGATGAGCTGTGATAATTTTTTTAATCTTGTCAAATTTGTTACTTTCATCGATGGAGGACCAAGCTGACAAGAACACTTTGTAAAGTCTTGGGCTTTTGTTAAAGATCAACAGAAGACATTTTGGACTTATTGCACAATAGTGCAAACTGAAATAAACACACACACACACCCCACACACAAACACAACACTCACTGAAACATGCTCTCGTTTAAACCATTTTAAAGAAATAATTCTGGAAGATAAAAAAAGACAAAAGAGACTCCAAGAGTTACAACTACTGTAGTATAAAAGTATAGACACTAAGTTAAAACTTGTGCATTTTGGTTGATCACTCGATTTATGTTTCCACACCTAGTGCTAGAATTAAAGGTTAACCCCCCCTGCTTTTCACACTGTGCGTGCTGTTCCCCGAGGGAGAGATGGTCTTATTGCAGCAATAAAAAAAATAAAACAAAGAAATAAATAAAGGAAGAAACATCTTTTGAAAAATATTGGCACTAACACTAAGACCTGAGCAGGCAGTGGACCCGTCCCGATAAGGACCAGAAGCAGCACTCTACAGAGAAGCTGCTGAATGAAGCCTGCTCTCTCTGTCTGATTCAATGCGAACCTTTATTTCAGGCCCCTCTTTTTTGGTTCATGAATGAATGTTTCCCTGTAGGTAAAGTTCTTAGTTTGAATTGCCCAAGCACTGGATTGTGTTGGTTTTATACATTTTTATTTTATTATTATTATTTTTTTTGTATCATGGACTCTCTATCACGGAAGAGCCTATTGAAGGAAGCATATCCGTTGAAAAGCAACATCCCACAGTAGTTTCCCTGCCTCTGGATCAACACTTGCACCATATGGACAGCACACACACTATGGTGGATTCTCTGGCACTTAGAGAAGCTACTGGTGGTTGATGCACCAAAAAAAACTTTAAAAAAAAAAGAAGAGGAAAAAAGAACTTAAATTATGAACTCAAAGCTTGGAGAAGAGCTAAGAGAATATTGTAACAAACTTCGTACAGAGTTCAGTCTATTAATTGTTTCCTGTTAGATATTCTATGTGTTTACCTCAATTGAAAAAAAGAATGTTTTTTGCTAGTTTCAGATCTGCTGTGGCATTGATATTGTATGTCCATAATTCCTTCCTTTTTCAGCACGTGTTCCTCACTAGATGATAAAGATGCTGTCCCCCCTTAAGCTTTGTCAAAAAAAAATTACATTAAATACTTGTATGAGGACTGTGACGTAATGTTTCAAAGGTGTTCAGTCACAAATGCTGTAATAAATATTTCATTTTTGATTTTGTTAGATTCCAGTGTGCTCAAACGTGTGTTGAAACTACTGCATGTGTTTAAGAGAGAACATTATTATTATTATTATTATTATTATTACTACGACAGACTGCAGATTCATGTTGTATTTTGGCCATCATGGCTTTTTCTCAAAAAAAAAAAAAACTTTTGTATTTAAAACACTTTTATGAGCTTACAGTTTTGCTGTGATTTATTGATAGCGCTGAGGCGTTAAAATGTAAATGATTTAGTAAGAGCATATATAGCTGTCTCATTAGCATTAGGCTAGTTTGTTTTATCGGGGCTTTAGCACTAGCCGAAACAATGGCTGTTTTCTCCTGTTGAGTGTGTGTGTGTGTGTGTGTGTTTGAATGTGTGAGTTGCTCTGAGGCGCCCCCTGCTGGCACTGTGCTCTCTGAGCTCTGTATGTGTTCAGTGTGTCCTGAATGTTTATGCACCACTCTCACAGCTGCAGCTCTCTCTCTCTCTCTCTCTCTCTCACACACACACACACACTCTCTTCCTCAGTGAAGTCCAGCCACAGTGATTCGTTTTACAAAAAAACTAAACCCGATAATCATTAGATTTTTTTTCAGTAGATCAGACGTGCTTTGTGCGTTCCTATTTCATATATAAACTATTATATTATTATATTATTATATATATATATATATATATATATATATATATATATATATATATATATATAAAAACCATAATAACTATAATTAATTATATGTTATATTCCATTTTAATGTAATATATACTGGCAGTTAATGCAAAATGTATGTATATATATATATATATATATAATTACATTAAAACGGAATATAACATATCATTGATAGTAGTATAGATACTACTGATACTGCCTTTAATAATAATAATATAAGTAGCGTTCTAAAAACTTAATCCAGAAATAAAAGAGCAAATATAAACAACAATACTAATTAATAATAATAGAGACAAAAATTCACTACTAAACTTATTTGTGCTTTTTGTGCTCTTGTAGGTTAGTCATGTTCGTTTATCTTTGTAGCTGTTCGTTTTATTATTATTATTATTATTATTATTATTATTATTAGAAATAACGAAGTTCATTTCGGTGCGCTCAGTAATCATGTACATTTAAAGAAACAGAAATATCAAAAGTTCAACTTGCTAAATACAACATATTGATCAGGTTGCACAGGCTACTAACATATGACTCCTGCTCCCAAATTTTTGCATAAACTGCTAATGATTAATGATTAATGATTAATGACAAGGCGAATTAAATGAATAAAAAACGCAGTTGTGTGAAACTTCCTCTGCTATAAGAGCTCAAACACAAACCGCTGTATATTTCGTTCAGACAAACAAAAAAAGACCTAATCTGATTTTTTCCCCTATATGTTTATTAACTATTATATTTCTTTTGAACATTAAGGCATTAATAACATTAATAAATAATGGGATAAAATGTAACTGTGAAATGAACGTATCCAGTTATTAAACAGGTCTACAAAACAGACAGAAACCTGGATTATAAAATGCACGGGGAAAAAATGGATTATTGTGAGGAGAAGAATTTTAATATTAATAGTTTTTTTCTTTCTCCTTTTCTTTTGTGGGCAGACAGGAGGTAGATTGCCTTTGCTGCCTCTCGTTGCCGATTCGGGGTGACAGGGATGATGGATGATCCAGGCGAGCCGAGCAACCCCAGCCCTCCATCTCCTCTGTGGCAGAGACCCCCCTCCCCTCCCCTCTACACACACACACACACACACACACACACACACACACACACACACAATAAACAAGCGGCACCGGGAGCGCACAAAGACGGCGCGTTAATCCACTGTTAACCCGGAGTGTGTGAGCGGATCAGCTTTAACATGCGCTATTACATGCACTAAAACAGGATGCGAGATGCAATCTCATCTTTCGATCGAACTAGATTAATTTGCAATTATTCAGCCATCTTGTTGCTTTTCAAACATTTTCATTTTCATAAGCAAAAGAAAATCCATTTAGTGGAGCAGGTTTATCATTAAAAAAAAAAAAAAAACTAAAACACCACATTGTACAGGCAGCTAATAAAGAGGTGCATGCTGAATTCTTTTCTTATTTCCACAAGTTTTATTATTATTGTTGTTTTAAAGAAATGAGCGATTTATTACTTATTAGAATTTATCATTGGAACATTCTGTATGTTCCTATAAAATTCATTCATTAGTTTAAGCGCCATATTATTTAGGGGTTGTTTTCTAACAAATCCATTCGTTAAAAAAAAAAAAAAAAAAGCATTTTCACTCTCCTTCTGCCATGAGGTGTTTCTGTGCCTCCGTGTGTGTGTGTGTGTGTGTGTGTGTGTGTGTGTGTGTGTGTGTAGAGGCTAGGGTGGGGGGGATTCCTTAGAGAAAAGGCCACATTTCGGTGATCATTTATCACTGTCAGCCTCATAATGATTCCCCCTGCACTCCCCTATTGATGAGGATAATTACATTAGCTCAGAGTGACTGATCAATAAAGCGCGGGGGGAGAAAGAAATGCTTTATTATAAACCAACCTAAAGTCTCTCCACGACGGGAGGTTGTTGCTTTCTTTCTTCTCCCGTTTTCTTTTGTCATTACAAAACGAGCTTGGGGCTGAATTCAGCTCTGGAGTTATATGCTAAACCCAATTTCTTTTTTCTTTTCTTTTTTTTCTTTTTTTGCTGGTTGCATGTGCATTCAACAAGCCAGATGCTGCTGCTGTCCACTGAAGAGGTCAGCTTTCTCAGCACTAACACAGCCATGGAGCTCAGATCAGCTTCTCCTCACACACTCCACCACTCTCTAAAACCTCTCCTCCGTGCTGTCTCTCGCAGTCGGTGGACTTACGCTGCTGCTGCTGCTGCTGTTGTTGTTGTTGTTGTTGTTGTTTTCCAGTTCAGGACGGAGCTATAGGTTATAACGCAACCTGGAGTGATTCATCAGTCTGTAAAAAGTGGGAGATTTGTGTAAACGAAAGATGAGTTAGACTCTGCAGATAAACACTTCCTGTAATGATCTAATGAGCTCCAAAAATATGAGTCTCACACAAAGCAGACGCAACGTGTGTGTGTGTGTGTGTTTTAATTGTCAACAATTTATTCCCTGCAGGAATGTTGCTAACGCTAACGTTTTAATAATAATTTATGGTAGAGGCTACAAGACAAGCGTATTTATTATCATTATTCAAAAGAAAAACATATTCTTTAATTTGCTACAAATGTACTTCAGATATTATGATTATTATGATTATTATTAGTATTGTTATTATTATTACTAAACAACAACACTCATAATAATAATAATAATAATAATAATAATAAACAACAACAACAACAACAACAACAATAATAATAATAATAATAATAATTATTATTATTATTATTATTATTATTATTATTATTATTATTATAGTAATTATAGTAATTATAGCATATATTCATTATTATACCTATAGGTGTAGGCCTATTTTTTTCGTACTTGCACCAAAAATATGGTCGTGGTAGGAGCCGGAAATCAGAATATCTAGGTTATAGGTTTTTCTCTGTATATCAGAGATGAGGAGTCTGTAGGTTACAGTAGTAAGAGTTGTAAAATGGTGTGTTTTAATAGGAAATGCTCAGACGGTGGGGAGAAGACTGAAACTGTGGGGTATTAGTCTCTTTCCTGTGGCTGAACATCAGCTTCATATCATCAGCTTTCTAACCAGCAGGCTCATGGTGAGGAGCTCCTTTTACTCACTTCAGCCCGATTTCATCACGCACTGTCTCTCTAACACCACTGAGCGACTCCTTTCCTCTCCCCCAAGATGGAGAAATTTCTCCTGAGTTCAGCCGCGCTGCTGAAATCTTCACCACTGACCCCGAGCGAGCGAAATGACCAATCAGAGCTTAAAACACAAGACCAAGTGATCAGCCCTGAACGCAAATAAAGCGCCACTGAACGCACCAGAGCTGAGCTGACTGAAGCCTCGAGGATGGCGAGCCTCATCCTCCAATCAGCGCCCATTAAGTTAATTAGCTGATATTCCCTCATTAGGTGCACTCCTTAGGGTGGCTCTTAGACTGCCTTTTAAATCTCGGTCAACATCCTACAACCGAAAATGATCACAGTTTTAGCTAATAACCTGAGAAATCTGCAATAACCAGTGCCTAAGAAATCCCGGTGAAATTAACACTCAGCGTGCTGATCATTTGTACGCTGCTTTTTCTGAAGTTCAGTAAAAATTATGAGTTTTTTGTTTTTATCTGAAAACAAGAGGATCGGAAATATGATGCAGAAAGCTCAGGGGGTAGCAAAGTGAGACATTTCGCAAGAAGTGTAAATAAGAGTAAATGCTGGCAGAGAGAGAGAGAGAGAGAGAGAGAGACTTAGTAACGTTATGGCGACCCCTTCTGGAGGAGAATATAACTGTGTGCATGCACAGAACCCAAACTTCTCACCGTTTTCCAACAAAGTTGACAAAATGTGAACAGACTCTCCATCATTTCTTCATTAGAGTGAGAAAACATTGTGCTAAATTAAAGGCTAGAAATGAATGCTGAATCTGCATGCACAAATATCAGTGTGATTGAGAAAATCCCTTGTACCTGAGACAAGTATAGTTAGAAACCTAGCAGTCCTCTTTCACTGCATATTCAGGCAGGATTTTTTCAGGATTTGGGTATTAGGTGTGATTAGTCTGTTCACCATGTTTATATACTTACTTTTTAAATATAGGTATATAAGTGAGAAAATAGCCTGCCTGATAGGCTACAGTGGTGGAAACAGATAAAACGTGAAACATGGGTGTGTAAATAACATGAAATGCAAAGCTCACTGAGTTTACGTCTTCGAAGAGGGTGCTTATAATCTATAACATCTTTTAAGTAACGCAAACCGGCTGGTGTTAAAACTATATCCCAATTATTACTCAGCTGATACGCATGTTAATAAGGAAGTTCTTTCACACTCAGTGTTTTGCTGTACATTGCTGTGTTAAACATGTTCATATGAGTGGAAGAGCGATTTATCTATGTGTGTGTGTGTGTGTGTGTGTGTGTGTGTGTGTGTGTGAGTCATGCAGCAGGCAGCACTGAGCTACAGTAAGGAGCTGGTCATTAATCTCAGCCCACTTGAACATTATGACTGAAAGAATGGGATCAGTAACCATTATCTTCTCGGATGGCAGGGAACACTACACTACACTCCTGATTTTTCCCAAACAAAATCATGTACAGAGGCTGGGAACAGCTCCCTGCCTCATACCTTCTGCCTTATTTAGGCTAGCATGCACTCTCAGAAGAACAGGAGTAAACCGACTGCGGTACAAATGTCTCCTCATCATCACTATTATTATTATTATTATTATTATTATTAATATTATTATTATTGACTACTACTCCTATTACAGCAACGACACCAATAATAACAATATAGAAATAGGCTAACCGTAATAATAACTATTAAATAAATATAAAACAAATATCAAACAATATATTATATAATTTGTATAACACTATATAATAATATTGTATAATATTATTATATAGTGTTATTATATAATAATATTATATAATAATTATATGTTATTTAAATAATTAGCCGAATTAACACCAAATATAATAACGACAATAAAGAATTACTAGACTATACGCCTATGTAAAGATATTAATAATAGTTTTCATTATAAACACATTATAAAATAATACTTAATGCTAACACTAACATCAGTAAGAATAAGAATCTTTATTTAACACTGCATTATAAATAAAACAAATAAACAAACAGTAAAACCAGAAGAGAAGCCCTAAAGGAAAGGCTGTTGCTCTGGTTCATGGAGGCTCCCAGTTCATTAGCTTTTGGAAAAAGCTTTCGGTGTGGGAATTAGCAGGAGGTCCGACGGTCCGAGGCTTTCCGAAACTTTCCTGTTGCTGCTCAATGAGAAGTAAATAAAAGCTGATCGACTTCACAACTCCATGACTAGCTTTAATCCCAGAGATAATGCCGACAAATCCAAGCACACGATTTAAGCGTAAACACGTCTATTGATCTAACTCAATTTATGTAGATCTTAAATAAACAAACAAACAAACAAATAAATAAATAAACCAACAAGCCAACCTTTAATACAGCCACTACAATGGCCTTTTGAAAATTTCCCATAGTTCACCACGGTTCCATTAAAAGGTACAACTTGCATTAGCTCTCAGTTAATGTTTTGATTTCAGTTTCAGTAAAAGTGATTATGAAGAAAGTCTGGCTGAGAGTGAGCACTTCTCCTCCAGCCTCAGCGATAACAACACAGCACAGATAAGTATAAAAGAATACAGAAGAGCACAGAGGAGTATAGAAGAGTACAGAGGAGTACAGAGGAGTATAGAGAAGTATAGAGCTGCACAGTGGGCTGTGTGTCACTGTTCTAACAGCACAGAGGTGGGCACACTGTTAGCAGGTGGGAGTGCTGGTGTTGAAAACCAATAGCTGGTGTCAAGAGCTTTTTTAGCCTATCCGGACAGCTCATGGCAATAAATAGCAACAAGAGATGTCCAAACTATGACATAAGACAGCTCACGAGTTCAGGCAAGAAGTATGGAGCATATCAGGACTCCTCCATTCTGCAAAAACAGAGTGAATCACAAATTCAGCAACTGCTTTCTCAACTCTGTGCATTTCATGAGCCATCATTAATACTCAGATAAGCTCACTTTAACTAGTAATGCTGCATATCTTATCTGTAACCAGGACTGTAATTAATGGAAGTCTAATGATAAAATGAGGGAGTGGGATGTCTAGACCAGACACACCTGGAGACAGGAAGTAATCATAAAAATGAGCTGGTTTAATGTAAAATCTTAATTATACCTTTCTCTTTAGCCTACTGTGTCAGTTTAACTATCACTTATGGTCATTATGAAATTCTGATAAGGAACACTTTTAGCACTCTCTGCAAATTTTACACTTCACTGAAAGTTAATTTAGTAGTGTTCATATAAATAGTTCCTTTTTTCATGTGTATATTGATTGGCGAAAACACTAGAGATTAATATGTAAATAATACGTACAATTCATAGCCAATATGTAATAAACATAGCTGAAGAAAAGAAACATGCTTTCTACTGCCAACTGCTGAAAAGTTTATTCAAGTTAACCAGATTTCTACTGATGGATTTATAATGTGGCATTTTTTTTAAGTCATTGCTATAATCATATCAGTTGACAGAACTTTATTAAACATGTTTCAGGACCAATGATTTGTTAAAATGTACCACTAAAAGTACAAAAAAGTGCTTGTGGTAATTTGTTAGGAAAAGATAAGGCTTTCAGTAGAACATGGAATTATTCACCAGACAACAACCCAAAAAATGTTCATAAAGCAGAGGGGTAGCAAGTCACCTACAACTTCGTTCCCCCCTCAACAAGCATGCCATCCTCCCCTGGCCATCATCACACAAAAAATATTATGTTGCCACTGGCAACAATTTAATGAAATAACTAATCACATCTGCCTTCTTAAACATTTCTGAAACAAGGCAGTGGCCAAACGTATTTCCACATTGTCTCATCTCTGTGTTGAGTACGATACATGATTTATTTTATGATGATAAATGATCATTGGGCTTGTTTTGGCAAAAAAAGAAGGATACTTTTGAACGTCTGTCTGAGCAGCCTGCGGTGTTCTGATAGCTCTTTGCTATCAGCAGGATTGGTAGCTCTGGCTGTTTTGGAAAAAGCTGGGGTTAAGTGTGCAGACACATGCAAACATGCACACACAAACACAGCATCACTATCGACCAAGAACATTTGTTTCATAGTAACAAGGCAGTGACAGCTCTCATCAGGAGATCTCACTCACAATTGTGAACTTGCGGCTTGGGCGCGCCACAGTTTGTTTTCCCCGTATCATATTCTTCCTCAGTTCCCTCACCAACTACAGAATCATATTTTCCCAACTCCGTGTTTTAGTCACGCATCTTTCTGAATGTCATGCCATCTCCTTCTTGTCTTTCAGTGTCCAAAAGTCACTCAGGTCTATGACCTTTAGGAAGGTACAGCACAGCGACCTCCCCCACCTGCCAAAGTCTTTTTTTCCCCCCAAGGTTAAAACAAGGGGCCCTTTATTTGAAGCTTCCCTTCATGTCTCAAAGGTGTTACTGTAAAACAAACAAATCAAATGTATGAAAGGGTGAGCTATGAGAACAATGCGTCTTTACATTCAGCATAAAGCCATATTATGTCTACTTTCTTACAGAAAGAACGCCAAATATGGAAAAAGTTTTATATACACGTATTCACCTTTGGATGTTTTTTTTTTAAATCTCACTCACTACATCATGCAGAAGACCAGACTTTCTACAAACTGGGAATTGCTTCTACAGGAGACAGCTCGAGGTAGCAGAGTGCAATCATAAATATATTTCTCAAGTTATAGAGCATAATCCTAAAAACGTGACATTACATATGCATGTATTGCAAATAACAGCAAATAAAATCTTAAATTATTTTCAGCTCACAGAAGGATAACACAGGCCAGCAAGGTGACCTCCTAAAAAACATTCACATAACAGATATGTAAGTTAGACCTAAAGGACACAATCTAGACACTGAAAGACGAACGGTACCTAATATGAACTTCGCAGTGCATTCTGATAGTAACGATATTCTCTCTCACAACTCCCTCAAGCCCTGGAATCCAGATCACAGAATGAAAACTAATTGTTACTAAAGAATGTTAGGTCAGATCTCTTTTGCCTGTCTGCAAGTACCCCAGTGGATCCAAACTAAATCTATAGCAGCTCATGATCGCACACCTGCTGTGGCAGTGAAAGATAGATATGTTAATGGTGGAGTGCACACAGCTGTGCAGAGTGCTTACAACCTCAGCCAAAGTTAAACAACAGCTGAAATGCCATTTCGTGCCTGCACATACAACCCATCTGATTGTAATAACAATCTGGATCTATTCTCTCCTGAAAGATGTCTTCAAGCTTTTATTCTCTCAGATTTTTTTTAAAGCTGTACTTTGCTCTTTTTTTCTTTTTAAAAAAGTAGGCTCTGTTTTCACATCCAAACTGTAACTGCTTTTATCAAATGACACAGTTGTAAAATTAATAGATCCCCCTGAGCACAACTACACAACTGAGAATCACAGGATGCTTTAATGGATGTAGTGTGTAAAAACAAAACAACATAAAACAAACAAAACAAAACAAAAAAAAGGTGATCTTTTAAATTTTTTGCCAGTAGTGTGTTTTAATTCTCTCGATAGTGTGTTAAGCAAGTGGCATCATGAGTCATACGACACTTTTGGTTTTTAAACAAATAAAGTAAAAAAGAAATAAGCACGGTGTCTTTGTCTCTTTAAGCTTCTGGAACATGCTTTCCATCGAGTCTTGGCCAGTCCGCGGTGCTGAGCGGTCTCTGTGCTTGGCCAGAGTCAGTAATGGAGAGAGCATGCTGAGCGCTGCTGTAGCCTATTACATGAACTGCTATCCCACATTAATAAGCAGGCGCAATCCTCTGTGGATGGCCATTCTTTGGCATATTGTCTGAGTAAAGCTTATAGCCACATGCATTTGTGGGATGTCTGGCTGTAAGAGCACAACAGTGGAATGGACTTGCATTTGATGAGAAGTTCTTGATGATACAGAGCAGCAGCCTCTTTTCGCAGAATAAGCAATAAATAAATACTTGTACAGTCATGAAACACTTTTTTTTTTTTTAATTGATCACAATGACCGATTTTGATGACTATGATGTACATGCATGCAAGGTACTTATACTTAACCCTGTGAAAGAACAGCTGGACACAAACAACAACATGAGGCAGCCCTTATTTGGAGAGCACTTTAACAGGGAGATTGTTGTGACAAGAACAATGAATCTAAAACTGGAGAGTGGAGGCTGCCTAGGAAAAACACGAAAATAAAGACACAGCGTACTTTATAATTTATTGGAAACCTGCAATTGCATCATGGAAATCTCAGCACCCTTGTCTCATCTCTGACCTTCCTTTGTAGTGACAGTTTTTTAAAAAAAAAAAAAAAAAAAAAAAGCACTATTTGGTTTGCATTGTATGCAGAAACTAATTTATAGAGGTTGACCCGAGCTCCTCTTTTGTGCAAGAGCCATCTTGAAAAACAATGGCAGGAAGGCTTGAAAGCTGAGAGGAACTGAATCTGCTGTTTACTATTTTTTTTGTCTTCTTTATTCCACATTGCATTTTGCTCCCTTTTTAAAAAAGCTGTTTTTTTGTGCCCAAAAGGAGCTGTAAAGTGATGTCTAAGCATTCCATAGCTGTGCAATAAGGCTCCGTTAACTGGACGCTGGGGGGCCGTTGTTTTGTACCGTTTGGAGGAATGGGCCCAACAGAGGAAATCATGGCTGCCCCATGACCCTTCTCTGACCCCCGGTGCTAGAGGCCTAAACGAAGTAGGGGCAGCTTTAGGGTTAGAGGTTTAAGGGTAACAAATCATGTAACACTTTATAGCCATTGAAAAGTAGAGCGGCGAGATCCATGCGAGCTGGAGGAGTGCTGTAAGCTCTGAAGAGTGGATGGGGGAGAGAGAGAGAGAGAGAGAGACAGAGAGGGGTCAGGGATGGGTAAAGCTCCGCTGCACTCCTCCCTGAGAGGAGCAGGTCAGAGCAGGTCTGGGCCTGATTAACACTGAGTACAGGGAGAGAGAAGGGAAGCTCTTGATCTCGCTCATATCTCACCATGGTACTGCCGCTCCAAGGGCCCACTCTCGTCTTTCATCCAGACAGCATGCAGAAGGAGTCTCATGGAACGCCAAACTGAATTCCCTACAGTCTAGGGAGATTGTAGACTGGCTGTTTTTTTTTTGTTTTTTTTTAAACTTTAACCATGTACGGTAACTTTACAAATGTGATAAATCTCAGCTTACCTGATAAACCTGACCAGATTTTCTATTTCTATATTATTTATCCTAAGCACAAATTCCAGGTTATTTGACTTTTATTATCTATTTGTTTTTAATGCAAGTTTGACAGTGAAAGATAAAGGTAAAAACAGAAAGCTTGAAGATCACCATTACTCAAACCCACTTGGCAAACCTGTGAAATGTCCCAAATAAAAAGCAGGGAAGAAGAGGTCAGCAAACAGAGTTCCAAAAGGGACCACACCCTTATCAGACACAGAGAGAGAAAGTGAAGAACATAAATGCTGATAATGGGGATGACCTCTGTGCTGGCCTCATGAGTTTGTGGAGGGGCAGAATGACGAGGAAAAGGGCTGTGATAAGAGGTCTCCTCCTTCCTGAAGGACTAGGAGGTCCAGGTCCAGTCCAGGACTCCAGGCTCCCTGGCGTGATTTTGCACAGAGGTATGATTCCAACCCTGATCCCTGGGAGTTCAGCTGGAGTTCAGGGCAGATGTTTGCCAGTAGTTGTGCGCAGCAGGAAAACTAAATTGCTTCCGGATTCACGTCTCCACCAGCAAATGCCCTGTGACCCCCCACTCCCTCAGCCTCAGGATCACCCTTAGCTATAGCGTCAGCACTGGTCTGGGCTATGGCACAGAGTCACGATGTCTGAAGGGAAACAGTCTTTGAGAAGGATCCCTCGGTCCCGCTGGCAGTCCAGTTCTGCTATAAAGCCATACCAGTAGATGACCAGACCCGGGCCAAACCTGCAAATAATGAATTCAGTTCAGAATTACACGTAATCAAGAATAGCTGCTTTAAAAAGAGAAAGACCAAGTAGATTTTCTTGGCTTGTTTATTCAAATGATGAAAAACCACATGTGATGGGAGAAAAAAAAAACACGTCTCAGAATATTTGCTTTTGATCCACCCCTTTAGGAAACATGACTAAGAGTATAAAACAAAAGCCGTCATCTGATAAGATCAGCAGATGATACATAAGCAGGGTACCTTTACAATGGAACTTCAACAACAATAATAATTCTGAAGAAGAACAACACTGGAGATTAGTGTTTCAGACAGAACGCTCACAGTAAGCGCAGCACTGAGGCCACAATGGAGGGAGCAGTCTTGCTCTAATCGTGCATCTGTCAGTGCAGTTGCAGTATAATCCAGCTGTTTCATTCACATGGACACTTAAAGTACAGCCATTTTGGCTTGGCTCATGTTGCACTTCTGGAGAGCTATAAATAACAGCACTCACTCGCTTGCTGAGAAAAGCTGACAGTTTTCAGATACCTTTTTTTCTGATCCCTTTCTTATTCCAACTTGACAGCTTTTTGTATTTTGCTAGTCACTTCATACATCTACATTCTGCTCTGAAATCACACAGGCAATTATAGCTTTTTATTTCCAAAACAGTACTGAATTATTTCACACTTTTCCTACCATGTTATAAATCATTGTTGGTGGTATTTACTATGCCCTGAAGAAAAGTGAGTAGCCTGTCCATCGAGGAATGATCACGGCTAGTTCTTTGAACTTCAAGATTCAGACGTAAAGTCGTGTCAGAGTTATGATTCTTTTTAGGTGAGAGCAGAGATGCACACGAATCCAGATTATTTAGTGAAACTGACTGTCTAGAGATAATAAATGGGGCTTAAAGGTCTCTACTGAGGCAGACAGGAAGCCGCCTGACGGGCTATCCAGCACTACAGGAAGTTCAGCCCTGAGGAACAGTTCATAAAGTCCCAACTGTGATCAATCATGCCATCAGCGAAATACTGCTGTCTCCGTCAACATCAGAGCCATGATTAGATGCACTACGCTGCATTTAGTTCTCACACACCTCCATCACCGCAATCATCATCTACACTACGGTTATTACAACTTTCATCATTCACGCCCTCATGCCTACTTCCTGACTGCTACTTCTTGCAGTATCTATAAATAACAAGCTGTTTGACCTGCATTGGACAAGTCGGGGCAACTGAACTGTGTAAATAACCCCAAACCCCAGCAGAGGTGCAGAGGCTTCAGCAAGAAGAAAAGCGAATACATGTGACGGTGGACCGGCATTCCCTGTTTTACAGGCTGTGATTTACAGTTCAGTATCTCTGGGCAAACACGCCAAAACTAACAGCCCTGGAGAGAGAGCGAGCCCACAGATGCACTGCAAGTTCACCACAAAGTCACACATAGCTGAGCCATTCAGTAGAGTAGTCTATAGTGCAAGTTTTTTCCTCCCCCCCTCCATCTCCTCTCCTTATTCTGTAAGAGCCTCATATTCCTTTCCATTGCTGTATGGATGGCTATTCTTTTTATGGAAATGTTATGGAAACAAAATCTAAACATTTACATTAGATAACTTTGGAGCAAGGTTAAGACAGACTTTTATTGAGCATCAGTGTGCATTGCTCTTTTCAGCCAGCGAGATGGGGGGGGGTGCAACAGTGAAAAAAAAAAGTAAGGAGGGTGTAGAGAGAAGGGAAAGCAACCTTCTGAAAGGTTAAAACTGTACATCAACAGATAAGGCACAAGTGTACGATACATCATGTCCCTGGGTTGTGAGGGGTGTCCAGGCACAAATTGAAACAAGCAAAATTATAAACACTGGGGAACCGTGTCACCAAGGCTACACCGTGAGGAAATAAATGGAGTTTGAATTCTCTTTTGAATTAATAAAGTCCATACCAGGGGGACCTTGAAATAAATCCCAGAGCTAAAAAACTGGCAATACAATGGATGGGTTGTTGGCAGTGGAAAGGGAGGAGGTAAAGGGCAAAGAACAGGGGTCTCAGGTTAAGGAGACGGGCTTGTGACCATATCAAAATAAATAATAATAAAAAACCCCAATGAAAGGTTTCCATAAATAATGTGGCAAACGACACAAGGCTCAGATCATAATTGTGGTCTATTACGCGGGCCAGTGCTCCATCACCTAAAGCTGGCACCCGCGACGCTCCGGGAAAGTCGGTCATCTTCCAATAAACATCTAACTGCGTAACGAGTTGGTGAAATTGTTTGTGAAATGTAGCTAATTTGGAGCGTGCTAGCTTTGGCGGGCGGAGTAAGTGGGATGCCGTGGAGAGCGCTGCTGGCAGACACACTGCCATTAGCCATAACGAGCGGTCCGCATTTGATTTTGAAGCAGGTGCCATGCTGGTTAAAACGGCAGCTTAATGAGAGCACAGCACTTAAGAACAAAAACCCAAATGGAGGTGCTGAGAGAGTAAGCTGCCATTAGGGCAGCCTCCCCCCTTCTCAATGCACACGTGTAATCGCAGCGTAATTAAATAACTAATTACAGCCCTCCATGGTGTTGTCTCCAGATCACCACAGCACCATTTAGCATCTTCTATAGAATACCTTTTCATCATAAACCCACCTAAGGTCTGAACCGAACCCCTGAACTTCTGGGGCTGAAGAGTACAAGAGGACATAGTTCCATGTCATTTCTAAATGTAGCACAACACAAAAAGTACTGCTGAATAAATCCTTAGGTAGTCTTTAAAATGGCAGAATCTAAGCCATCCACTACTCTTCTCACACACACAAAAAAAGATTTAAGACAAAATTTTTAAAGAGTTTGGTACAAATACACCTTTGTTACAAATTCCATACATCTGGCAAAGTGCTGACATCCATTACACTGAATCTGGACTTTTTATGTTGCACTACCAACCTGTACCACAACCCGTGGTGACAAAGTGTGAATATAAAAGAGAGAGGAAGAAAGAGAGAGAGAGAGAGAGAGAGAGAGACCAGGGTTTGTGCTGTCACAGCTTTGGCCTGGCCTGGCTTTCGGCTGGTGATTAATTGGTGTTTATTTATAGGGCTTGAACTGGGTGATAGGGGGCGGGGGGCCGACTCAAGGCTGCAAGCAAGGCGATATCAGCACAGAACCTCCGTCTCGCATGTTTTATTCAACCAGCCTGGGGCCCTGGATACAGCAGCCCAGTGATAACAAAAAGCTTCCACACAAACAGGATATTTGAAGAGGTATGGCCTCGCCTGGACAGAACAGTGCAGGCGGTAAACAAGAATTGTGCGCTGGTCCACTCTTCATAAATATCACAAATAGCCAAACAGCCTGCCATTAACATCCGCCCTGCTAAAGACAAACTCTTATTGTGCTAGAAGCATTCAATTCTCTCAGGTATGTAAAACACAAACACAAGGTTGTGATGGGCTACGCTTGGCCTTCAAATGAGCCCCAGACACCAGCAATGTAATTAAGCGAGAACACACTGCCATAAAAAAGTCCCGTCCTTGTCCAGGTGTAATTTTTGAAGACGTTTTTATGTCCGCTTTCTGCCCCTGTCAATGAGGTTTCAAAACGCGATGTGACGCAGATGCCCCTACTTGCTCCTTGTTTGATGGCAGAGCACAGGTGAAATTTACACCCACAGGCATGGCTTGTCAATACAACCAGGGAGATTAAAGAGGGACTTAAAACGGCATTTTATCAGCAAACCTTGGGCACCTCCACAACCCTGAGGACAAGAGCTGCCTTTAGTTTTGGATCTCATTCAACCACTGACCATGTCAGCACCAGCCAAAGGCTCTGCCCGTCACACATATTGATAACCTCATTAATGCGAGAATGTAAAGACCCTCACCCTCATCCAGCATGTGGCTATAATTGTGTAAAACCGCACAGCGCTCATTATCCTCCGCTCATGTATTAATGACCACCGTGCTACTGGTGAGGTGAGATCCAATAAACGCCTGGCCTGTCTGCGATAATGACTAAGGAGATGAAACTTCCACTTTTAGGCACTTAATTTCCTTTGAAATGACAGGGTGAAAAGCAACGAAGACATTGGACAATGCCAAAGGGTCAGCAATCAGAAAAGGCTGCAGTGACCCCATATAAAAATATAGAAAAATGAAAATTTGACAGGAAAATGAGAAAGGAAACCATAGATGCTTTCTTTCTCCATTTTGGGAGGCAGTTGTTTGTCTTTGAAATTGCACTGCCATGAACAGCACAGCTTAGATCTGCAGTGTCACGCTCCGACTCACAAGGACACGTGCTTGCCTGCTTTGGCCACATGGCAAAAACAAACAACCAGCAGGCCGGCCTATGATCTGTTCAGAGCGCAGACCAGGGGGTGGCTAAGAGCAGTGTGCATCACAATTATCTGATAAAAGCTCTTCAGAACAACAGAAAAAGGTCTAGATCAGCCAGCAGTCCTTTACCCAGGAGCAACTGTGGCACATCCATGACTGGGTTCCTCTGAAGCTCACATAGAGACTGGCTAACCCTGGCTAGCAATCCAGATCAAGTATCAGGTGACCTGGAGTTTAAGTGTGGTCTGTTCTGTATCACCATAAATGTGACACTGCCTCATGCAAATGGACAAAAACCTATAATGGTCTTAAGGATAGATTCATTGAGATAATGTTTTGCAATATAGATGTAGGCAGCAGGGTGGCGTGGTGGTGCAGGGGTTAGGGTTGTCACCTCATAGCCCCAGGGTCCTTGGTTCAATCCTGACCTCAGGTTACTGTCTGTGCAGTATTTCGCACGTTCTCTCATGTTCGTGTGGGTTTCCCCTGGGTTCTCCAGTTTCCTCCCACTGTCCAGAAACATGCCAGTAGGTGGACTGGTGACTCTAAATTGCCCCTTGGTGTGAATGACTAGGCAAATGTATGCGTATGGTGCCCTGCAATGGACTGATGCCCATTCATCCCTGCCTAGTGCTCAGTGATACCAGAACAGGCTCTGGATTTATAGCGAATCTGACCAGTTTTAAAGCACTATCAGACTATTTTGTACATTTTTAGTGTCCAGCTAATTTACAACAATCAAGAAAACCATCAGTGGGAACACAGAGATAAAAAGCAGCGAAGCAGCTCTATGAGGACGGCAAGAACTGATTCTGGTGTTAATTAGCAGATGAGCTCATGTTATAATGATTAACGGGTCTCCCTGTAGCATGACAAGGAAGAAGTTAGCACGATGATGAGCATCAGTGGGACTTTTGTGACAGTGTCAAGGGGATACATGTTCCTTTAACCTGTTATTCTTAACTCCCAGGAGCTCTCGTCAATAATTAGCAAATCTCTCTTGAGGGAGAGGAACAAATCCTCCATTTTGTTTTGAGAAGGCCTGGCCACAAGACATGTCCTAATCCTGCCCTTAACCCTGCCTGCTAATGTGTTTCCAATTTATGATGAGCCCCTCTGCAGCCATGGTGGTAATCAACAACAGTTTGGAGTGTAACCTAAGCCGGGTCTGGCTGGGTCGACCCAGGCGCCTCTGTGCTGGAGTGTCCAGCATCTCTGGTGCATAGAGACCTGTAGGAGACGTGTTTTGTTCAGATAAACAAGTCTCCGTCTCTCAGGCTGCAGGGTATGACTCTGGTGTTTAATGGCTTGGATGACCTGATCTTGCATCCACACACATGGGTGAAGGAGACTTTGAAAGCTCTCACAACACAGTCAAGTCTTCTTTTTTCGTCCCTCTTTAGAATGGCTGGATTTATTTATTTATTTATTTATTTATTTATTTAAAAATGATCCTTAGCTAGCTGCAAATTACAGCTTCACTTTTCCAGAAATTGAATTTGCATGGACGAAGACAGAGGAGTACAGATAAATTACTGTTTCTTATAAATAGGTGTGAAAGCTGATTGTCTGACACCCAAGGTGAAAAAACACAAGAAAGGAAAGACCCCCCAAAATAAGCGCAGCCAGCGTAAAGAAGGCTTATGTGAAAACAGACCTGGCTTTCATCCAAATTGCCACCTTCGGAGGTGCACAGTGGTGTTACCGCCTCTAAATCAACATGTCAGCACCACAGCATCTGAACTTTACCTTCAGCCTATATTGCTCACAGCTATTCAGCAGCTGTAATGAATTGTAACTCCAGTCACCTTGGCACAAAAAACAAGAAGGCCAGAGAGAAATGTGCAAAGAAAGAGAACAATTTTTCACCTGCAGACGGACAGGACTTAAATTTGTTGTTCTCTGACAAACAATAATAATCACACTGGGCTATCAAGGGTGAGCCTGGTAGACTGAGGTCAAAATTAGGGCTCAGTTCTGCCCTGTATCTAGCAGAGTGGATTTAAGAGAGAAAGCCGTATGCTAACTCAGCACCATGTTTACATTCTTGGGGGTAATTTTAGCCCCAAGGGGACATACAAGGGCCACGGTGTCATTTAGCTTCATCACTAACCAGTTAGCTCGGCGTGGGACCAAAGAGTTTGTGGGTGGTATAGAGACACCAACACACACACACACACACACACACCCCTATATATACTCGTATATCAAAAAAGAAAATGTGACAAAAGAAAAAGTTTTTTCTTTGAACATATTTTGCATATAAGTACTATCTGAAACATTTCTCAGGCAATTAAACAACAGTACCAGCAAATGAAATATTTAACTACTGCATCAGGATTCTTGCCCTTTACTTGTAAGAATATTCTAGACCTTTAATGACTTCGTCCAGATTTACTGTTAAACTTCCCACACTTTTAATATTTTGTTTTCTGGCTAATTTTTAAAGATGATTAAGTATCATGAAAACAGAAATTGTGAAATGTATTAAAGAGGCTGATTTAACAGAGGAAAAAAGGACATGTTAAAAGGCCATGAGTGTAGAGCATAAGTGTCTTGATATTACTTATACCCAAATTTTGGGTCCAAAATATTTTCTGAATTTTCATACTTTTTCAGCTTTGTAAATTAGTGAATTTAAATGTAACACTTTTTTAGACATGCCAGACCTGAACTAAACTATACCTGAGCTAAATTATATGATTAGGTATACTTTGATTCCACAAGAGAAAAAAGAGGAAACGTTTCATAAGATTACATAATAAATTAATATTTTAATTAAATAAAATTCCAATATAGTAGTCTTGCCATTTTAACAAAGGGACAAGCAGTCCCCCCCCCCCCCCCCCCCAAAAAAAAAAAAAAACTTTGCTGTCACGAAACCTTGCAAAGATAAAACCCCTGAAAATGTTAATAATCTTCCTCAATCTCAATGTGTGGTATGATATAGCACCACAGTTGGCAGAATTTTCTTTGATGATCTGCGATACAAATCAAATTTCACTGTCGTTTTAAAAAATTTACAAAGCAAACAAAACATGAGTAGGACCCCAGTGACTAGGGCTTCAGCTCCTCTCACTCACAGCACCATGGGGCTTCAAAAACACCACACAGGCTCCTGCATGTGGACTGGCCACACTAATTAGCCAGGGGATCAAACTGGAAGTTAAATATTCCGAAACATGTAATGGAAGAACGAAAGGGTAACGTGCCGGGGTCAGGCTGACGCCAAACGCTGGTCCTCAGGCAATGTGGTATTGATTTTCACTTGTTTGGAAGAGTGGGGGGCTGAGTGTGTGTGAACAGTGTGTGTCTCTGTGTGTGTGTGTGTGTGTGTGTGTGTGTGTGTGTGTGTGTGTATATACAGAGGGGCAACTAGGGTGCTAGCTTATGGACTGTCATGCTGACAGTTTAACCCTGTTTTCTAAAGGAAACAAACAGAAGGACGTCCTCGTCTGACAGCAATGATCTGTAGATGACACCATGTTGCCCTGAACAATGTCGTTTTCGCTGAAGGGAAAAAGAAGCTCAGGGACATAAAGCCAAAGCATAAACCTAAAGCACAGCAGTAGGCCACCAGCCCGGACTACAAACAGTATCACGTGCTGCTTTACAGGTGCTCAGTGAACCAAGACAGGACTGAGTCGAGTGCACACACTAGTAGCTTTCTGTAATTTTGCTTAAGGTCACTAAAAAGGCTTGCAGTATAAAAAAGGAGAAATATTAGTAAGGAATATCATATGCTATTATAGGAAAATAATCCAGGCTGGGGTGATGTGATATTTTCCTATAACAACACGGTCCCAGTTGTGTTGTTCCTCTTACACCATAACGATTTGTCAATTGTTACACTCTTTAATATATTAATGAACAAAATGTCATGCTTTGTAACCATATATAGTCATATTTAATGTTATGGAACGTCTGCAAAGTTAGTTAGCTCCTGTTCAATTATGTTATTCCCTCACCAGCCTATATATAATAATTACTAAGAAGGTGAAAAGCATGAGCATAGATCCTGGCTAAAATGTGTATTACAGAATGGAATAAAAGGATATGAATTTTGTAAGTAGATAGGTGGTCAATTATAGCAAACATTATGACACCCAAACAAGCTGCTTTATTCTTCCTTATCGTCTCATGATTTGTCAAGGGTGGAAGGTCTGCAGCTTTTGGTCATTTTTCCCCTCTGATGACTTGAAAAAAAAAACAGCCCACACTTTTCTCCTCAAATTGCCTCATCTCTCCATCAGAATGCCAAAGGGGACTCCATTAGCCAGGCCCTACACAGTCCTGACCTCTCCTCAACTCACACCACCACCACCACCACCCTCAATTTAGCCAGCCCCTTCGTCCTGAGAAGCATGTCCACGTCAAATTAGAGCGGGCCCCCATTGTCCTTATTATGGCTTGGGAAAATGCCATCATGACTGATGCTACGGGGTCCCTCGCTTGTCACTAGTTGTCAGCCAGACGTGGAGTTTGGATACACATAGCTGACAGGTAATCTTAATGTCTTCAATTAGCCTAATTAGTCGCGTCATAAACAATTTGATAAGTGCCCGGCCAGTGCAAACAGATAAACACACACACACTCCTCACACAAATGCACATGATAGGCAAAGCACCAGTGTGTGTGTGTGTGTGTGTGTGTGTGTGTGCGTGTGTGTGTGCGCGTGTATGTGTGTTAATGAGAAGGGTAATGGGTTTATCAGTGACGAAGTGCATGCCTTCTCCTTTGTCTCCCCGTGTCCCAGCAAGCTCAGCTGTGCAGTGCTTTGTGCTACCTGGTCACTTCAAATTGTACCATCTCCTTTCATTAGCACATCGCCCAGTGAGAATGTGAAAGGCTGTGACAAAATTCATTTAAAGGGAGTGGGAGCAGATTGCCTGAAGCAGGTGCTATAAGGGAGATAAAACAAATGCAGGTGACACTGTGTGCAAGAGTGTGTGTGTGAGAGAGAGACAGAAAACAAGATGGGGTATTTTCTTTATCATCAATGGGAGAGAAGTGTGTGATCCCACATCCAAGTTGGCTTTATAAATAAGCATTTGATTTATTGCTGTATTATAATTAATGTATATTACAAATTTAATCAGAAAAAGTTACAGTAATATTAGCAAATTAGTTAGTAAGACTAAAACTGAATTGAGGACATGTGACTGGAAGCCTTTCCTCAAATTCTCCCTCACTGTATAAAAAAAAAAAAAAAAAAAAAAAAAAAATGCACATATGTATGGAATGATTTCTTTTATTTACACACACTCATTATTGAAGGTCTCGCATTCTCCACTAATCCTTAAACAGTAAAAACACTCATGCTCAAACCAGTGACTGATCAACTCTCGTTTTAATCTGAACCCATTCAAAAGATGCAAAAAACAAGCATTTTCTGACACACCAAGTTGAGCTGAATTTGTGAGACAAAAATAAAAGTAAAGATAAAATAATGGGGCCTCGAGGTAACCTGAGCATCATGAGCGAGCGCTACTCTCGACTGTGCAAGCCCTCCAGAGCAGGTGCCCGATGAGTGCTATCGTTGTGCGCGTCACAGACAATTACAGGAGGAGGGACAGATCCACGGTGGACCCCTGTCTCCGCTCTTGACCCCCGCCCCAAGTGACGACTCAGACAGCGAAAAGGGGAAAAAAAAGGAAAAAAGAGAAAGAAGGCCCGTCACAGGAAAGTTGTAATAGGAAATTGCTTTTGGCAACTATTTGTTCAGCACCAGAATCATTTTTTGTGCCAACACAGTGAGCCCCATTGGAAAACAGGGCAGGTCTCCCTAATGAGTAATCTATTTCAAAGCAGTCTTGTCTGGGCATGACAGTTTACTGAGAGGCTTGAAGAACTGGTAATTACCAGTGTTACGGGGCAATTAATGCATATTACACTGCGGCACTCACGGCGGTGACTGTCAGCTCCCCAATAAAAATGAGCACTCTTCAGCTAAAGGGTGACATTAATTGGACCTTTAATGACTATGCACAGGAACCAAGCCAAATAGGAACAAAACAGGGGACTCTGCCTGACTTCAGGAGTGGGGTGGAAATTGTACTAAAAATGAGATTAATTGCTGTTGAGAGACGAAAAAAAAGAATAGAGGAAGTATAAAAAAGGATGAAATTATAGGCTTTGCAGAACAGGGGGTTCTTGTTGCAATGACAATTCTTAATTATCTTATATATTCTTTATGTTAGGAGAGGGCCAGTAATAGCTTTGGGGGGGTTAGATATGAGGTTAATGTGTAGCATAGTACACGTTCTCAAATCTAAAAATGTCCACAGGAATTTCTATTTCTAAGGACATATTTCAGATTCTATATATAAAAGCCATTCATATGGAAAAAAGAGACTGGAAGAGGTGATTTGCTGTCTCTCTCTAAGGCCTCTAAAGTGGGGGTTTGTTTTTGTGTGGTAATGAATGAAGAGCCACTTCAGCAGAACAGGGTTTGGAGGGAAGAAAAAGAAAAAAGAAAAAAGAAAAAAAAAAAAAAAAAAAAAAAGCCTATTGTCTGTGTTATAGTGACCGAAGTGGAAGAAGCTTAATTAGCAGGGGAATGAAGAGTCCTTCAGCTCATGACACCTCTGAAAAGACTCGCTCCTTGGGTGCATTTTAAGCACCCAGTAAAAAAAACAAAGTAGCCAGTTCTTTCATTAACACCGAGCAGAAATTGGTGAAACTTCAGCGCTTGACAGAGTGTTTATTTATGAGCAGATAACGCTGGCCATATTAAGTAGCCTTGATTAATGCTGTTTATCTGCGCACGCGCCACCTGAATATGCAAGCGCACAAATCAAAATATTCACATGCAAAACATGCAGACATTTGCATGCATTTTTGATTTGGTGTTTCCGCAGCACTTAAAATATGCGGTAGGAAGGAGAGCAGTGCTGCCTGGTGTGCTGTCACGCCGCACACTCACACTGTCATTGGTGATGAGAGAACTTCCCAGCTTCAAAGCAGCTTTGCGTTCGAAAGGAGAAGGAGCAAATATTTGAATTGCAAAACCACATCATCTTCCGACGGGAGAAAATTCAAGACAACTTCCAAGAGTTAAAGACCTACATTTCCCCCGAACAAGCGAACCCTCAGCAAACTGTTAAAAGGAGGGGGCCTCTAACGTATTCCGTATAAGCACCTTCCTCGGTAATTTAGCGTATCCAAATTTGTGTAATGGGATGTGACACGTTTCAGAGGAGGGCTCAAGAAGAAATATATAAATATAATACAAGGAGAGCACCATAAAAATGTTTTAAGCGAGTCTTGTATTAAGCCGAAATTCAGCGTATAAATCCAGGGTTCTCCGGCGACCTGACACAGTTTTGATTACGGACTGAAGTGTAATTACTTAAGCCACCTTTAAGGAGGGAAGGAGTTAGGAACTCCATGATACTCCAGTGCCAATTCTGTTCCATCAACAGCTACTGTTTCCAACCATGCAGGAAGCATTTGCCTACCAAATAAAAAGACTGTTTACTCAAGTACATTTGCCAAGCTATTTGCACATTTTAGATGTAGTGCAATAGTGAAAAAGGCCATTTTCAAACATCAAGTCATTCTGGGGAGAAAAAAAAAAACCTAAAACACGAACAAAACCCAAACCAATCCAAAACTGAACCAAACAACAAAACATCATGAAATATGACATCTCAATTTTATACCAGAAATATGACATTTAACATCACAATAAGACAGTCATGGACAGCATTTAGCATTTATATCAGCAAATATCTTCCAATTGCTGAAATAACACTTTTCTACATTTGGGGGTGAAAAACATACTTTGTATTGCATTCATCTGTTTTTCATTTTGAAATTTAAAAAAAGTGCCAAACAAGCTGTTCAAGATATTTTTTGGCTCTAAAATGATAAATATTACAAATGTTTCTCCTTTGCTTGTTTTTCATCATGTCAGATTCATTTTGGGCGTAAATTAATGAACGATTTTGAGTGACCCAGATGTGTATAAGCAATTACTGGGTAGCTAGTAGCAAGAATAGGGTAAATTAAAGATTGTGTTGTGTCTGATGTACTGCTAATATCAACCACTGTGTGCTTTTTAAAAATAGAAAAGGGTGATGGTAAAGGACATGTACTGACATGGTGGCTGAAAAAATCTGTAGGATTTCTCCAGATGCTGCAATTTAAGAAGATTCGCCCAAAATTAATTCTTGCTTATGCTGATCCCATTTTTATCATATCTTTTATGAAAACAAAATAAGATGAGAGAGTACACACCACAGAATAACCTGTAGAATAGCTAACTTGTACATTCAGGTCAAAATTGAATGCACTGCATTGAGCATTTTTTTCATATTTGGATTCATGAATATTTGATTTCTAGAGTTTGTGTAGTGAAACAAGTAGAAACAAATAAAAATGTGTCCATTTTTTTATTTTTATTTATTAAGAATTGAATTGCTTTTATGAAAAAAGGATTAATTTCCTATTTTAGTGTGTCCCAAGAAAAACAAAAATAAAATAAGCAGTGAATGAATGCAATGTACACAGACCTGACATGTTTAAATTCCACTTATAGGAAGGAATGTTAGTGCCACATGGCATATTCCAGAAAATGAGTTACTTCAGCATATGTGGAAAATATTTCATGTGACATGTTCTAAATGTCTACCTACTGACACTGTCTGTCAATCATAGGTGGTTTAGTCAAGCTAACATGGATTTATAGCTAAATAATATGAATACCTACAACTCAGAGGTTATAAAAGTTTAGTAATAAAGATCAGTGTGTTGATGGGGTCTACCATATGAAAGCACCCACTTGTAAATCAGAGTCGTAGCACTAGTCCTTGGCACACAGGACATGACTGCGAGTTATTCTGATGCAAGCTTCCCCACCCTGCCCTGTACGAGGCGCCCAGCCTAGGCATAGACACGCTGGAGGCAGACACGGGCAGAAATCAAAAGCTTAAGTGATGGATAACTTTAGTGCACAATGACCTCTGTCACAGAGGGCTTGCCCTAAATCAATCTGTGAGATAAGGAGCAGTGTGCACCTTGGTGTGTTCACGGGGGCGGCCCTTATCTGTGCCAGGAGGAAGTCTGAGTAATAACTAAAGACAAGCTACGACGAAATCACTAAACCCACATTGTCAAACACAATTTACAAAGTATATTCCCCCTCCTCTGGCGCTGTTAAAACAGTCATTATGAAAGCACGGGTGATAGGAGCCTGTGTTTACACCCAGGTCCTGTGCACGCCTGGCTGGGAAAGGAAAAGAAGAGGAGAAGAAGAAAAAGAAGAGGAGGTGAGGGACGTGGGGTCACACACACTGCTGCAGAGCCTCGAGAGAAAAAGAAGGCCCTGGGGCTTTGAGTCGTTCATGTCGGGCCGCCGTGGGCTGCCTTCATTTGCAGTGATACATGCGGGGAGGGGTTGGAGGTTGAAGTTGAGAGGAGGGCCGACAGGAAAAAGGGACCGAGCGCTTCGGGGAGATTACAGCGCTTAACATGTTAAGACCTCTCAGGAGTTTCCCCATTCATTCGAGCTCTTTTCCTTTTTTGGACAAGGAGACTATAACTTTCCACGTGGTGACATCAAAATGGAGAAACAGACCAAACATGACACCAAACATCGCAATTACGTGACCCCTTTCTGTCGACCGTTTCAAAAGTCCAGCCTTGAAAATGCTGATGAAAATATGTTCACTTTCTCATTCGAAATGACATTTGACAATACTGGTAATATTTCAAATAGTTGCAAAAACATTCTTGCAGGCCATGACATTTTTTTTCCATTGCTTGGACAGGCGCAGGTAACCTCTGCTGAAAGTTTCCCATGAACTCGGGGATATGAATTGAAAACAAGACGGCGGAGAAAAAGAGGTCTGACATTTTGAGCCATAGTGTTTGGTTTCACTCAGGCAGCTAAGGCCAAATGTTTTGCAATCATTATTCAAGGAGGTTTATCCCTTTTCTGATTCAAACCACAACGAGTACTCAAAACAGAAGCGGTCATCTTTTCTGACCACAGCTGAGCATTTAACAGAGACTCGAGAGAGACTGCGAACTGTCAGCAGGTCCATGGATTGAGTTCCAGTGCCTGCTAAACCCCATCACCAAATTAGGTGAGGTGCAGTCCTCTGCCCTCGTCAGTACAAACGCAATCAAGGAAGCATACTTTTCAATATGATTCAAATTAATGAGGTAGAAGAAAGACAAAACACTGTGCAGTCGTGGCAGCTTTTAGCTGTTACATTTACATTTCGAATACTTCACATTTCATATACTTTAGTTTGGACAGAAGACCACAATGGGGAATTCTGTGCGGGAAGGGAGCTCTGTAGGAAGTTAATAGTTTTCACATTTATTACAACCACAGAGGAAGAGAATGCATGCAGGCAGGCAGGACAGTGATCTGGCATCAGCTAACCACAGCTGGGGTGAAACTGGCATGTGGCAGGTTGTGTCATGGAGCTTTCACCAGACCGCATCATAATTCTCGCTGATTTTAGCTGACATTATCGCATATTGAAATAGTGGTCACAGTGAAAATCTTGAATTTCGATAAACAGATCTTTTGGACAAAAAGGGTGAATGAGTGATAGACACCATTGTACAAGGGGCAAGTTTTAAGAATTTTGATTCTTTATGGTAACGGCATAATTTCTGTCCACATGCTAACCAGAAAAAAAAGAAGAAAAAAAAAAAAACAACCCAAAAAAGAAACAGTGATGACATGCAGAGCAAGAACGTTGGATCTCTTCTGCCTACTGTACAAACCCATGGGGCACACTACGGCCATGCTTTATGGCACTGAAAAGAACAAAGGCCACTACGGAGCCTTTGAAGCTTCGTACCATTCATCTGAAGGAGCCAAACACTTTAAACTGATTATACATATGCCGTGTGTGTGACAGAAAGACTATGCTGACCTGACAGATATCAAACATTAGTTTGAATGGATGAGTGAAATCAAAGGTCACTGCTCGAGTTCTCATCTGTCTCTGATTAAGCTCTGACCAATGGCTACAAGGTTAGCTATGTTTAAGCGACAAGGCAATTGAGAAGCAAGAGAGTGACCTGAAACTTAAACCAGAAATATGGGCAGGCAAGACCATACATCCCATTTTTCCTTGTTATAAGGAACACGACAGGAAAAAATGTAAATCAGATATATAATAAATATATATAAATTGGTAGCGCTGAATGAAATTTAAAAAGGGGATATTTGATTAGGCCGATTTTGTGGGCTCTCTAGTGGATTTTTAAAAGGCCAGTCTCAAAATGTACAAGAGGATAAAAACAGATTTACGTATTTTGGCAGGAAAACAGCCATCATGTCAGAGAAGTAAAGAATGAAAGGGTTCAGCCTAGCAAACAGCACAGTGCACTGATATACATTTATGGAAAATAATGTTTCTTAAACAACATTTCTAAACAAATATGCAAAATACATTCAAATTAGTCTTTTTTTTGAAAACCTGACCAAGAAACCCTGACATGAATACCTAACAAATGATGAAAGTGAAGAAATCCCTCCTTTCTGCTGCCACAAATGAAGAACACATTTCCCTTAATGCTGAGTGCAATACTGAAAGTGATTTGTATACCATGACATGTTTGTTATTTTGGAGACCTGTTTATAGATACTTAGCATGAGGTTGCTAATTGTGATATATACAGCCGCTCTCTTCGTAAGGCTAGCCGTGCTTTATAAACCGCCTGTTTGCTTGGATTACCTCTTAACCTGAAACTCTCAAAGGCTCTGTAGAGAAACAAATCAAACTCAGGCCTTCACACTGCGATCATGTCCAACGAGGTCACCATATAACAACCAAGGAGGGAGGGGGGGGGGAAAGAGCCAGTCCCGACTGAATAACCCCACAGTGACGTTTATGGATACTGTAGCGCAGAGCCAATCCCCTGCACCAGTGTGTTCCCTTGATGAGGACTGTCGAAACGAGCCAACATCTGCTCCTCGATTAGGACGACATGATGGCGGCCCGCTGTAATTGATGGTCTCGTCCAGAGGTAAGAGAAGCCTGAGCGAGCTGGGCAGGAAAAGGGACAAGGCTGAGAGAGGGACAGTGGACCTAAATGAGAAATACGTCCGAGTTATTTATAAACTGCCACTTGTCACGGACGTCCTGATTCTCAGACTGAGCCACCCACCTACACCATCCGCAGCTGGAAAACCAACCGGCTCAAATGGAGAACAATTCCCATATCATTTTTTGACAATGCAAGTTATTATTATTTTTTTTAATTTAAAACAGATAATATAATCAGCCAAAACTCAAAAGCAGTCCACTCAGAGGATCGACCAAAATGAAGAGCACCATGTATGCCTGTCCTCATAAATATCAATGTGCCGGAACAGCCGCCAGCTGGAAAAAAAAAAATAAAAAAATAAAAAAAAAAAAAAAAAGCTAATCACCCTCCAAAAGCAATCACACGCTTGCAATGGCATAAAAAAGAAACCGCAAATATGCCGTCTTTCTCTGACCATTTAATACACAAAAAGCCTCTCGGACCATCCCTGTTCCTTCAGACCAAATGTCAGGGGCACGCTGGTTTACTGAGGAACAAAAGGCCAGATTGTTTCCATTCACTTGGCCACTTTAAAAGGTGTCTGCGGTGTCCTTGAGCCAGGCGGCAACCTCATGCTCCAGCGCTCTCCTTAACCCTGCATCTACAATAGCCGAGTCTTCACACAAGCCCAGCACGAGAGTCGTTCCCTTCAACCGGCACTCCAATGTTTCACGCTTGACTTTGGCAAGTCATCTGACCACTCTGATGGGACGCCTGGAACCGAATACGGCTGCGCACGTCTCTAAAAATCGAATTTCGTTAGCCTCTAAAAAAGAGCATTGAGTGCCTTATTGTGGTGGACTTGAGGACAGCGAATCTGGGCATTATGGAAATATTAAAAACAAATGTATAAAAACTGAATGAGGTAATAATATGAAAGGATAGAGTTCAGTTCGACTCAGATATTAACTGTGACAGAAATAACCAGTATCTCAGCTTTAGTTTGAGCAACCCAGGGCAGCACAGGGTCATGCAAACAATCACATTTCTGTTCTGATTCTCAGTACTTATGTCAGTGGCTTTTTGGGATATGCTCATTACGGATAACTACAGAAGATATAATACCATTGTGGGTGAACCGGTCCAATGCTGGAGCTTGCCCAGAAAACGTTGGATGGCTAAGATGGCTAAAAGAAGCAATTTTGAAAGACATACAAATATATTTTTCTTCATAAATGATATTAATAATTATCAAAGCTATTTCTTGCCTCTTAGTTTTACACACACACCTTTACTAAGCACAATTATTTCCTACACTGTACATAACCTCCACCCCATTAAGACCTCCAAAAGAAGGATCACACCCATGAAATTGCTTGTATTGTTTCCACATTTTCTGATGCAAGTTGACATGTGAGATATGTGAAAGTTTTTCCCCCAAGCGCCGAGTCTATTTATTACAAAGATACCTTTTTTGCCAGAAAAATAACCTCTCGTGTTTGCCGTCTCGTACTTCCAGGTATCTCTGGGGTCAGAGACACGTGTGCGCTCAAAACCATTTTAGCCATCAAAGTTCTCCTGTTAGATTGGGTTTTACAAAGAGGCATTTTAATAAAGTCACACTGCACTCTGTGCCCCCAGACAAGATCTCACCAGGATGACAAATGTTGCTGACTTCTGCCTGGAATGAAACCCGGAAGGTCAATGAAAGGGGTGACATGGGGGGAAAAAAAATAGGTGGAGGGAAGCATGGAAAATCCTGCATATGCTTCTTTAGCTTCAATGATGTATATCTGAACATTTAAGAAATCTGTGGGGGGGGGGGGGGGGGGGGGGGGAATTAAAAACTAACCTGACACAAAAGTTCCATAACTAAACAGGAATTCAATGAAATGGCATGTTCTAGTTCCCAATTACTTGTGACTTTCTTTCCAACTGTCAGACAGAGATTTCAGAAATTGCACCCGTGTGCCTGTGTGTCCCATTGCTCGTTTCCCCAGCACCTCCTGCGCGTCAAAGCCGTTCTTAACCTCAACTTTAAACGGCGAATTTGTATAATGCGCCGGCACAAACCCTCCAGAATAAATACGTGAAATGAAGGCTTAGTGGAGGCTAAACCCTGCAGCCGACGGCAGGCTGAAACGCACGGATTACATGCACAGCACGTTAAACAATGTGCCTAAATATGCATTGAAATCTGTAAAGCATGAAACCACCTTGTCATTCGCCATTAGTATTCCAAGTTGTTGGTCATACATCTTGCGCTTGGGTGTATCGCAGTGGTAAATGTCATGTGCTGAGGGTCACAAATTCCAAGAGGATTTCTTGATGTCATCTCCTGTCAACTTTATTTCTCCAGAGCTCTTAACAATTAATCTGTCACAAAGTGCTCGCTGTTGCACAGGGTCTGTTCATGAGAACTCAGCAAAAATATGGTTTGAAATATTGGAAGTAAAGAACTAGTTCTGTTCTGCATGGAATGAGGTGCAAGATGAAAACATCATGGCAAGTGGATCAAAAATGTTGCCAGGAACATGCTCGCATTACTCTCAAGATAAAAGAGAAAAATCAGAAATACACTGAACCGCATGCTCATAAACATAACACAGATAGGTTACGATTTAGGTTTCACAGGGAAAAGAATGACTAAAAATTGTTGTGGCTTTTGTCTTTCAGCAGACTGAATGTGTGTGCATCACAGATGACAGTGGCACAGGCGCTGTCCTCAGGGTTCACCCTGTAATGTCCAGCCTCATTGGGATCAGTGGACATGGGACAGCAGGGACGTCTCTCTCTCTTTCTCTCTCTCTCTCTTGCTCGCTCCCTCTCTCTAGGGTGACACACTCAATCTGTTCACTCCTGCTGATGACCTTCTGCAGGTCAGTACACCTCTACCTTCAAAATACCAATCTAGGCAAAAACACACAGAAAAGGAACAAAAAGCTTTCTGCTTTAAAGTCATTACAACATGTCTTTTTTAATTATATATTCCCAGCATCACATTCAGATGATGTGTGGGACTATGATGGACATTTCCATTAAAAATGAGCACACAGTCCACATTCTTGGATCAAAAAATTAATTCTGTGTCAGGGCTATCTGATTGACCAGCGTAAGACTAAAAACGGAATTAACATCCCATTTCTCTATTAAAAATCGACACCATAAAGAAGAAAAATTAATTGAAGAAAGTTTAAAGTGGTCAGCAACTCCCAAACGGAAGGAATGTCAACAAAATGTTAGAATTAAAAAAACATTAAACACGCAAGACAGCGAATAAATATTTTCAAACGACAATTTGAACAGTCTGATTAAAAAGCCACACAATACAGCAAGACTTCTTTATTCTTTCTGAGGCTTTAACCAGCCACAAACAGAACGACACAGACAGCGTGTTCATACCAACTCCTCCTAAGTGGTCAAACTGCATGATGTATATGACAAATCCAAAAGTCTTAACCCCATTTCATATGTGGGAGAAATGAGCCATATTGTCCCATTATATTGCCATAAATCATTTTTTTCAACCTTTGACAGCTTTTTATCAGATCTAACCTTTTCAAGCCTCCATTAGGAGCACTAACATTTTTAGCTCTGACAGACGTGCAGCACACACGGAGCGCACAGCTGATTAACTTCAGGCTGGGATGGGAGGCCTTCATTTGTAATAAAGTCTTTTTCACCTCTCACACAGGAAATAATGCAATCTTGCCATTACCATCACATGCCAACTAATTTTTTCTGATTAAAAAAAACCTTGTTCAGTAATTTTATGTATACCACAGTGATGCTGTTTTGGATTCTGATTACTCAGAAGACACTGATTAATTTTCTAACTGTGGGCTCGACAGTAGTGCCAAATGTAAGATTTATATTACTGCACCCGTTCAATTATTGTTTCTGTAGTAACAACTTACATGACGACTAGTACAGCAGACGTGATTACAAATGCGTGTAATCACTGATATTGGTGACGTTTTTTGTGATGAGAGGATTGGAAGGATTTTTGGAAGGAGCCTCCGGTGTCAACACTTTGTAACAGTCAAAAGGAAAGCCATAACATTAAGTTTTCCAACAGAGGAAAGTCTTTAGGCCAGATGGCTGCATTTTTGTCTTTGAACTTTAATAAAATAAGATGGGCTATTGAGGGAATGGCTGCTATAATAGTCACATAGTCACTGCTAGCTGTTATAACAATGTAATGTGTATAACAAGAACTAATTTTTCCACAGATGTTCCACAACATTAAACCTAACTATAAATTAAAAAAATGTGTATTAAATTCATTATACATACATACATACATTATATACATATATACATATATATATATATATATATATATATATATATATATATATATTATATACATATATACATATATATATATACATATATATTATATACATATATACATATATACACACACACACACATACATATATATATATGTGTGTGTGTGTGTGTGTGTATATATATATATATATATACATATATATATATATGTTATAGTAAACTAATCACCAAGGTGTTATGAAGCAGCCCGACGTATGATTATTTTCCTATAACAGCATGCCCTGAAGGGTTTTAGTCATTTTATACCCCAGCAATTGGTCACTGATTACAATTTTTAATTTTTTAAAAATGACACATTATACTTTTAATTGTTGATAGTTACTTTTAATGTTGTGGAACGTCCACAAGACAGGCTAGTTCCTGTTCTCACTCACTTTATAACAGCTAGCAACAAGCATTCCCTCAGCAAACTCTTTTTCTCTCTCTCTTCAAGTTATTAAGACAGAAAAAAAACACAGCTTGTCATGAAACAGGAATCACAAACTCCTCTATCTTGAAAACAAATAGAAGATTCATGATGGAAAACTTGAAACTGGAGACTCCTTCCATTAATGTTAAATAAAGTATCCTTACAGAAAGCTTCACCATATGAACAATTAAAAATAAATTTATTATTAGTTTTAGATTCTGTGTCAAATCCACCATACAAGTCTCTGTGAATAAGCTGAAACAATATATATTAAAACAAGTGCATTAATATAAACCTAATATAAACTTTGGATTACAGCTGGCACTACAGTCAGAGCTGCTGTTATAGAAAACTAATCAACACTTTCTGATCAGTCAGATTCAACAGTGCTGTGGTGCACACCATGTCATGTTTTATCGCTTACTTAAATAATGAAAATGCTGTATATTGTAGAAGGCAGCATTTTTCCAGCCTCAATGGCTCACTTTAGAGTCGCACACACAAGGTTGATGATTCATTCTGCACAAATGAACGCGCGCATAACAGCGGGCGCATCTTTGCTAGCACAACCAGCAGGCTTACTAATATAAAAGCAAAAGAACAGGACAGAGGCAGGGAGGAGAGAAAGATGAGAAGAGGATAACACTCAATCCTTTCAGACTGCACATACGCGCTAGCAGCAAGAGGATTAACATCACTGTGGTATTGAAGTGGATGTTAGACAAACTGACCAAGCCCAGTCAGAGATGACCACTTCCTTACAAAGCATGCATTAAGGGGAAAAAAAAAAAAGAAATGTCAAGACATTCAAAGGGAGGCTCAATGGGTCTAATTCATAGCCTGAGTTATGTTCGGAAGAAATGACACTATTTCCTATTCGTTTTGCGTAGGTTTATATTTACTGGTCCACTCTCTGCCAACAACAGCTCAACCCTCGGTTCATGACGGGGAAGAACGTTAGCCCGAAGCCGCATTTCATTACATGCCATGTTTAACTACACGCACTTCTCCTAAAACACACACGAGGCTTATAATGTGCTTAATATTCACCATCAGTGAATAATTTTTATCCAAGTCTGATAGTTGGAGGAGATGGATAACTCAATTATCAGCACATCCGTCACACAGCTCCCTGGCATGGCAAAGGCAGCAGCTAAGATTGATGGTAAGATGAGACCAATGGCTTCTTCGTCATCACATCCAGTCAGTGGGCCTGAACACGCTTTTTTCCCCTCCTTTGCTTTTCGTTCTTTCTTTCCTTTCTATTTTTTTTCTATCTGCAGCCTTCATATGCGAAGCATCATTACCCCTCACTCCACTGAGGAAAGTGTATTACGAGGTTAGTGTTTTGGCAAGGCTATTGTTTGGATGATGAATATATTTGGTCAGGGAGAGAAAATTAGTTGTGTCATTTGGAGGAAAAATACAACACCATTTCTCAGGGATTTTTTTTTTTTTTGCAGTGCTTAAGAGTAAACAAGAACGATTAACAAAGGCTAGAAGTTCTGGTACTAGTTTAAAACCACAAAACATAAATAAGCTAATCAGCAGAGCCGTCACACAAGAGTGCTGCGGTAATTAAATGAGCGACTGTCATGTTAAGAAGGTCAGTCAAAAGGAAACCCAGCATGCTTTTCAGTGGATCACTGTCTTTTTTTTCTCCCCCAACAGAACGAATGAACAGATCTAAGAAGGCCACTTGCCTCCACATCAAACCATACTGTAAATTAGAAGAGAAAGCGCGGGTGATGTCACCCGATCACTCTCATTGCATTGACATCAGTTCAGTGGGCAGTGTAGTGCAGGATGTGTGTGTGTGTGTGTATGTGTGTGTGTGTGTGTAGGGGGGGCTCTCCAACTGCTCAGGCTTAACAATGGGAGAGCGCATTCAAAATGTCAAATGTAAATGTCAATTAAAAATTACAAGGGAGCTCCAAAAGGTGCATTTTGAAGGGGCTGACATTTTTTTGACAGGGCAGAGTTTATCGGGTGAGGCAGCCCACAAACATGACGGCATGGGTACTGTCAGCTCCCTACACACATGAGCAGGAAAGCCACTGCTGAATACTGATGGGAAGGTCCTCACCGTCATGTACAATACATCTTTGTAAGAAAATCTGTAAAGCTAAACCTCCTCTGCTAGAGTGCATCCATCATTAAGGCCACAGCTGCATCAGAGGCAATGAGCAGCACTGATAAATCAAAATGATTTTGTGTCTCATCATAGAAAATAATGGCATAAAAGGATACGATGTTAGACATATGTCACTTTTGACTGTTTTCATTCAAGTGTTGTCTCATTAAATGCAACGTCCCTCATAGTCTAGGAATGTTCCAAGTCGTGGGCCAGTATTTTCTGCTCAACAACTTTTTAAGATTTTTAATGGGGCCTACTAAAAGCTGAAGTGTTCAAAGTCTATCACCCTCCAGTGAGTTCTGAATCTCCTGCACAGCTTGCCATTCCTGCGCATGCCATTTCCAAATAAAACCTCACAAAATGGAGAAAATAGCACACAGTTGATTATAACTTTGGCATCACTTGGCAGTTCGGGTTCGACTCATTGCACAGTTTTGTAGGAACCATCTTCACTTGAGACGCAGCATCTGTTACTGAAATCAAGGCCTACAAATACAAGGTACATAGACATTGAAAATACAAGGCCCTAAAAATAAATCTACAGCAGTCATTTCAGTAGTGTGGACTATTTAAAACCTAAATAACCCTTCTTAGATTGAGGACATTAAAGACAGCTACACAAAGTCAAAGGGCACTGCTTTACGCTCAGTTCTAATGAAAATAATTACTTTACTAATCTCCTGCTCTGAAGGTGATGACCCAGTCATCAAATAACATTCAGGAGACATCATTAAGCTGACGTGAGGGCTGCCCTTTCCTGCTCATCATGTCACTGTGCTTTCCAAACTCAAAACTCAGCATCCCTTCATTTTAGAGGTGACTTATTAATCCATGGCTCGCAAACTTTGACTAATAGGTGTAATCTAGAAAACGTTTGCGTTGTAGTGGGCTGATGGGAGGATGTGGTGTGTGTAGCTGTCTCTGTACAAGGTTTCTGAGGTCAGGAGCTCGCGGCTCTGCACCAGCATGTCACAATGTGTCAGCCGGCCATCAGCCACAGCTTGGCTAGTGGGGGTGACCTTTCAGTTCTACAGACGTGTGAGCACTTTCACTGTGCCACACACACGTATATATGTATATATGTATAGACTGAAGATGAATCCAGGGAGTAACTGCCTGCAGTGTACGCAATAATTGTGGATATAGAGAAACATTTCAGAAAAAAAGGCTATGATCAACCGCGCATTATTCGTTTTTCTCTTAGTGAGATACTTCAAGAGCAATGATCATAACATTTATGACATTTTCATTAGTTATTGCTATAGGAGCAATGGATTGAGGAAATGCAAGTAAAAGAGCTCATCTATACTCTCAGAACATTAGAACCTCATGAAATGCATGTAATACTTTGAAAAAAATAAAAAAACAGTAAAAACCCAGTAAATTTACAGGGTCTTGTATGGTAGACACTCCACATAATCTAATTCTAATAATAAACAGATTTAATAATAAACGTTATTTAACAAAGAAATATATCTAAACCCCAGGAGGATTTCTGTTTTTTTTTTTTTTTTAAAACATTTATGGAAGAAGTCACCAGTGTCAGAACTATTATCAGTAGAGAAAGAAGAGAGGAAAAAAAATGCTGTAGGAAAATAATCACCTTCAGAATGGTAACAGCATCACACCACCATTGTTGATTATTTTTCTATAACTGTAGAAGTATTCTGTTATGTTTTATTCCATGTATTTTGTTTCAGACTTTAAATATAAAAAGCCATCTCTGTGTTATATTAAAAAAATAGATACACTGTAGTAAGCTGAGAAGTCTTTTGATGGTAACTCACTATTTTTATCTTAATAGTATTTTTTCCTCTTACATGTCCCATATTTCCATGGAGTGAAAAATCATTTCAAGCTGCATGCACTTCTTCATTGTTGTATGTGAAGTACAATGCTGCAGTGATGAATCGTTTGGAAAAGAAAGCTTTTTCACAAACCAAATACAGCTGTTTACATGACCTCAAACGTACGACTTGCTTAGAAAGCCTGCTGTAGTTTGTTTGGTTTTAAAAACGATCACGCGTCTCTCTCGGAGAACATGCTGAGCCTTCATCCTGTCAGTCACACACACATGCACATATGCACAGATGGAAATACAGAGAAACGCAGCTATATAGAGGCATATGATGTCAATCTGTAGACGGCTGATTCTGTAGCCAGCCTTCAGCTAAAAAGCCACAAGCCAATCCTGTGGCACAGGCTCAGTCTGCTCTTATCCTCTCAGTGTAAGAAAGAAAGCCCTGTACCTACTCCACCTGACAGGCCAGACAGTAAAACGCCCTCTGGACTGAGCCGGATTAGAGGAGGCTAGTATAATGTTATATAGTGGCAAGAGGTTTAAATCAACCAGCAAAAGAAAAATGGCAAAAGAAAATTTGACTTAATTTGTGCTTCCATCAACTACGGTTATGTTGAATTTTCTGAAGATGACGTAACACGATTAAGGTGGAAAATACTGCAATACCCAAAGTGCATAGATGTGGGTAGCCTGTGCATATAAAGAAATGTAAGTCAAACAATCCGCAACATAAACATGAGCTACTTATAGATGTTTATACCACTGTGCTGTTGAATCCTCCAATCTGATTAATCAGAAGGTGTTGAATAATTTTCAATAACCACAGCTCTGACAGCAGTGCTTATTCTAATACTTTATAGTTTCTATAGCAACAGCTCATTCCCAGACACTCCATGTAATTGAAGGTTAAAAATAAAAATAATAATAATAAAAAAAAAATTAATAATGTGTGCTGTTATTTAACAAAAAAAAAGTATAATTGTTGACATGGTGAAGTTTCTGTAAGGAGACGTTTAGGTAGCATTAATGGAAGGAGTCTCCAGTGTAAGTGCTTTGTAACAGTCGGAGGTAAAGCAGATTTCTGTCATGGAAGTGAACTAACTTGTTTCTTGGACGTTCCACAGCATTAAATGTAACTTTAAAAACATTAAATGTAACTGTACAAGTACAATGTGACATTCTTTATAAATAAAAAAAACTTGTAATCGGTGGTAAATTGCTGGGGTGTTAGAGGAATAAAACATTTTGGGATGTGTATTTATTCTCGTGTTTTATTCCTTATGTATTCAGCACCATTAAAAATAAATCTCTGTCAAAAGCAATTTTAAAATTCTGTATATAATATGTAGAATACTGCACATCTTTTTGAGAAGATTTGTGATTAGTGTGCAAAAACATGATCATATGAACATTCTCATAAAAGTAATCTGGACTACAGCTGTCTGGTAATACAATTAAACAGGAAAATATTTTGTTATTTAGAAAGGGCTCAGATTTAACAGCAATATACCAGTTTCCTTTTCCCCCTGCATATTGTCTTTATATTTTTTTTCCCTTCATCAGTTCATAATACACATACACAAAATTCCCATACAAGAGGTAGATGGAAAGCCTCATAGTGTTAGCATAACTGTTTCACCAGGCAACATGTTAATATTTAGAAATTAAACACTACAAATCATACCATCAAAGCCAAACTGAAAGACTCAAGCTCTAACAATGCTGGCTAAATGACATCATTAAAGATAAAATGAGAAGTAACGATGTTATCCATGTTGTTATATGTAGAGTTAAGAGTAAAATGTGATCACTGAGACTTGCAATGGCAATGAAGTTGTAAGAATCTAAAGTCTTTACATGGCTTCTTACAGGCTTCTTACCTGTTCCAGTAACTCCAGAACTGCTCGTTTAGATAAGTGCGATGACTCTGCTCATCCCCAAATGAGGCCTTGCTCTCAATCCAGTGGACAATGTGGCCTTCAACAGCTGTGAGTTAAAAGAAACAAAAAAAAAATGAAAGAGTGTATCACTGTTTTTGCACTGGCTTTAGTTTGCTATGGCATTTTGAATGCAGACAGGAGATGTGTAAATCCATCTAACTTTATCATGAAGAAAAGCTTCTCCTGAGGCGACATGTGGTATTTTCTTGCAAGATGCTTTTATGGTTTGTATTCAAAGAAAAAAAAAAATCATAAGACATGAAATGGCATTATTTTAACATTAGCTTGACAGTTGGGATTGTGTCTGATATAACTCTAGGCCTATAATAGTCACTGCTGACTGACCAAGTGATGCTTTTCTTACTGATGCTCCAAAGACTTACCAATGGGGACTTCTAGAATAATGTCAGGGGTCTTGTCATAACCCTTGGCCCGTAGCTGATTCTCATCTGAGGGGAAACATTTCAGGCAATTACTTAAATCGTACTAATCAAATTCAGCAAAAAGGAAGTGGACTTTTTGCCTAAGTGACAAAAATGACCTTTAGCATAATCGGGCACTAATAACAAAACAGCATGGGGTTTGCTACTCGCCTCCAGATCACTGGCCTATAGTGCATAAATGGAAAAGTAGGAGTAGGAGTGTGTTGGAAAACAAAGTAATAATAATAAAAAAAATGCATACCTAGTGCTTCTAGTACTAACTCATTTATATGTTGACTTCCTACCAAGTATGTAATACAACAGACACCACAGAAAGCACAGGCTTTTTACACACACTGAATCATCACACTTTACATCTGCCAATGATTTGCAAACACTGCACAAAAATCCATCAGGGCAGGTTGGCGGTGGAAAGCATTGAGCTGGTGAGCTTCATAAAGAACAGAAAGGACATGGCTGGCATTACAGCAGCTGAAAGCATGACCCTTGTGCGCGTGTGCCTCAGCCATTGTCCTTGACTCCTGGCGCGGTTCGACCATTATTTGCGGAACACCTGATTTCTCCATTAAATCTCAGGCTGACCAGGTCATTCAATTCCAGGGGCTGGCCTCTCCATCTTCAGCCAAGCTCGACTAATGGGCTGAGGGGGAAGAGGGCTGAAGGTCTTGGACTGTGAGGGGGTCCGGGCTGTGTGGTCTCTCTCTCTCTCTCTCTCTCTCTCTCTCGACACCTGCCGGGCTGTTGACACCGTCATGCGGCGCCGATCGCCTTTTTACATCACCGTTGATTAAAATTAATGGGCCATCCCTAGTGTTGGGGAGCTTATTTCCAATCCATTTATCAGCTGGGTGAGGCCGCCTCTGTGACCCCTGCGCCCCAAACTTTGACAGTTTTAGAACAGTCCTCGCGGCCGTCTCTGCTAAGGTCAGCACTCGGGGCCCAAATAAATGATATCTTCTTAATGACAGAAAAAAGACTGATTCGAAAAACCCTGCTTGCTTTTCTGTAGGGTATTGAGATGGGAAAGGAAAAGGAAATTTCACACCTGGCTACTCACAACCTTAAGTTTAAGTCTTCCAACATCATGATGCTTAGGCTGTGGCGGGGTTGGGAGACAGCGGGTCAATATGCATCTGTCTGTTGTATTTATGGTACAATCTATTCTGAAAACGAGTGCAAAACAATTACATAAAGAAGATTTTACGTACTTTACGTACGTTTACTATAAATTCAAGAACGAAGAGGACAGTGGTCAAAAACCCAGTGGCTTTAATTCACAGGTAATAAAAGAACAATAAATCCTCACATATAATGCTGTTCACAAATAAAAGGAAATAGGAATGCTAGTGGTAAACAGCTTACCTACAAAGGAGAGGTTCCTCTCTCTGAGTTTCTCTCGCAGGATCTCCTCATGCTCCTGACCAATAGCGCTGATGATGCGCAGTTTAGGAAAAGCACAAAGCAACTTTTAAGTACAACTAAAGAATTAAGTCAGCACATGATGCCTTTCGGTCTACTTCGAAACACTTATTTGAGTAAACATGTTTTGACTGATACAGCAGACTAATGCATGCTATTTTAATTTTAAGTGAAGAGCAAGAGAAAAAAAGGCAACTTGTCAAATTTGACTCATAAAATGGGGACAATTTTACCTGCATGCATGGTTGCTATGGAAACGCCCAAGTTACTGAGCAGTGTTGCTGTGGCAACACCAGAAGAGTGTACTATTGTCTGTGTGTGGTTTTTTTAATATAATATGGATGCTTGGGAATAGAAACTGCAATAAAGTTGAGAATCAATAGGATTGTGTGTGAATATTTTTCCCCCAGTCACTAAACGATACTTAAGATGAAGATCACAATCACCTGGGATTGCATTTGAAAATGATGAAAAGTGCCACAATGCATTAAATGGTATACCTAATGCAAAAGAACAGCACAACAAACTTTAATATCAAATGTGCACTGGGTTGGGAAAACACCACTCCATAATATCAAACTGGGACAGTATATAATATACACTTCAGGTTGTTGATATTTATTTGACTGATATGTACTTAACATTTCCAATTTATCAGATCAGGTCTGATTTCATGCTTAACTCCTGCTAAATGAGCTCATGTGCCTTTCCGCAGAGACATGCCACTGAGACGAGTGACTGCCTGGGTCATTACGGGGACGTCTGGGTGCAGGCACTGGAGCAAGTCCCCTGATGTCATGGTGCAGCGCCAGAAGAAGAGCGAGTGGGCTGGTTTGATGAACCCTCAGAGGAAAAGCAAGTGAATGAGGAATAATGCTAGAGGGAGAAGTGTGAAAGGAGGTAAAGAGGCAGGACAACGATGGTGGGCAGGGTGGGACAGGGTTCAGTGGCCAAGAACAGACAAGTCTAGCGTGGTCCCCAGCTGCCTGGTCCTAAACAGCCTGTAGACTGACCAACTCCACCTCTCTAACTCTCTCTCCATCTCTCTCTCTCTCTCCATCTTTCTCTCTCTCTCTCTCACACACACACACAAAATAGTCTCATGGGTGCAGTATTTAGATGACGACCCATTTCTGACAGCCCATAACCGTCCGTCTCCTGTTCTCTGATCACTGAGACTGCATCGCTGCACTGATAAGTAGCTGTAGCCAGGAGTACAAACTTATGAGTGGGTATGTTCAAGTGAATTTAAGCAGACCAGAAAGATGTTCATTCACTGGTCAGAAATGTGGTGCTGAAAATGCCATGTTCATCCAAACACAGGCAAAAAGGAACTGGTGCACAAAAATATTAAATAATGTATTGTAATGTAATATAATAAATAATTTGAAAACACTGGTATTTTTGTGAACTATACCCAACATTTCTGTTCCATGTATTTTTGAAACACATTCTAATTCTGCAGCACTTTAGCTCTGTCCTCTGCCAAGTCAGTCAGCAGTTCACATGTCCAAAATGCTGCCTGTAACCCGTAATATGCATCAAAATTTGGTTCACTTCCTAAAAGGATTTGAATCAGGGGTGAATCATGTTCTCATTGCAATCAAACCATACTAGAGTTCTCTTGGAAGTGGAGTGAGAGCATGTCTGACAGACAGTCTCTTCACATATGCAGTGTTTAATGCATTTGATTTGAACTCTGGTGCTTTGTCCTCTTTGGTGTTGTTCTTTAGGCAGGTGAGAACACAGCAATTGCACTTGTTGTGAAACTTGTTTGGGGGCGGACCAAAACATCTGACCGAGGTGGACTAATTCCAGTTTCAGTCAAACTCTAGCACAGTTTGACTGCATTGAGAAAGCAATTTGACCCTCAGTTGACCAAACACTGCTATGTACTGTGATTTGTAAGGAGCTTTTTTTTTTTTTAACACGCTGGTAAGCTGACACATGTGGCAAAATAGAGCTAAAGGATACAGCTGGATTTCTTGACCAGAAATGCTAGATAAGAAATGCTGGATGCAGTTTACAAATAGTTTTAAACTAGTTAAATACAATATTAATTACTTACTAATTTATTAATTGTTTATTAACTCCATGCTTGGATGATTTCTGTGATTCTTTACACACTCTTGCCAAAGCTTTAACTTTTTCCAAAAAAGTTTTTGCAAACACCAGATACAACTTAATGCTATGCACCAATAACGGAGTTGGATACATGAATAGCCAAGTTCATTATCATGGATGTGTATGTAACATCCAAAAACGCTTACTGATGACATCATCACTTCACATGCACATCTCAACTGTATTATTGTGCGTAAAAGTTTACGCTCAAGTCCCAGACACTGAAAAGTGGATAATTTCACTTTTATACTACAGACTTTAAGTTAAAACTCTAAGGAAATCAGAACGACCCTGATGTTCATACTCAAGACCCTTTCAACAAACATAGCACATGTGTGACTCTATAGTATACAGCTGTGTATCGAACTCATTAGATTTATAATCCCACTATTTAGTGTCACTCAGAAGAGGACAGGTTCCCTTTTGAGTCTGGTTCCTCTAAAGGTTTCTGCCTCATGTATTCTCAGGGAGTTTTTCCTTGCCGCTGTCACCCCTGTGTTGTTTATGAGGGACAAATTTAAATCTATATCTGGATTTCTGTAAAGCTGCTCTGTGACAATGTCCAATAAGAGGGCTATAAATAAATAAAACTGAATTGAATTAAAACAGTCAGTAAAACTCAGATCAAACAGAAAATGAATCAAAAGAATGAAGTTACATATCTCTGTTTTAGATTTGGCAAACAGGCTAATTGGTGAGAAACAGAATGAGTATGGTGTGTAAAATACTGAAAGACAGAAGAAGTCCTGACAGAAGGACGAAGGACAAAGGTCTATCATGGTGACCTGACAAGTACTCTCCAAGGTGCTGATAAATCTCCCTTAAACACACAAGAGGAAGAGAATAGAGAGAGCAAGAGAGTTAAAAGGGATTTTACTTCAAATCTGTGAAATACATGAAGCTAGTGAATGTAAAGCTTGTTTGGATAAGTCCTGCTTCCTGTTTGCATCTAGTCTCAGACAACCTCGTCAGCTGCGTCCACCATGTTGAAATGATGCATAAATGGAGACTGACAGAAAAGTAGATTAACCTACCTATAGATAGATACAATCACACCCACAACCACCCACACACACCCACACACACACACACACACCCACCCACACCCACAGGCACGCACACAGGTGCACACATGCATGCACACACACACCCACACACAGAGAACTTCAGGTGAAGCTAGACACATCTCATCTCCGTGAATAGCTCCTCGTCAACTTTAGGCTTAAAATTTTATGGGAAAGGATACTGTTTGATGCAGTCGACCAGCGGTCCATAACAGCAGTCATTTATGGTGCACTGAAAAAGAGGGGGAAGAAATATGGCAGCATGGCTAAGGGGGGTGGAAGAGGGGCTCTGTGCACCCGTTAAACTGATAGCAGGAAGGGAGGCAAACACTGGATACGACTTCATGCCACGCACCACTACAGACGCTCGCATGATGCTATTAGCAAATATGAGACACTGGATTATTTACTGGAGCTGGATACATGGCTAGTCAAGTTAATTATCATGCATGTCTATGTACAGCCAAAGGCACATACTGATGACATCATCAACTTCACATGGACATCTCAGCTGCATCATTAGTCACTAGTTATGCATTTATATTTAATACATAAAAGTGATAGAGACAGTGAGCGTACCTGTTCCACATGTCTGGCTAGATGCACATCTGGAATTAAAGATGGCTCCCGCAACATGCTGTTCAGGACTTGCTTGGATGCTGATGATGATAATAATAATAATGATAATAATAATAATAATAATAATAATAATAATAAAATCTACACATATGCAAAAAAAAAAAATCAGAAGCATATCACTACTATGTAACTACAGTTTAACAGACAGCCAGGAAAGAAACCTTTTGCCCTAATTGACTAGGTCATGGCATTGATATATCACTGTTAGTGCAGCTATAGACACAAATACCATATTTTACACCACTTACTCTGACATGTTCTGTACTCAATTGGGTGGAAGCTCAGAGCTGAGTGAGATTTTGCGCAGATAAATGCTTCAGTCGTGTTATGAAGGATGAATATTTTGCATCTCTCACCCCATTCCAGGAGCACTAAAGTTATAAATCACACTGGTAGGCCACTGGATTGATTTCTTATTACTGCAAAGGCAAAAATCTCCAAGTCATTTTTCACGCACATTCCGATTAAATGGATTGTAGCGCCGTGTGACGAAATGGCGGACGTGCACGATTCTAATGATGTATACATGTGGTCATGAAGAATTGCTGCTGCCTTGACACTTCCAGGAACGTTTCTATCTTCTAAAGAAGAGTGGTGAAAGAGAAATAGAGGTAGAGATAGAGAGGAGGCATCGGAGATTTGGTCCCAAAGCAGATTTTAAAAATACAGGAATGATTAGAGGAAAAGAGATGCGATGAACTAAAGAAACACTAAGCTCCTTTTTCAGGTCCCTCCATGATCTTCATACCATTCATGCTTTTATTAACCATAAACCTCTATTTCTCCTTCCAGCTCTCTCTGAGGTGCTGCTCCTCATGTCTCATTCCAAACCCCTGGTGAAGATATGACAAACAGGAGGTGTACGCTGTGATCTGCCGCTGCTAGAGAGACAGAACAAAGCCCAGTCAGCACTCCTCTCTCCCTCTCCAGAGCCGAGCCTAGGCCTGCGAGGCACCTTATTTCTCCTCTCATTTTTCTCAGAGATTGGTACCTTCACACGCAGATCTATACGGCGCTCTGGTGCTGCTCGCCACTGAAGAAAGAGGGTTATATTTTCCCCTTGAGTTAGGACACCTCATGACAAATGATAATGGATAATCAATAAAGCGGGAAATATGAGGCAGCAAACTTTATGAAGCCACGAGACGTATTACTCCCCAACAACACTCGTTTCCCTTAACAAAGTCACTACTCGACTGTGCCTAATAATCTGAAAGAAAATCAAAGGACCCGCAACCACATCAGCAATATTGGCAACTTATTCCACTTTAATGGCATTTTGATTGATTTTTTTTCCTCCTAATGGTAGTTTTATAGATTTGACGCTGCTCCTGCAAAACAGTACTGTGTAATAAACCTCCCTGAAGGCAAACAGCAGCCATTAAAGCTCTTGTCTTACTAGCACTCATAATTGGAGGTTGACCACCATCAAATTTTGGTGCCTCTCACACACACTCCACACACAGATCGCATTTCAGCTTTTCATTTGCCTGATGGTTTTCTTTTTTTTTCTGTTTTGTGGGACATAATATGTGGAGTTTCTTTTCCCTCCATTTTCTGAGGGACGGGGTTAAAAAACGATTGCAAAGAAGGTGACCTTGGAGCTGACATTGTGCAGTTTCAGCCATGCGCTGACCTGATGAAATCCGAAGGCCAGCATGCTAATAAATCAGGCTGCTTTTAAAATGAGTTTAGCCTAATGCTCATTCATCACTAGCTGTAATGCCATTTGCAGCCTGGGATCCGCCGTTGCGCCCAAACAGCCTAGTAAATAACAACAGAGCCTAACATCCTCGCATCACTGCAGCCTCGAACATCAGCATACATTTATTAAAGACGCCTCCGCCTTTCTCACACACACACACACACACACACACACACACACACACACCACAAAACTCCCCCTGCAGCACGATTTCACAACACACAATAGAGCACTGTAAATACACACCAAATTTATTGTAATTGTCCCGTGTCGGCATAAATTCTGACTGAGGTATCCTTATCTGAGGAAGCGTGCAGTGGAGGAGAATACTAAAAAGAGCAGCTTCACCTCCTCTGGGACTTGTACGTGAACACAGAACCAGTGTTTACTAAAAAAGAAAAGGAGAAAACACCAGTGCCTTTATCAGGCTCTGATGAAATGATGAATGGCACAGGAGAAATGAGCCTAACCTTGCATGATTTCTCTCCCCTTAGTCCTATCATTTATATCTTTTCTCCTTCTCCACCAGGATGAAAAAGTCATTATCTTATCTAGGAAAAAAAATGGTAGAAACCTCATTAGAAGCCAACATTTGTTGAGGGAGGACTGTAATAAACAATAACGGATGATGATCGTTATTGCCCCTGACACTGATGAGCTCCTATGCAAGTTTGTTTATTAATTAAAATACCCCCCTTTTTTAAACACCCTCCCATTCCACACGACAACATACCCCCTTACGGACGGTTCCAGCGCATAAACCATTGAGCTGCAGAGGCGCTCGTACATCAAACTTCATGGTGCAAAGGAGAGACGGGGCGCTGATAACGCGCCCCGATAAAGCTGATTTTCCATGATGAATCTCGGAGCATATAAATTGGCTAATATCTGAAAACATTTACAGATACTAGAGGAATTGACTACTTGTGGGACATGATGGATGAGCCTCTCAGAGCCCGGCGGACAGCTCTGCAAATCTCGCCCTGGCTGACTAAAGCCCTCATTTGATTTTCCAATTTACTTCTCTTAAATCTATCCTCCCAGTTGCTCTGTCTGGGGAGGTGGAGCTGTGCTCCTTTCTTTCCTCCACCTATTTATGCAGTGCTGGCTGGAGGTGCAGGTTGGGTCCCGGCAGGGTTAGTGGGGCAGAACTGATCTGCCTCGGCCCGATTGGGGCCGATCGCGGCGAGCAGCTCGGGTCTGGGTCAGAGCTTCTCGCAGCCTTGCGCCTGACTCCAGTTCCTCTGCTCGACAGTAATTAGTATACACGTCAAGGCAAGGGGTACCCGTCTGCTTACCTCACTCAACCCCTCCACTACCACACAAATTCCTACCACATCTCACCACGCTTAAGCCTCTTTATTTCTGCTGTTAATGAAGACAATGTGGATTTCATTATTCAAAACCTAAAACGAGCTGCACTGCAATCCGCCTAGAATAATTACAGTCAATACTGTGATGCTCTCCTATGCTGTGTAAAATAATTCAGATTTTCAGCCAAACTGATTAGTAATATTAGTAATATTTTGATTCGGTCCCAAAGTGAGCACCTCCATGTTCAGGACACCCCAACAATGTGACTCAATAAAGCTCAGGTGACCAAACACGATATGACGATAAATCTTAAACAAGTCCAATCACATTGTAAGAAAGGCTGTAGAAGAGATCTAATCTCATGTAAGGCCTTGGGAAAATGGAAAAGGTCAAATAGCTCACAAAATTGCCTTCTCAAAAAAAAAAAAAAAAAAAAAAAAAAAAAAAGTGTAGCTAAATCTAGCAGCACTTCAAATCATGTCAGAAATGCTGAGAGGAGGGTGGAGGGAGATTGGGAAAGAGCAGAGTGAGAGAGTGAGAGTCAGTTTGAATGACTCCATTAGTGGCTTTTTAGGTGTACATTATACACACACACGCACATACATATATATATATATATATATATATATATATATATATATATATATATATATATATATATATACATATATATATATACATATATATATATATATATATATATATATATATATATTATATATGTATATACACACACACTCCCAGCACAGCTTCTCCCTGTCCTTTGCCCCCTCATTAGAGAAGTTATCATCATATTCAATACATGATGAAATGTATTGCCTTATTTACAAGCACAACCAACCAATCATGGGCGCTGCCTTCCAGTTTAGCAGTTTGGGGAAATCACACACGTACAACAAACAGGCTGCAAGAGATGAGAAACAATTTAAATCTCTTTATTGATTCTAACCAAGTGATTGTGTATATATTCCACCATCCCAAAGGTACAATTTCTATGTCTCCTAAATGCAAAAGGGGAAAGAAAGGGAATAAAAATAATGGTGCTGGGTAATGGCAAGTCGCTCACAGACTTGGAAGCAAGGTCCCTTATATAGAAGTCTATTGATCCATGCTGTCCGCTGGGGGGGAGAGAGCGAGAAAGAGAGAGAGAGAGAGAGAAAGAGAGAGAGAAAGAGAGAGAGAGAGAGAGACATGTCAAGGCAAGTGGGGGTAGGGAATGATGAATGTGCCTGCCAATGCCACTGAACAAACCTGTTAGCTAATTGCCACCAAAGACAATTATCCTTGCATTGCTTCATAATGGAAACACATTACAAAACTCTAATATACACACAGGGAGATTCAGAGATCTGACCGCACAGCCTATGTGTGCTGAATTTCACCGCCCAAGGCCAGTCAGGTCAGCAGTGAGAAGGGGGAGGACAGGCTATAGATGTCAAAATAGAAGTCACCCTGACCACATCGCCTAAGCAGTGATATCCCACACCATCACCTGATCACCTGATGCACAGAGAAAAAACTGAAGTGCAAACAAAAATAAACCAGCGTAATCCACTGTGAAAAACAACTGCGTTAACCCTAAAAGTGTGACTTTTCACATGACGTGTGAATCATAACAGCTTTTCCCCCTTGAGCTATCTGGCCAAGGACCATCTGAATCCTCGCCCTCACAGTGTTTTCCCTCTCTGGAACACTGCCCTAGTCTCCATGCTATAGCAGGACTACTATTTTGACAAGCGGTGGACAACGGCGGGTCCAACGCAATCACAAGCCTGACAGTGACAAATGACTGTGCTGTGGCCGAGTTGAAAATAACACACATCCACTTTAATCTCTTTCTTGATTAAATCGAAGGCATGTGGTTTTGACATCATGTGATTCTCTCATAAAGCACTGACTCCTGGTTTGGTGCTGGGATGGGACGTGTCTGCTGGAGTGATATGGGGTCGGGGAGTATGCATGCGAGTGTGCACATGTGCTGTATCTTAAAGATGGAAGGATTGGGAGATAGAGGGGGAGGGAAAGAGAGAGAAAATGAGAGAGAACTCTAGAGAGAGTAAAAGGAAGAGAAAGTGTGAGAGGAGGAAACCACCACAAATGCATTCAAATGAATGCTCAAAGGAAAAAATAGGATGTCAAATCCTACTGACATCAAGGTGCAAATAAAAAAAAAAAAAAAGAGAGAAAAGGTGTGGAATAACAAGAGCAGAAAGGCAACAGAAATGCAAGAAAAATGCAAGATGGGTAGACGTGTGCCTTTTCTCTTGAATTGTGCATTTCTAGACTAAAGTTATATCTTTGGTAGTACATGAGATTCACAACCCAGTCCTAACACACTAAGATAAAGCAGCCAAGGTTCATAGAGATTTCTTTAAAAAAAATATTTGTATATTATATATATTATACAACCTGCAACAAATGGGTTCATTATTGGTTCAATAACTTCTCTAGTAATTTGTAAAATATAATGGTAGTGTCTGTAGTGAATAATAATAATGATAATAGATATGTTTAAGTTTTCATTGTATTTTAATTTTGTAAGGTTGTTCTCATTTCCCTTGGAGTAACCTCTCAATTCTTGGAAAACTTATTTATTTATTTATTTATTTTAAGAGCACCTATTATCCTTGCCCATCAGTGGTATCTAAAAAGGTTTCCTTTATCTCTCATTTTCTTCTCAATTCCACTGGCTAGGGAGGAAAAGTAGAAGAGGGAAAAACAGGGGTTATAAATAACACTGATGAAATGGAGGAGCATTGATCTAAACAGCAGTTAAGTGGTGGGTGGACTGCAGAGCACTTAATTGTCAGTCATGTGCCTCAGGTACGACCGCCACTGACCTGTGTGTCTCGTGATAAAAAAAGTGCCGATGCAAAATAAAGTGCATTTACTCACATACTGAGCCCTGGTGCTCCTCCAGGAATCGCTCCAGCAGCAGACGAGCCAGCAGAGACGGGGACAGGTCCACCTGGGGGACAAGACAATGCACTAGTATGTCCTAGAGTACTAGTTTTAGATACATACATTCTTTAGTGCCAACCATAGGGATGCAAGGACATACCGTGACTCAAGTGTTTCTTACAACACCAATATCAGTCTAGTATCATAATGCCAAAAACCAAAACAGCGCTATTCCACAAAAAATACCACTAATCATAAGACATTCATTACAGTGTGTTTGAAAATGATACCATTTTGCATTTCTGTTTTTGCACATACTGTATGTAGGAGCATGAATTAACCTACTGAATAAAACGCTTCACCTCTACATGTTAGATTTAAAGTGGTCCAGAAAATGGCATTTGATGGCAATTGCTTCCCTACTAATTTATTATTCTAAGATAAAGTTATTGTACGTGACCAATGATGGACTGGCATAGCATCCAGGTTGCATTCCCACCTCATGCCCAGCGTTCCTGGGAAAGGCTCAGGATCCACAGAGACACTTACCAGGATAAAGGAGTTATTGAAGATAAATGAATGACGTTCTAGTGAAATGGTTGTGTTTATAACACCAAATCTTTGCTTTCAACAGTGTTAACAAGCTCATAATGAACTGCCTAGCTGGTGCTCAAGCTTTACCAGGGCCACATGAAATTTGACTAGTCTCTATATAAATAACGTTCAATTAAATTTTAGTTTATTTTATTTGTATAGAACTTTTAACAATAGATATTGTCACAAAGCAGCTTTACATTATCCCGATGTAGATTTAGGTCCCTAACGAGCGAGCCAAAGATGATAAAGCATCACAGTATACAAGTGTAGAAGAGTAAAGCCAAATATATATATATATAAGATTAGGCATAAACAGTTTTTGGGAAGGACAAATCTTTAGGATGTCCATGTGAGACCATCCACAGCAGAAGGTGAGTCACAAGTGCAGAAAACTCCAAGCAGATGCAGAATATCAGGACGAGTCGCGCAGTCACTACAGTGTTGGCTTACTTAAATAAAATGTTGAATTTTTGTGTGAGAGTATTAAATTGTTTGCCACAAGGTAGTATTGAACAAGTATTAAACGTTCAATACTATTTGAGACAGATTTTGTAATGTAGCTTAAACATACTCAATGATTAAAGAGGCTGAGTTCAAGATGCTTAAATTAGGATACTTAATATTTCTTAAGCATTTGCAACGCATCTTTCTGTATTATCTAATGATCATCAAAGAAGTGTGAAGTGAAGTCACTAACACAAAGGGTTAAAATACAACCTCATGTTTTTCAGTCTTGCCAGCAATGCTCTATATAAAACAACAACACGTAATGGACAGTAGGACAAAACAGAGCATATAGTTGCCAGGAGGTGAGGACTACAAATATTACACCAGTGCCCAACTTTGCTGAAAGACAGAGACAGTGCAAGACTCGCATGCAAGGCAGTGCAGACATAGCTAGGGCCGGAGCTGATGGCAGGGCCTGCAAACACTCACTAACTCAAAGCTGGGAGGAGACACCTGGAGCAGAGTGGCTCGTTGAAGGCAAAAACTTGAAAAGTATGAATGCTGGCTGGAAGATCAAGACTGGAGCTGACATGGAGCACAGCACCTATGGCTCATTTAAAACCCTTCTGCGAGGAGAGGCTGACACACCAATGGCAGCACATCCATGCTTCTTCCACCTCATCCTCTCTCTCTCTCTCTCTCTCTCTCTCTCTCTCTCTCTCTCTCTCTCTCTCTCTCTCTCTCTCTCCCCCTCTCTCTCCCCTTCCCTCCCTCTCGCTCTCTCTCTGCCCCTCTCCATCACATCCTGTATGGTGGGATGCTGGATAATTAATGTGTTTCAATAAGTTGTTTCTTGAAGAAAACAATGTAGCGGCAAAATAATTAGTGCATAAAAGCAGCCGGAGCAACCATATAGCAAAAAAAATATGTATGCATGTGAATTTGGCTAGAATAAGTACTATTGGTAGATAATACCCTTTTCTCTTTAGTTCATTAAACATCCTCGGTGTATTTTTCACCCCTCTGCTGTGAAGCTTGGAAAGAACATAGCCAAAAAGCACTACTTCTGCTTGTTAGCATAATTGGGACCCCAACGGCGGATTCCTGCTCAGCATATAGCTCAATTGTAGTGTTTTATCTCCTATGTGATCCTTCCTGGTGTTGCTTGAAGCAGTCCACACACACCACAAAAAGATTTACTGGCGGTACTGTTTGTTAACATCTCCATAATTCTGCATAGAGAATGCAGCCTTGACAACAACCAAACGTGTCTATAATTATTACGGCAGTAAGGAGACTGCATTCATCTTCATTAGGGGCTTTTGCTTTTTCAGAGTATCCTCTTGTCTTCTTTAGCCCGCAGGACTCCTCTTCTCTCTAACCCACACAATTGTGGCTTCTCTTCCCCCATTATCTTCCTCTTTCCCCTCTCTCTTTCTATCACACAGACACATGCATTTAAATATCACAGGATAAGGAGTTCACAGCCACCACAGAAACCCACATCAGGAGTGACACTTGAAAAATGACAACATTACCCTTGGTGGGGCAGCCTGAATAAAGACTGCCTGATTAGTTCAGGTACTTGCATTCTCCTAATTTTCATATTAATCACAAGCCCATCTCATTCTAATGCCGGACTCCGGCACACGCCTGTGAAGTGTGAGCAACATTTACAGATGCCTGAACCCCGAAACAGTCTCCATGCTCATCATTCACAGATGATCTGATGTCACTTTGAGAAGCTAGAGGCCATGGTGATGGCAAGGAATTAAAAATGGACCCATGCTTTTTGACATAATTGGAAGAAATTTGAAAAATACCAGCAAAACAGGAATTTTCTAGTATTGCGATCCAAATTGTCCTACAGGTGCTTTATGGAATTAAAGATTAAGGAAAAACAGATTTTGGTTGCTCATTTGTTCTTCTACTCTATTAAACCTATAATGGAGTGGATATACCTCATAATATCTGGCAACACAGGCACATGCCCACTGCAACAAGCTAAAAGCCACTTCCCACACAGTTAGGAACACATTCCTAGGATTATAAAATGAACAAGAAATTGACTATGTGTGGACTTTTTCTTGGGTGACCTGAGCGTTAAATTTAGGGCTTTGTAAAGGTTATGTGATTAGGAGTTATTTCACCTCAACCTCATTAGGTAAAAGTGCACCCACTGACTTTTTGTGTGATCTGCAAGTTGTAATAACTCATTACACAAGCTGTATAGAGCTGAACAGTGAACACTGACCACACACTTTTCCAGCTGCCTTGGTTGGAGAAGTGGACATGAATCTACAGCTCATTTTGCACTCAAATTTCTGACAATACTTAATTATTAAAGTGAATCAAACCATCAGCTAGAACAGGAAGTACTTCAGAATTTTCATTAAAATAAAAAAGGTAAGACTATGCTTAAATGAAAAATCCACCCCGAATGACTTACATATTAATCTATGTTACTTTATAATTAACATATGCAGTTCAGTGGCATCCAAGGTTTATTTTGTAATGAAATTACATTCGTTACTCATTCATAATTTATTTATTCTATTTAATGAAATGAGAGAATTTTTTTTGTAAGCTCCTTTCCTCATGTTGGTCTGTTTTCACTTTGGTTAATGGTTTCCTACATTTCCCACAATGCCATTTGATTGATTGATTTCGCCCAAACTTCATCTCTTCCTAAAGAGTGTGATGCAGCAGCACTTTAATCCTTTAGTCTGTCCAGCTGTCAAACAGATCAGGTTCCAAAGCTTCAACTTTCACACTGACACTGCCATCAATTCCATCGTGCTTGTCATCTTAGATCGCTAACTAGACGAGCCAAGTCTCTGCTTTAACTCAGTATATCTGCGTCATATAGCTGCATTGCATTCTGGAACATGGAGTCCAGTGTTTGCTGTCTCCACTACTTTTATGTTTGATTTCTCTTAAATATGACATTGAATGATGCAGGAAAATAAACAAGCATTTTCTCTTTTGTTTTTAGGAGCTAACAGTCAAACCGGACTGTTAGGCCCTATGTCAGAGATCACTAAACTTTTTATTCATGTTAAACACCATAATTACGGCACTGTCAATTTCTCCCTGTGATGTCAGCGCAGCACACAACTGCTAAATACTCACGGGAATAACAAAAATGCAGCACCAACCAAAAAATTAGCACAAGAATCACTAAACACATCCCAAATATTTCAATATAAACATATTTAATGGGTTTCAGGGCAGAGATTTCCTTTACCATCTTTCATGTAAAGGAGCTGTTTTATACTGACCGACTTTTGCTGTTTTTCACGTTCCATTGTTTTAGCCTGTACAATTTGCTAGTGAGTTTGCTGGTTACCTAAATAACTTAGTGATGTAGTAACATATATATATATATATATATATATATATATATATATATATATATATATATATATATGTAGACAATCAAATTTGATATGGGGATTTGATATGGGTATCATGAATGACAATTTTACTTCCAAAACCTCACTAGCTTAACTGCTGGCCAAATGATAAGTTTCTTGATTCCATAAGCGCATATACACCTGTAACACTAACATTACATTTTCCAATTCTCATGAGCTGGGCTAATTCTCATCAACTTTAGTAGCTTTACTGTCTCATAAATGTCTACTTTGTTTTTCAATGCATTCACAGACACCAATCTAGAAGCTTATTCTAAATCTATGCAAAAATGTCAATTAAACAAGATGAATGATGGTGGCTGGTTACAGATAAATGTAAGAGAAATACTTATAGACAACAACTGGATGGATGGCTGATTATTTCATTATATACATTAATACATTATATTTTACAGCATAAAACAGAAATCATTTAGTACATCAGTAAGAAAACCTAATACCTTAAATAACAAACAGTACTGTTCAAAAGTTGTTTTAGACATATGCAAAGAAATTCTGTTAAGCTAAAATGCTTCTAAAAATAATAAAATGAAAAGTTTCTGAATATTATACAATTACAGAAATTACAGAAAAGAAAGGCAAATAGTAAAAAGAAAACTAAATCAAATTTGTTTTGATTTTCTTTAAAACTATGTTTTTATCTGGAAAGTGGTGGATTGCACAGTATGTTCCTTTCTATAATAACGCGCAGAAATTACTCAAAGTTTGTTTGGGAAAATGGTTGGAAATCTGAAAAAAAGCAGGTGTTTAGGAGTTTTGTACAGTACATAACCTTGTAATTTCCATGATTTGTATTCTGAGGTTGAGTACTCTTGTACAAGTGGAGGATCTTTATGAAAACAATGCACTTTTTTTATTTTGTGTTTAATATCTCTTCAACAGGAACGGGTCATCTGAGGCGAGGCATGATCATTAAAGAGAGGATATTAACTCAGTTCATCTTGATTCTCACTGCTATTATCAGAGTAAACATCAAATTTGAGGTTTTATAGGATGCATTTTAAGAGGCCGTGGCGATGGAGAGGGTGGGAGCGCAGCCCCCATTTAATGGGACACACTAGAGACACTGCAGGGCCCTTTCACTAGCCATTAAACCCTGAGAGTAACCCAACGTTAATTGTTAATTTGCTGACTGGCTGCAATGCACAGGAGACACTGGCTAGTCAAGGAGAGGACTCGTTCATTCTTATTAATGTGAAATGTTGGACCTTGTTGGCCGTGTGCGACCCTTTAACGCTTGCAGCGGCAAACTATTTCTAATACACACATGCAAAACTTCCCCCAGGCCAGCATTAGGAGCATATGGGTTGTTTGCCAGTACTAAAATGTGACCAAGTACAATATTGCTTTGAATGATTTCAGTAGAATTTTCAGTGAACATTAAAAAAGCTTTTGGCTGAAAAACTGGTCTGATATGTCAACCATAGATATAAATCTAAATACTACATGCAGACCTTTGTGTGTCAATCATTTATTGTTTCAGAAAGCAGCATTTATGAATGTCAATTATGATAATGACAGAAAAAAGTATTTTTACATCTGTCTGAGGAGGATACGGCCTAATTGCATTAAATAATTGGTTAATAGGTAGGACCATTTGCCCAATTTTTATAAGTACTAACAGGCAGGGGAAAAAATCTGAAACACCGATTCAGTCTTTGAAAAGATGGAGCATTCAGGGATAATTGTGTTTGTGCCAAAATCTGCTGCAGACCTGCCAGGGCACTTCAAAAGAAAAATAAATAGCTAGCTATAAAAGTGAACGGGAAGAAAATACACAAAGAGAAGAAAGAAAGAATGAAAGAAAAAGAGAAAGAAACGGACCCAGAGAGAGTGAAAGACTCGAGAGGGTTTAAGTCATTACCTCATTGGCTAACTCCAGCAGGACAGGGTCTGAAGGATGTTTGCTGGCTTCACTACGGTACCTTCATTACAACAATAAAATAACGATCATGAAAAAAAGAGTCAACAGACATGCGGATAGAGGACAACAAGAACAGGCCAGCCAAGACATGCTGACGTCCCGTAGGCTTTGGCCTCTACGGCATTTCCAACGCTTTGTGTGGTTGAAACGGAACAGCTCTGAAACCTCAGACTGTCCTCAAATCAGACAAGCATGATCATTAACAAAACGAGGGGGCTCTGCCTCCTCCCCGTCAGAAACCACAAAGCCTTCCGAAGATCCCACGCAGATAATGTGTGAGGTTTCTTGTTATGTAAGCAGGTTACAACTGCAGCTTCTGGTTTGCGTTTTGCAAAAACAACAAGCTTAATAGGCTACCAGAGGCTAATTACGATATGCAACAAAAATGCTTCCTTGCCTTGAGCCACTCTGCTTTTGTTGTCTCCTGATCCGATTTTTGAAAGAAATTGCAAATAATAGGCCGCCATGTGCCTAATCAAGGCAAATGTCCAAGCATACAATTTTTTTTTCAGCGTGTCTGTATGTGCACATTTGTAGGCTTAGCAGGTGCGAGTGGGGATCTGGAAGGCCTGGTGATTTGTTTAGAGGAGATTATATCTGTCAGTGGAGCCCACCCACTCACACATACGCACCCGTCTAGTGATTAGTAGGTAGAGTGGACTGATTCTTACCTCTGGTAGTAGTCTTCAATGACATCGGCGTGATGTTTCGCAAGACTTCTTTTCATTCTTTTCTGAAAGAAGGTGCATAATGAAATGGCTGCTTTTTTTTGTACCTTCTAAATAAGCACATATTTTACATCATTCATAAGTCACACTAATTTAAAAAAAAAGTGCTATGCAAAAAGAAAAAAAACCTTTTCTTTTCATTTGGAATTTTCCTATGTGAGCAAGCACCATTATTGAATCTCAGCAAGTTGTGCTCAAAGGGGTTTGATGTGAGTAATGACAAAATCATTCTCCCTTGACTTAAACCTTCAATTAATTTCCACTGCGATGAAACCACAACAGATTAAAGCCCCCTCCCCTCTGCACCTTTTAAATGCCTTATTTTATATGATTCAGTTGCCATCTTAACCAGGGGAAAGAGTGAGCATGGCTTAAAAAACAACTTATTTAAAAACTACAAAAAAGCAATTCCAGGGGGACACGCTGCATGAGTGACACCTGTCACAGGGATGATGAATGACTCCATTTTGTGCCTCTGCAGCCTTCTGCCACTCCCGACATCGGCCATTTATCATCATCGGCTGTCAGCCAGGGAAAGCGGCAGTGACAGTGCGAGTCAGCAAACATTTAGCACACGGAGCCGCACTACACGGGGAAATTATTATTGTCAGAATAATAATGGTTTAGCATAATTTATTACAGGTCCACCAAATAAGCAGGGGCTAGATGTTATTAGACAGATGGATGGGAAGGCTTGGCAGGATTCCACTGAGACTCAGGCAGGGCCTTCGTCGTTTGAGTGGGGAGAGGAGAGGAGAAAGAGAGGAGGGGGCATCCTCCGAACCAATCAGAGAGCTGGCAGTTCAATTACAAAGAAATAAGGGGACATTCATCATTCAATTAGGCACCTGTCAGGCCTCACAAAGGAAGAAAACTTCTAACCTGGTACTCCAGGGAGAAGATGCTCAGAAGAGTGGACTGCGAGTGACTGGAACAAATAAAAGAAGGACAAAGTTAATTACCAGAGTGCATTGCACAGAGACAAAGGAAGAGGGGCGCTTCAAAGCCGCGGCCGGCTGCCCTGTAATCTAAAAGAACATGAAAACAAGTGTGGCAAAGTTGTTCCAGATGAACATCTCGGACAAAAGGTTCCTGCTGAGATGCGTCGTGAGGGGAGGGAGGTAAGGTTACAGAGACTGGGGATGGTGTGAAATGAGAGAAAATAAAAGCACTCCCACTCCTCATATCACTGTCCACTGCATCAGACAGATGCTACAGTCCTTCCTGTCTTCAACTAGCACAGGGAGCAGAACACCTTAAACAGAAGCAAAGGCACAGACATAAAGAAACATCACATATTCGTATGCTAACAGGATACAATTCCATCATCAACATACCGATATTTACAAATATACATTTTTATTAAAAAAATCTACAATCTTGTGTTGGAAGGAATGTCCTATTTTCGAGACCAAAAGGTAGAGTGTTGGTGCTAGCAGGGGGTTTCAGGTTGAGAGAAATGTTGCCACACTTTCTGCACTGGCATATGGGACATTTTGGAACATTCCCACTGAAACCGGTGGGCTTTGAAAATGGAAACTTTCCCAGCAGGAAGCTGGGACTCCCAGGAGTCACTCAATTCCATGGCTTGCCATAAGATACATTCATTTCCAGCTACACTCAATGTCAAACACCTGGCCATGAAGCTGGACAAAGGAAGTTAGAGGCTTCTGACCCACTGCTATTGTTCCCTTCACCAACCAAAAACCAAAATCTTTCAAGCAATTTCCCCAAAAAAAAACTGTTTCATGTGGTTTTGTTTCCACATGCTATTTTCAATGTACATATACTGGTAAACTTAATATACTTCTCTTTAAGAGCAGGAATGTAAACAGAGACTAGAAAGCCAGGTTTTCTACCTGCCGTGAAATATCAAGTCCATACTGGTGTCAGTAATCAATCTGGACACGTACCAATAAAGCAACAGAGAGCTTATATTTAGATTTTTCTCATTATATTCATAATCAACTCAATAAAAGCTGACTTGGAGACAGGGTAGAAAGAAAACACATTATAACCCATGCCAGAGTCCCCTGTGCTGAACATCAACAACTCAGTGCAAATGTTTCATATGGAGGGGAAAAAATAACATCTTTGTGAGCACATATCTCTAAGGAAAGAAGACTGGCACAGAATTAATTTACAATGATATGCACGGGTCAAGGGGTCAGTGCAATTAAGTGGGCCATTAAACAGTCAACTGTCAACATGTGAACACTTATGAGAAAGCAAAAAAAAGTCTTCTACACTTCAACCTTGCACCTGAACATTTCAACAACATTACTGCTCAATTCTCAAGACATGATCGTCCCCTCTGCTGAATCCCACATCTGTTAGGTTTTAAATGGATTACTCTCTATAATGATCATGATTATGCCCTAATTGCTAAATCTTTGCCCTGTTAAGTTTAAAGGGAGGTAAACTGCCCTAAATATCTGTGAAAACATATCTGTTTCAAATACTGAGTCAACCTGTGGCCAAATACTCTGGCCAAATACTCTCCCATGGTTAATATCGAAATGCACAAATAAGGGAGTTCAAGAAAAACACCTACATTACATACAAAACACATTTAGCAGAATATGGCCTTTCTAATGTTTCTAAATCCTACTGGACAACCATCGTGACTAAGCTATGGCAGACTTTTCCAGAATGACTAGAATTTTCCAGAATTTTGTTAGAATATTCAGCAACACAAAATGCTGTACCATAGACAACTGATCTCAGTAAGCCAGGAGCATAACTGTTAGACTGTGTATTACATAGATACAATGTCTATTCCCTACCGGGTTTGGCCAAACCAGCTTTAGGTTGTGACTCGGTATTGATGAAGATTACAGAGAAATAGATTTGAGACACTCGGAAATCTCATCGTCACAAACCATTTCAGTAGGATTTCAGAGCTGTTGTTAAAACGTCAGGATTGTAGTCCAAATGTGCACAGACAAATCTGTACAGATGATCTGACACATTTTATGAATACTCATTTTATACCTGTATGTTACATATGTTTGATAATTTGCATATAAACAAGCTAGATTAATTAAAGTTACAATATTAGAATTGCTATAGTACAATACTGCATCACTATAAACTAAAGTATACCGACAGGAGAAACAACTGATTTCCTTGATTTTGGGACCTCCTTAAAAAAAAAGAGAGGAAAACATGACATATTGTCAAATGATAACTGTAAAATGACTTTAAAAATGACAACATTATTTAGTACATGGGTTGGCACAGTGGAACAGAGTAGTAGTAGTAGAGGTAGTGTTGCCTCCTCACAGTTTTTGGATCTCTGATTTCATCTTGATCACACGTTATTGTCTGTGCTGAGTTTCACGTGTTCTCTCAACTAACAAAAACATGCCGGTAGGTGGACCGGCTGTGCTAAAATGCGCTTATGTGTGAATGAGTGTATGTACGTGTGTATGTACGTGTGTGTGGGGCGCCCTGTGATGGACTGGCGTCCCATCCAGGGCGTATTCCTGTCTTACACTCAGTGTTCACAAGATAGGCTCCGGATCCACTGCAAACCTGATCAACATACAGTGGTTACTGAAGATGAATGAATGAATGAATGAATGTACATGTGTATGGATATCATAAGGACAAATCGTAATGAATATCATAAGGACAAAGCAAATAATTAGATATAGTATATGGTGTATACCATGAATAAGCTTCAAAAGACATTGAAATCACTTTGCTTAAAGGTTAAATTGATTTTTCGGTGTTTAATTCACACAATTTACTGCTGAACTGAGAAAAAAGGAAAAGTCCTACACTGGTTTTAGCCATGACATTGTTACAGAAACTCACTGACTATGCTGTAATGCATAGAATTTAGCATAATATCAAACTGAGAAACAAACTATTTGCACATATAATATAACTATATATTCTCCCACAAGGGAGGACACAAATAATAATAAATAATGCATAGACATAAAATTATCAAATAAAGTGGAAAAAAAAACCACATGATTGTTAAGTGTCTGATTTAAAAGGACATCAAGATAGTCCATCTTGGTTATAGACATCAAAACAGGCTGCCAGATGGTATAAAATTTAGCACTACAACCTACATATAGAGTAACAAACTTCCTCCAGTGTCAAGTGTCAGATAACGCATAATACTACGTATTCTAACTAAATGACTTCAGAGAGTTACAAGTAAAAAAAAAAAGCATAACTTATCAGACTCTCTTGCTACTACACAATATTACCGCCGTGTAAATACATTTGTTCTGTAGTTTACAGCGGCTCCAGTAACATGGATTCCACGGGCTGTGGCTCTCAGACCACACGCCAGTTGCTGAATACATGTAAACCTGATACATCATAATTCACTGTATTCTACCCACTGTAGAATAGTATTTACAGCAGGAATGCAGGAAACTAGACCAAACAGACAGATGTAATTTATTACACAACTGACTGCTATGCTGTTCTTCCAATTGTTCATATTTATCTTTTTTCCTGAGCCGTCGTTAAAAAGAAAAGCAGAGAAAGTGCACAGAAAGACTGAGAAAAGTGAACAGAAGACGTCAGCAAACCATTTCAGGTTCAAAAAATTTTAAACGAAAAAAAAAAAGCGCGCTACTCCAATCATTTTAATTAAAACCACAGTTTATGAAAATAATAATAATAATAATAATAATAGCAAAAATGGCCATGGATTCAGCAGTATATTTACAGCATGTAGGTAAAATCTGGAAAATACTTCACTGGAATAAGAATGAAGAGAGCTATTAGAAGGTCATAGAACAGCATTAAGCCTATCGCCTCTAGCCTATAATTTCAAACAGGGAAAAACAGAAGGTCTGCAATCAGATCAGTGCCTTGGAAATCATTCAGAACGTAATTACCCTTCTCTCCAACCTACGACATTCCATTAATATGCATGGGGCTGAATATAGCATTGAGGCCAATTTGATTAAAATATCCCACTCAGACTGTTCCATGGTGTCTACTTAACGCTACTGTCACCCGAACAAGTTAAACTACACTGCCTTGATCATACCTATATACACAAACTGCATGCTGGGTAATTGGTTATTTTGTGTATAATTACATTTTCATCTTTTTTTTAATTTTTTTATCTTAAACTATGAACAACACATGAACAAAGCAATAGTACATGATTTTAAACAATTTTTATAATGTCCTTTCTAATTCTTAATCATTTCAACCTTCGTCCTTTTTTTTTTTTTAACAAATGATTAATAATAAAAAATGGCAGCGATTAACCTAATGAATACCACCTGGCTAATGATATCCGTCTCATATGTTTCAACAATAATTAGCGCTTGCTACATCTATTTGTGGCAGGGCAGAAACTGCAGCGAAGCATAGCAAATTTTATTCCTAATGATTTAAGGACGGGCTACAAACAAAGGCAAAGACTGGAAGATTTGGTATGGTTGGAATGAATTAATGCAATGCTGACATTTCTGAGTCTAGGTGGGAAAAAAAAACATGCTTTACTCCTGAAAACATTTTCAGTCAAAAGCCATGCTGAACAGTAAATAAAGTAAACACTGGCTGAATATGACCTGAAGTTAGACTGCTTCTCAAAGCCTATTTTTTTGGGTCTTAAATCAATATTTTTGCACTACTGCATCTACTTTTGCTTTATGCTCCGCATATGTAAATTGCCCTAATTATACATGCTGATAAGAGCAGGGGAACATCTGTTTCAGCCCAAACAGCACCGTATGAAGATAAAATGCACAACAGTGATAGATTTGACACACCAAAACATGTATGTTCTGGCTAGTTATGTTAATTATGCTTCAAAAATATGTTTAGTAAAACTCAGTGTTTTTAATGCAAAAAGACTGCATAAGAATAAACCTTCTTAGTAGTTTTTGCAGAAGATTGAGTCATGCATCACTTTCCACTTTCCTATCGAGCTACTTATGAGAACAGGCCTGTACAACTCATTTATGAAGTACGTTTTTACTTCATTACATAGACATTTGACAGAAATTTGATATTAGGGATTGTAGCAGGCAGAGAGAAAAACAATTTTACCACAAAAATCCTAGTATATGTCAGGGGATGAGATGGCTAATTTCTTTTCTTTTCTTTTTTTTCCAAGGCAAAGGTCATGTGTGACCGCTACTTCATAATAAGCAGCTTCTCCATCTCATATACTCAAGGATTGGAAAAGCCAGCCTCATGGGGGGCATAAACTTATAGCAAATACCTCCAAGTGTATAAGGTCTCTGCTCTTGACTGCTCTGGACAAAGTCTTTTAAACCAGCGCTTTAGGCCATCAGTTATTCAACACCAGCGATATCCACAAAGCTATCCTTGCTTTAATTATGATTAGCTATGAAAGTGTGCGTGTGTGCGTGTGTGTGTGTGCAGTAGTTATGATCCAAAAAATATACTACAGTTCTAACAGTGTGGCCGTTTTACTGCATCAAAATCATTATCATTACTCCAACATCTTACGTAAAGTGTAAAATGAGGCCTCGATTACCCATCAGGCAAAGAAAGAAGCACATTAGGCTGACCAACTGTCTGCTCCCTCAAGGACGGCCACATCGCTTTTCCCCATTCTGCGCAATTTGGTTCAATCCTCTTCCGCAACTGATCCCAGTGTGCAAACTGATCCTCAGGCAAAAATCCCATGCAGTAGCTGTGCAACTGTACTACACTCACAGCACATTCCCAGAGCATTGTGTAAGGCAGTGGGACGTGCCACATTTCACCGAAAGCTACATTTGTCATTGCATGGCACAGCGCTGATGATTTTAAAAAGCTTCTCTCTGCCAATACTTCCAGAACCTGGAGCATAAATCACCACAAGGTGAAGACACGAACAAAATAATTCAAAAAGCCATCATACTATTTTGCTTTTAAAAAAGGTGGCCGTTTTAAGACTGCTTTCAACAGATGATTTTACAGTCTACTGTGAAGAATAATGTGGCTTATAAGGAAACGTGTATTCTATTCTAACTAGAGCAAATCAAGCACGCACCAGGAGCACTGCTGTAAACTAAGTGAAAGGTCTTTCTCATGTCCACTGTCTCTTTCTCTCTCGCCCTTGGCTTTCTTCCTCACGCCTAACCACATAAACAATCCCAGTTGTGTGATGAGGCCGTGTGCATCCCTGACAGCACAGCGCTCCACTGGCCAGGCCAAAACCACAAGCCTAAGCTGCCAGTTCCACTTTTTGTTTGCACCGTGAGACAGAGACGTGTGGTCTTCCACAAGAGAGAAATGCCTGGCCAGTAGCTCTGGGAGCCAGACAGCCTGCTAGCTAATGTAAGGACAAAGTTTTTACTGCACTGACCAAGCAACAAGCATTCTAGTCAAACTGCAGCATTGACACCTTACAGCAACCAACATAAAAAAAAAAATAATAATAAAATAACAATAAGCAGTAATTTTGGTTTGAAAAATTGCCTCTAACAATTAATTAAACAATTTGTTTGTTGAATGTATAAAAAGCCAAAGTGAAGAAAAAAAAAGGTCTCATGAATTTTTAGTAACCCAGAGAATACTGAGACTGGTTAACATATAATTCAGTCCTATCGGATTAACAGGCATGTAATAGAGAGATAAACACCATAACTGCAATAAATAATCAATGAGTAGCCCCTTTGCTTCAAACCCCAGCTTGAGCATTACCATCGAAAACAAAGTGTCTGCAGCCAAGAAAATCAGCATATCAATGGCACATGCCACAACAACACTGGCCTCGGGTTTACTCCAAAGAGCGCACTAGATAAACCCCAAATAACAGAGAAATTAACAAATGCTTGACATTTGCTCAACATCCATTATTCTGACACTTCTTCAGAATTTCAAAAGGCTGAGTGCATGCTTAATCAACATTCATATTCCCCAAGCGAGCCACTGGCACCATATTGCAGCCCGCCTCGGCGCTGATGAAAACGGCACATTAGGGTCCGTTTTGAAAACGTTCAGGGACTCTGAACGGATGTGTGTGGACGTGTGGGTTGTCTGCACGTGGAAAGGGGGTGAGCGTGCGCACTTTCTCTCTTTTAAAGCGCATCCAAGATGGGAGCATCTGCACTGATCTATTCTCTCCCCACTCCAGCAGGCCAGCTCTCCAAACTCGACAGACATATGCAAAGTGAGCTGAACGGCATTCGAAAGAGGGGAGTGATCATTACACCCAAATTCATTCATAGCAGTGCGCAGAGGGCTAACGGAGGCGTCTCACTCCTGGGACAAAGACCAGAGGGGAATGACAGTGGTCCCACATGATCCCAGTCAGCCAGCCGAGCTCCGCGAGAGCATTTCCAATTCTAATATGAAGTGCGGAGAGAAAGAGAGAGAGCGAGAGAGAATGGCCTGCGCCTGATGTCACATCCCACCACTGGGCCATCACGCCATCATCACGCCCCCCTGCTCCAGTCTCATTGTAGTGGCAGGACAGGCCGGCCAAGCAGGAGGTGTGCTGGATTTGCATGGCTCTCCATTGTGAGCTGGGGGAAAAGTGACAGCACCGTGTCCAATTCTTTTCCCTTCAGAACGACTCGAGCCCGGCAGGAGAGGCCAGGCTGACAGATGACTCCCAACATCTGTGTTACGTGAGTGATACAGATGAGGGACTTTGCATCCCCCCTCTACAGCCAAACGCATAGTCAGGGCTCAGGCACCTGGTGCAAATCAGCTTTAAATGACCAAAAAATAAAGCTGGATTCAAATAGGCTTGTTTAGGTCATTTGTATTTATATTTATACATATTTTTGTCATGTGCACACAAAAACACATATATATCAAGACCTTGGAACTGACCATTTTTTTTAGATATCGAGCCATAAAGTTCAATAAATTGTATACTTTTAAGCAATATTTTAGACATAAATACACTACTTTTTAAATTCCGAAGCACGTGAATAATATTTATAAAAGTTAACACATTTTTCCAAAAAATGTCTGATAAACTATTATAATTCTGAGTTAGCAGTGCATAGTTCTAGCAAAAGTCCTATTTTATAAGTAGAACTGCTATTTAGTGTCAGTCCTTAAATAACATCTCTTCAAAGCCTAGCAGGTTTGACATAATTTTAACTCCATAGTTGCAACAAACATTTCCTAGAAAAGGTTCCAAAGTATTTATTTAAAAGGCAAATGTACAACATGCATGTATTTACAGCAAATGCAGCTCCACAGCTTTGGGTGCTGTAATGACATGATATTCACAGCGTGCCTGTGACACAGGAATATTACGGGAGACTGATTTTAAGGGGATGGGATATTCTTTCATTTAGTCCACGTGGCCATGCGTTCAGCATGGCTAGCGGGTTGAACAGTGTGACAAGGCTGGAAGATTGGAGGGATTCTCTGCTATGATTCTGTGAGCATGGCATTCCCAGCAGGGACAGGCTGCACGAGGAGCGATGAAGGACAGAACTCGCTGTTCCCTAAACCGCCAAAAAAAAAAAAAAAAAAAAAACAGGCAGGCTGCCTGTCTCGACTCCAACACTGACTAAGGCCCTGGGCTTTGAGGCACAGCGGAGGGGGGAAATCACAGCCTCTCACTGCCGTGCCTCAGCGCATGCTAAGAGATGATGGATGGCCTAGTCGATATGTTATGTCTTAAGAGCCTGATTTCCTGCCAGTCCAATCACTAACCCTCCAGAGCCCGGCTCAGCTGATTGGACAAGCAGAATAATTTTGCAGGCTGTGAAAAACACTACCGCCGCGCCTGTCTGTCACGTTCTTAGATAATGTTCATGTTTTTAAAATTGCGAGGCCTCACTGTGATTTTTTTTTTTAACAATCTGAAAAAATGAACATAAACACAAAAATGAATCAAAGCCTCCTAACACAAGCATTTATTGGCATGCACAATTATCCAAGTGCAGTGAAAATAAAAAGAAGAAAACTGCAAATATGAGCCAGATTGTAGTTTTAGTACAACTGCCTAAAAACAAAACACAGATTTATTGGGGAAAAAATACATGAAAATTAGGTCATACATCAGGCCAGTCTGTAAGGACAATGGAATATAACAAAAAAGTGGCTGGGGGATCGGCCTAGCACATATCATATTCTATAAAACGCTGACGCCAATAACAAAGGCATGTTCACTGTAGGCTGTGTATCCCTTGGGGACCCAGTGCCTTATTCTAGCAGTGATTACAGCACTATGAAACTAGGAAGCTCCCAATTCATGCGAGTCTCTAAGTGACCTCTAAAGGAACGGGGCTGCCTCGGAGGCCTTAGGGGATTACATGTGTTACATTCAATAAAGAGCAGTCCCTCATTGTCAAGGAGACACACAAACAAAGCCATTAACCCCGGCTTATACAATCCATCCACAATAGAGTATAAAGCCACGCAATAAGTACAAAATATGAACAAGAATATATAGTGGCTTTAAAATGAGACTGGACTAACATTGTGACGTAGCAAGGCAAAAAGACCTTTACAGTTTACACTGACAACAAAAAACGATTAGACTAGCAACGCAGACAAAACATCATCATCACGGTTGGAATGAATTCGGGTTCATGAGCACTTATTAGAATCTTATTTACCAAAATACCACGCAATCTATTTAAGTTTGAATGTTACATTTTTTATCATTAAAAATCACAGAATGCCAGCATTTAATTACGGCTGGATTATTTATCCTTTTCATATTCAGACTGCATTGCTAACAATGATTAACAATATCTTTAATACAACTCCATACAACCAAGAGCTTGAACTGCCTGTTGATTATTTCAACCAATTAGATGAGGCTAAACATTGTATGTACTGTGTGACACTACTACCCAGGAGAAGAACCAGGGTCGATTCGGAATGTTTTTCAGGACGGCACATGCGTTTTCTCACATGTGGCACCAAGTTGTGTTAGTAACTTGAAGGCAGGGAATATTTTATCTCAATGCTAGCATGACCTCTTGAGCCATTCGGACAGTGTCCCATCGCTCATGTACTGCTCAAATGGCTACAAACATGCACATTTATGGTCCCTCAGGTTTCAAGTTGTTTAGTTTTTACTTTATTTTTAAGGTTTAAAGTTAATTTAATTGCTTTCAGTGAGCTGTTTATATGAACAGTAGTACTAAAAACTGCATCACTTAATTCAAGATACTGCATAGGCCACTAATACAAGCCAGGAATTTCATTTTCAGAAAATAATTGTTTAATTAATCATAAATAGTAAAAACAGTACAACATTCAGATTCAGTCATATTTTGCATATGAAGTCAATTAAACTAGTTACTGATAATACAGTGATGTCAGAAGCAGATGCATCCAGTTGGTGAGTCTATAAAATGTTAATGGCTAAGCTAAGGCAATCTGCAACCTAGCCGTCTGTTTTTCTGAACTGTGGTAGTCTAGACGAGAATTTAAGAGCGAATGCTCCCCTGTACCCAAAATCAGTAAGTGAATGGCAGCTAAACTCTCACTGGACTGCGCAGCACATTCATCAAAATGACATAGTGCAACAACTTCAGCGATTATCCTAAACGCTCTGGTTTTGGATTTGAAGTGAAAGCTCTTACCTTCTTGCCACTTTTAAATATACTTAGCTGGAAAATAAGCATCACCAACCACTAAATTATAGTCAATTAAGCCTTAAATCCTTCAAATGTTCATGCTTATTTTTTAGGGCTTGAATGAAGTACCGCTAAGTAAGGAATAAAACACGATAGTGTGTGTGCTGTTATGGGAAAATAATCAATGACGGTGTGATGTGATGTGATGTGGCCCGACACAAACGGCATGTCGCATGTTTTATTGCTCTTACACCACAGAAATTTTCCAACACTAATTATTTATTAAAGAAAGACAGAGTGTACTTTTTTCCAGTTTATAATTACATTCACAAAACAAGTTTCTGCCTTTTGAAGGTAGTAAGACAAAAAAAATTTACTGTTAAAATAATTAATTAGTAAAAATTATTTTACTCAAATATTTAGTCATTCATTCATCTTCAATAATTTCTTTATTCTGGTGAGGGCCGTGGTGGATCTGAGAGACAGGAATACACCCAGGATTGGAAACCAGTTCATCACAGGGCATCATGCACAAACACACATATTCACACATTCATTTACATTTAGGGGCAATTTAGAGTCACTGATGCACTCTATAAACCCATAGGGACATGAGGAAAACATGCACAGAATCTGAACACTGTTCCGTAACCAGAAGTCAGGACCTCAAAGACACACTTCATATTAACTTTTTAAAGCAGTATCAGGTTTAATCCACTGTAGTAATATAGGGTTTATTTCCTATGTTTATCTATTTCTCTTTCAGTCCCCAAAAAAAAGAAAAAAACAAAAAAAACTAAAAACCAGCATCTATTGATCATCATGATTACTAGCTTTATATGAGTGTTAGAGAATAAGTAGTATGCCTTCTACAGCGAATCCGTTTTAGCAAATAATACTACTGCGTGGTTTACAGTGAGGCATTGACACACGTTCATCAGACAAGATCGATCTTCCATCATCCATCTCCACCAGTGGAAGATGTTTGAGTCTCAGAGGCTTATCTGTGTGTAAAGTTCACAGCATCAAAAGAACACACAAAACAACCAAGACACTACACAGATACACCAAATGGTGTATGAGCTAATGGACATGGTTGTCATCAAACGAAAGAATGTTTTACCTTCACCAAACAGCTGGTCAGTGTCATCTTGGTGCAGAATGACTTTTTCCAAAGCTACAGGAAGTCTGAGCATGTTGCAGACACAGCCCATCAAGAACATTTACAAAAACCTATCTCCGGTTTATACGAACCTACAAATTCGCTCTTCGAGTGGCACCAACACCCTTATAAAATGTTTCATGTACAGTGATTTAAAAGACATCATTTAAAAAAACAGCCAAATTTCTGTACACACACAGACAGCGTTAGAATCAGGACGATGCTCTTCAATGACAAAAAGGATTAAAAAGGATGACATCACAACCTCATTGCACTATTAATCTCAGTCAAGAAGAAGCTGATGGAAATCTCAGACTTAAACAGCATAAATATTCTGTCCTGAAAGACTAAAAGGAAATGTTTTATACGGTGAATTTATGCATGTTCACCATCTGGGCTGACACTGTCTTACAACACAGCTGAAACTGCATTTAAAAAGATACAAAGGTTAAAGTCGGGGTTAGACTTCATATCTTTTTGTTATGGCTTTATTCACATTGACCTTGTTTTTTTTAATTCGTACATGTTACTCATGTGATTACGTTGATTTGTGCAGGCTATACAAGCTATACATAACTGCACTGATGGTGCAACTAGAAGGATAATGAAAAATTTATAATAGAAAAATAAATAAAAGAAATCAGAAATTGCCTTGTAGGTTTGAACGTTGCTGCCTCACAGCTCCAGGCTCTCCGGTTCAATCCTAAGCTCTGGTTACTGTCTGTGTGGAGTCTTTCATGTTCTCCCCATGTCTGTGAGGGTTTCCTCTGGGTTCGCTGGTTTCCTCCTACCTACCAAAACCATGCCAGTAGGTGGACTGGCTATGCTAAGTGTGAATAAGTGTGTGAATGGGTGCGTACACAGTGCTCTGCAATGTCAAAGCATGTCCCTGCCTTACTCCCAGTGTTCCCGGGACAGACTCCGGATCCACCCCAACCATGACCAGGATAAATCAGTTGCTGTTGAATCATGACCATCAGTTGAATGGTCATGTAGCTGTAAGTGATTATGGAGTGCAAGGGGACTTGTACACTTACTCGGGGAATCGGTCCTTCAGCATCTTCATACACTGCCTTGTAGGCCGAAGCTGTTCAGTGAACTTTGCGATTACTCTGTATTCTGCTCTGCAGAGCTTCATTTTACTCATCTATCCACCTTTAGAGGGAAAGAGAGGAAGAGAATGTTCAAGACTTGTGTTGGATTGCAAGTATGATATTACAGCAATAAGTACCACATATATTGATAATGCTATCCCTGGGGTATATTTATACAGTGCTGTATTACTGTAGGAGCCTAATTCATCTACTAACAGTGTGTCAATGAAATCAATGAATTTAAAGCAGATTGTCTCAGCAATGTGTGTTAAGATGATGCTGAATATAGTCCACTTTATACTGCATATATACCCCATCTTTCAGATTTACTGTTGACTAGTGACAGCTCTGTGTGGGAGAAATAAGCACAGCTTACACTCGCACTGCACAGCTTTCATATTACACACATTATTCATATAATTATGTTAAAACTGATATGAATAAACAGCGATTATCGGTTAGTTTATCTGTATGTGCATCATTTCATTTGGTAAATCAATACACAGCACAGCCTAGCACATTAGCGAAGAACACAACAGCTGAATTCCAAATACCCCTCTACACCCTCTACAGGTGTACTATATAGGGTATAGAAACAGGCAGCTACAGACACTATCTAGCACGCTGCACATCCAATAGGAACTCGTTTGAGACACCGCCCCAAACTGCTAACTCACTCTTCCTTCTCGGTAAGACCACAGCGAGCAAAAAACACTCGCTTAAACCTCCGTACACCTTCAACAACAGCACGGGAAAAACATATATCAGCGGCTCCTGGTCATTTGTTATCCAAAAGACAATTTAAAGCACATAAATCTTCACTGCTGAAGGATATTGAAATACTTCCTGGATAGCTCCCGCGAAAGAGTTGAAAGGCGGGCGTGAAAAAAATCGCGTTTCTGATTGGCTGGGCCTGTGGGGATTGAGTAAAGTCGAAGCTGATTCGTCAGAAACACTACTCTGTAATAAAGCTCAGTAAAATGGGCGGAGTGCTGAGAATCCTCCCTCGAGAGGTAATAGCAGGTAAAGTTTGCAGATTTTTTTCTTTTTCTTTTCTTTTTTTTCTTTTTTATTAAGTAATATAGCTTATATGCATTACGTTCCTAAATATATGCATGATACATTTTGCTTCTCTGTGAGAAAGGAAATTAACTCAGAATATATGCAAATAATAAGGTTGAAATAGCTAGCAAAATATTTGCAGATTTTAACCTTATTATGTGGACAGAATTATTAAACATGGACTAATATTCGACATAGGAATATAATGTAATTTCTGCTGATTACAGAATCCTTTTATAAAATCACCATAATGAAATAATGTCATGCACTGTGCAATATTTACCTGCCTATAGGCATCATGTCAGAGTTTAGGCTCAATAATAGAAATCAATGCTAATGTGTAGAAATGCTTTGTATAGGTAATGTGGCTTAGTGATTTTAATACAGCTAGTATATCAGTAAACAATATGGTGGTTTATGAGCAGGAAAAAAATTTAATGTTTAAATCACTAGTTTTCTCTATTTTTTAAATTCAGTCTTGTGAAACAAATATTTAATTCATAACATTGTGAAATGACAAAGCTGTGAAAGCCTGCAGTAATTAAGCATAGAGTTGCTTTTATTTTAAGGTTGGTGTTGTCATAAATCCTTTTTTTTTGTATTAGTACTTTTACAATTACGTTATTTTCTTTACAATATCTTTACCTTTATATATTACACTAATATATTTTTGTCTTTAGACTGAATTCCTCAGACTCCAGAGATCCAGTTTACTACAACATGAGTGATACAGGTAAGGAAATGACTATTGTACTTCTCAGTTCTGCTCTCTAACACTAATAGATTTTTGTAGAATTTCTGAAACATAATGAATGTATATTTAGCAACTTTATTTCCTGTAATTATAATAATTATTTATAAATAAATTCATTGTCTTGGATAGGTAAATGCATTGAAATTAAATGATTCAGAAGAAAAAAACTCCCTCAGTCCTGGTAGTACAAGGCTTCATAGCTTTCTTTCTTTCTTTCTTTTATGATTTTACCAGGGTACTTGAGACAGTTGAGCCTATAATTTGGTTTAATCAGCATCCGATGTATAGGTAGACATTCCTCAGCCAAACGTAAAATAAAAATCTTGTATGCCTTATATTTTATAATTGTTATAACTCATTAACAGCTCATTGATATAACTTATTGTTCTAACTCATACAGCATTCAACGACAGCATGAGGTGCTTTAGGCATGCCGTTCCTGAATGTAGACACGTCATGCCGTGTGTGTGTGGTGACGGTCAGGACTGTCTGCTTTCGGTCTGAGCAAAGCAGATAAATATCTAGGATGTTAAGGCAGTATTAGTGTCGGTGGATATAAAAGGCTGAGGTCAGGCAGGACTGCGTCTGTTTCCTCTTTCAGGTATCAGAGAATCAGAGGTCGGGGAAGCGGTCTGTGTAATAGGCATAAAAGGATCAGTGTAGTGGGGCGGTTTGAAAAAAAAAAGATAAAATCAAAGCGTTGTAATGGCTCTAAAAGCAGGGATCAGAGGTGCTGGGTTTGGGTGCAAGCTGGCCGGAGAGGCTGTGGTGTGTGTAAGGCTGCTGGGAGGAGGAGGAGGCGGAGGAGAGAGAAAGAAAAAGAGAGAGGCGACATGTAAACAGGCCAGTGGTACACACAGTGCCGTTAACCAGCTGTGAAGCCTGCACACAGTGGGAGATGAATTTGCAAAGGATGTTTCCCTGTGATATCCAAGAGACGCTCCACTGATCTCTGCTCCTCGGCACTCGGCACACTATTGTAGTGCTAAGCACTGCGCTTCTAATGGCACCCCTATACCTTAACGTCTGGGATGCAATTATATTCACTCCTGCATGAGAGGTGCAAGGCTCCTGCTTTGTGCAGTTTCTTTGTGTGTGTGTTTTTAGGTTGCACAAAAATATAATCCTGCTCATCAGGTTATTTATATTATTTACACTATTACTAATTTAGATATATTTAAAAATATTAATACATGTAGTCCTTAGTCCTGTGTATTTATTTACGTATTTCGTAATTCTCCCAGCAGTTTCCGTAAATATTATATCTTTTGGCTAACTTAATATTACATAAAGTTCTGTTTATTCTCTCATACATTCTTAGTTTTGAAATTCTGACTTTAACACCCCATAAGCTATAACCCAAATATTAGCAAAGCATCAGATTATTGGAAAAAGGTATCATTAACACACAACCACCCCATGAAATTTCATAGCAATAATTTACACCATAAAGTACAAGATGTGCGTTTGGCGCAGCATTTTAAAGCAGAGGGTTTTTTTTTTCATTTATTTTATTAGCATTTAATGAAGCTAATTAGATGGCAAGTAATTAAACGTAATTGTGCTCACAATGGCCTCCTCCCTTGTTGTAAATTGCCTCAAAAAACATGTGTATTATGAAGAAATTTATTGGATTAATCGGGGATAGATAATGCTTTTGGATGGTATTTCATCCTAAATGGGAGAAAGCTGAAACAAAGACTGCAGCAGAGGCTCATTAATCTTTGTCAGAGGGAAGCTCCGGTGCCATTTGCATGAGTGAGGTGGCAGCGCTGCAGAACGGCCCCCAGATTTCTCCAAACTGTTAACGGTGCGTCAATCAGGTCTAACCTAGTAATACACTCTCTAAGGAGAGGAAAGGGCAGCCCTTCAATCGTGGCCCCGAAAGCAACCATTTCTGCTCAGCACTAATTACTCTGACATAAGGAAGTTTAAAGAGAATAATACCAGTATGGCTCTTTCTTTAATTTCAAAATAAGCAAAAATAGGCTGGTAGTCTTCTGTTGTTCTCTAGTAATTATTTTTCGGCACGGTTTATTTATTTATTTGTTTGTTTGTTTGTTTATTTATTTATTTATTTGCGTTTATTTATTTATTTATTTATTTGCTTGCATGTATTTATCTCTCTTCATGTATTTATTTATTTATTTATTTATTTGCTTGCATGTATTTATTTCTCTTCATGTATTTATTTATTTATTTGCTTTTTTCTTTGTATGTTTTTTAGTTATTTAATTTTTTTTTACTTTGTATGTTTTAATGCAATTGATTGTCATAGACAGGTAAATTCAGTGAAAATGAAATGATTCATAGCAAAAATCCCCATCAGCCCTGTTAAATCAAAACAAACTTTTACCTCACTCTTTTCTTTTATTTATTTATTTTATGTTTATGATTTTAACAGTGTACTTGAGGTCATCACCGAGGCATTTGAACCGATAATTGGGTTCAGTCATGATGCAGTGAGCATTTCAAAAAAAGATGCAGCATCTCTCCAAACACTGATGTCTTTGTTGAGTTCCCACACTGAGTTCTAATTATCGCAACAGGAACTTAAAACAGAGAATTTGAAATCTGCAAAATAGGCACGCTGTTCTGTGTGTGTGCGTGTGTTTGTGTGTATTTGAGAGAGAGAGGGAGAGAGAGGGAGAGAAGAGAGACGTGCAGGCAGGCTTGTGTCTCAGTGTCTGGGCTGCCACTACCTCTGCCGCCACGGCTCACGCTGGGTTTTTCTCTCCCCCATTCCTAATATCCTGGAGGCATTTTTCTCATTATCAAATATTGTTTGATGTCTTTGTTTCTTGATGATTAACCGTGGTCACCAAACACTGGTCTGGATTGTTTAAAATTTAATTTTCATCTCTGAAGTGCCCAGAGAGCGCCTGACTGGTGGGGATGCACATATTTTATGTATGCTATTTTTCACGCGGAAACGTCAAAAAAAAGAGGATGCGATGAAAAAAAAAAAGGCTGGTAATTTTCCAGGAGCATCATTAGAGTATTCGGAATGTAATTTATCATCATTGCGCTTGTCTTTTTAGGCTCAGTAAATGAATATACGGCTGCGTGGTGCTTCACATTAAAGACGGAAGCGTGAATTACCTTAGCGCCTCCTTAGTGAGCGGATCAGATTTTATACGCACTTAAAGGATTTTTGTTGTTTAGTCTCACTTAGATTTTATGTAGCAATGAAAAAGATTGGATTCACAATTATAATCCCAGCTGCATCCCAGTTTTTTTGGAGTGCGTATGCATGTAAACATGTGATAGTTGGAGAGGCTTGGAGGATGGATGGCTCAGTTAAGTGATCCAAGATTCATGATATATTTATGACATTGTAAGCAAACAAATAGGAGAGAGACACTCTGCGGTAATGTCACCATGTCAAAGCCATACTGAAGACGTGAAATATCTCCGTATCTCGGGGCTGAATAGCCCGCCATTGTATCTGCCTAATGACATTATCTAGTAAAATTTGGAGAGAAAGAGAAATGGCAGAAATGAACAGTACCATTGTCTGCCGTGTTATTTAAACAAATTGCGAGTGAAAAGGCAGCGAGGGAGAGAAAGAGAGAGAGAGGGAGAGACGGCTTGGTAAATGAAAGGTTACGCTTTGCCCCGTGTGTTTGTATTGTCAATAACTGGAGAAGGCTGTCAAGAAAGTGGAGAGATAAAGGTCAATAACTCTGACAAATGTGTTTGTATTTGTACACTCCCGCTGATAGCACTGCACCGCTCGAGCCCACGTTTCACACTCCGCAAAAATAACACAAATATTTCTGCTAATAATAGAATAGTAATTATTTTAACAGAGCAACCTGTAGCTACAGCTCAAACCAGCCGAATGTCAGTCAAGTGTATCACAGGAAAAAAGAAACGCATCAGATATTTGTGATGGTGGAGTGCAAACAGACGGCGATTATGTTTCCAGATTATTTTGTGTATTCTTCCTTTCGGCTGAATAAACATGCCTCATGGTGAATCATGACAAATTTGTACCGGAGGTGAAAAAAGCACTTATGATAACAAATGCAGATTCCACATGTGCTTCAGGTTTTATGATTTTTACACACACAACACTCATGAAGATATGTTCAGTGAGTTAGTGTTGCTGCTATGTGAATGTGTATTAATTAGAATTAGAAATCACATTATTTGCTGTAGGATTAGTATAGACATATAGTGGAGCGATCTTTTTTTAACAACAACGTTTTAATGGTGGACGTCAGAGGAATGGCTCGGCGCTGATGCTGTTTTAATTGCTGGATAAGGAGCCATGTTTAGTGTATGTGCTCTGTTGCTATAGGGACCCGGGAGCTTTCTTGACAGGTTTATCTGGTGTGTTATGTAAAAGGAGGTGTTAACTCTTACGGTTAGGCCACGTGGGCAGAAACAATTTCAGAAAATCGGGTGACGTGTGTGTATGCAAATATATGTGTTGTTTGAACAAGTAGATATATTCGATGTTTGCTTGTTGAAGGTCTTTTAGATTTGTTTGATTTTATTCGTCTGCCATTTTTCAAGGTTGGCCTGAGAACATCATGTGTGTTATGTTTTAAATATAATGTCTACTAATTTTTTTTTTGAGTATTTATTCTAAAGTTTGGGGTAAATATAGTGTAAATGGTACGGTCTGTTTTTTAGAGGATTTATTGTAAGGTTTAGAGTAAATATGATATAAACGGTTCGATCTGTTTTTAGAGGATTTATTGTAAGATGTAGAGTAAATATATTATAAATGGTTCAGTCTGGTTTTTTTAAGTATTTATTGTGAAGTTGGTTGCAAAATGGTTCCAGTTTTAGTGTGTTGATGCACTTCGTAATGAAGCCTTGTTTTATTACTGAAAACTAGAACTTTCTTTTATGCGACTAAAAGAAATAAAGTGAAGCAGGCAAAAAAAAGATAATATAAAATATATTTGTTTCTGTACTGTTGTGAGCAGGTTTATAAAGCCGAATGTGCTTTTAGTGGAAATATTAATTCCACGGGGAAAGCAGGATTTTCCTGCCTCCTCTTTTCCCTCTGCCGGCCGTATTACTTGCTGGTTTACATTTCATGTGATTATGTAAATGCAGAGCCGTTTCTGTGCATTATGGGCCGGCGCATTGTCAAGATCTTTTGCAAAGCAGTCAAGTAGCTATTTCTGTATTCTGTTATTATCTGAGAGTGCAACAAAGAAAGTCTTTTGTTTGCAGTTTTTGCTGCTCGGCTCCTCTCTCGTTCATGACTTGCTACTGTCCCCTAGTGGCAGTCAGCTCCTTTCCTTTCCTGGTTTGAGGTAGTGGAAAACACTTTTGCTGCTCAACTGCTTCTGTGTGTGTGTGTGTGTGTGTGTGTGTGTGTGTGTGTGTTTCTGTGTGCCCTCCTTCCACCGGTTATCAAACTCAAATATTTGAAGCACATATTTGTCGTATTGCATGTCAGAGGGCTCTAAAGGTCCAATTATGCGTGTGTGTGTCCACAGCGGTTTACCTTTCAATAGGCAGCTTAATCAGTGTCAACAAAAACAGGAACCCCGAAGCTCGCCATCCATTGTGGGGCTGTAACTTGTGTCAATAAGGCATTGTTTTCACCAAGTGACACGTTGAAACCCAGGCGAGAATGTTATCAGACCTGTGGAATAGGGCGTGCTGATAATTGTGCTAAAATGCAAGTATGATTATTTGGACAAGCCCAGTGTAAATGCTGCAGGGGAACAGCTCAGATATCCACCCACCATTCTGTAACATGCTTCCGGCATATAGGAGATAGGAGCAAAGTTGAACTTTAAAAAGTCGATCACTGTGATGGGAATTTATGAGAGAAAAATGTAAAATATATTGAATTATAAATATATATGCTGCAGCCCAACATGTGCGAGGCTGTTTTTAGCATATAAGTATACTGTATACTGTTTGTTTTTTATTAAAATTTTAAAAATTAAACGTATAGTGTTTGAACTGTGTGCTTTGCTACACAGAATTTTGAAGCCCTCTCTAATAATGGAGAGTGCTAACCGTCTCAGCTGACAGTTCACGGATGTGAAGTCAAGTCACTCATGTCAAATGACCAATTAAATGGGGTATAGACGATGGCACGCTGGCCTCTAGTGCCTAAAGCCTCATGGGAGAGAGATGAGATGAGAGTCGCCTTCATTCCTAAGCCATTTAAGATCCCCATCATTATTCATTACAATGCTGCACCATGAGCCAGTTTGAGATGTATATAATTCTTTGTCATTTATTTAAAGCCAAATGATATAATCGTATAAAAAATATGTAAAATATATTTTTAAATTTTATTATAAACATGTTATACATAATATTTTTATTATCATATTAATATATATCATATATTTTTTATTTATATATTATTAAAAGATTTGTCTTTATTTTATTCTTTTTGTGTGTACACATACATACATATGTGTGTATACATACATACATACATATATATATATATATATATATATATATATATATATATATATAATATAATATATATATATATATATATATATATATATATATATATATAATATATAATATATATATATATATATATATATATATATATATATATATATATACAAAAAATTTGTTTTGGTTTGCTAGGAAACTATTGTGTCCAGTTGTAGGCATGACTGTTTCACACCTGTTCTAGTGTCCAAAGAACTAATATATTTGCTTAGTCTTTAAGATCCAAATTAGCTGAGATTGATCAAACGTCATGAGGATTAACATCCCATTTCCACACACAAAGCTGACTTCTCTTTTTTTGTTTGCCGGATCGTTGGCTTTCAGCGTTCACCTCTGACCCCAGACGTGCTGTTTCAAACTGCGGCGAGCCTTCAGTTCTACAGAAAGCCTGCACAAATAAATCCCATCTTTTCCTACTGGCCTTGTTTTTACCATTCTGTTTCTTGGAATTTTTTTTTTCCGTACTGAACAGTCAAGCAGATCCACGCTGCATTAAACTCAGCAGCATGACGTTTTTTCTGAATTTTTTTTTTTTTTAGATATTTTCCATCCATATTATTTTAGATTTGCTTGCCTTTGAGTAAGAGCTCTTATCTAAATTTAGTTCTGGCATGTGTAAAACTCAACATGCTAGATGATGATTAATTACAGCGGTGTGAGCAGAAAAAAACAAAACACAAGATCACAAGCTTCCTTCAGACCTGTGCCTAGTTTACATGAACACACAGGTGCACATGTGACAGTGTGTGTGTGGGTGAAAGAGACTTCCATTTCTTACACATAACTGCTTCATTGGTTGTAGAATTGCACTGAACATACTGCAGCACTTGCAGATTTTTTTAGGGTCATATCAGAGGATAAATATTTTGACGAGGAAAATGGAGGCCAGACTTTAGACATGAACATCACGCTGGGACCTCTCAGGCATTGCTGCATGCACTAATGAAAGCTCTAACAACTGATTTTATGAAAATAAACTATTTAGTTCCATAAGGAGCGCTTCTCTTCAGTTAAATATATAGGTGAGTATATTGCATGCAAGTACATGTGTGTGAGGTCATGCAGCTCTTCATTTACAATGCTTCTTACGGACCTTGTTAATTTTTACAGCCGAAGTTAATTTTCTATTTTGTTAGGGTGTGAATTTCAAGGCAAATTGATTCTGGAGGAAATATATATTGTAGCACAGGCGAGATTTATAACTGTGCTAGTTATGGAAAAGTATTACTGGTCTCGGGGGAGGCCAAATGACTCTTTACGGCTGGTGTGAGAACGGCCTCGCTGATGATGAAGAAACCGGTTTCTTCGTGTCTGTTCTATCTGAGTCGCCTCTTCATTCTCTTAAGCGTCTCCTTCTTTCTCCTCTTTCCTCTTATTGCTGTCGTCCTCCTACCAAGCTCCTGGAGCTGACTAGCCACTAGCCAAAAACTAACTTCTCTCTTATTGCACCATTTCAGCGCTATACATTTACTTTAGTAAATGGAAAAGTATTACTTTTAAAAAGTAAATGTTGCAGTTATTTGAGTTATTATTGTGTTATTATCATAAGTGTATGTTGTACATTTTGTAGATAGTGAAGCTTAAGGTACCACATGTCCTCAATTTGCCTATTAGGATTATGATATATTGGAGCAAGCTCTTGTTAAGGGAAAGGCCAAAACTCACGACAGTGGCCTCCTAAAAGGCATTTTATTGAATGCATCCCCAATACGTGATAATGTGACATTTTAAAAAATGGTTGACCTTTCCGTCAGGATAGCACCTGCATTTGCACCTGGTACTCCCGCTTGAACTCATTTATTCACAAGACAGAGAGTTGTGAAAAAGGAAAGATTTCCACACTAGCTTTATCCTCCTCCTATATAGCTATATTTAGAGAGTTAAACAAATTGAGGTGTGTTGCACATCTTAAGTGGCTTTTTTTTATATATATTTTTTTTTGCAAATTTGATCTGAAGTTGATGCAGTCCTCTTAACGAACGAATTATAAAAGTATCATTTACAGTTTCTTTACCAGGAATAGTTGTGGAGCTATAGACGGAGAGGAAAATGGAAAATTGTAAGCGTGTTTGCATAATTAGAAAAAAAAAGCAAAAAAAAAAGAGAGAACAATCACTGGCTATAGGGCAGATACATCCTGTAGTTCAGCTTAAATTTATCTCCACAGTGAGATTTATTGTTTTAGTTATAAAAAGAAGTAATTTAACAAAGAAATAATAAATCTCGGGCGATTGCTATTTTTTTCCCACCAGAGCCGAGCCAAATGAACAGAACAGAAATTCCCTTTTCCTCTTTATTTCATTAGCATTTTTTTATTTCACTGTGCTAATTGAATAGCAGATTATAAACATGTGTACAGTCCTGATTCACAGTGATTTAATGACTTAGCTGGCAGTGGCCCATTCATCATATCTCCTAATGAGCCGAGATACACTGACAAGTCAGTGAAGGCTCTGAGTGCAGCTCTGTCACTTTGCTTTAGCACATGGTGCTAACCAAGATCGCAGCTCAGATAGAAGAGGCCACATTTTGCAGTCGATTTGTATTTCTTTGTGTGCGGCTGTGAAATATGTGCATGTGTGTATACATGCAGATCCTGCAGTCCAGACGTAAACATGGCTGTGTTTTGGTGGGAGGCCTGGGCAACTTTTCTCCTTCAAAATGTTTTTTTTTTTCTTTGTGAGCCGGTGGACTCAATTATAGCAAAACGTTGAATGTGACATCCTACCTATTAACATAATGCATCTCAAAACTTAATTTTACTTATTAGCATTTGGAAATACCTGAACATAGGAGTTTTTGTGATGCTATTTCAAGGCTATAAAGCACTTTGGCTCAAAGTGCTTCTTTTTAAAAGTGAGATATAAATTAAATATACAAAAAAAATGGAACAGTGAATTTATCATGGTGCCTGGTCTGTATGATTTAATAAACTGACATTTGTGCTTTGCTTATGCACCTTATTTTTTAAAAGCACAATTACAAGGGTGAGTCACATGAAAATCTTAAAAGTGCGACGTAAATTGGAATTGAAACAAATCTGGACACCCGTTAAGTACTGGAACACTTACATTAATTGAAATGGAGATTATGTGGGGAAAAATGCAATAAACAGTGCAAAAAAAGTCATCCTTGTAGAATAAAACAAGACTGAAATCTCTGAGTCTACATTAGGGCTGGGTGATATAACGATATAATATCCTTATCCTGAAAAATCACAATACATTTTTATGAGATATTGATATTATGATATCATGATCTCTTGGATATCGTGATATCTTTTAAAAATAATGTTATATGGTTTTTTTTAATAATTCTAAGCTGACTGGAAGTGACTGATTTTTTGTTAAAAGTTTGCAGCTAATCTTTAAAATCGTAAATAGTCATTAAATGGTTAAGACATGGTTGCATATTTGCTATATTTTTATACAAAAAAAGTTTTATTTTTATATATAAAATTTTTTTTTGTATATGTCATAGCTGAGACACACTAACAGGAAGAACTTTTTTTAGCAGCATCACTACATCATGCATCACCAAAAAGGTTCACCAGGCTCTCGTTCTATCTTATCTGCATTTCCCTTGCCAGCTGCAGAGCCTAAATGAAATTTATTAGGCTTTGGAGTAACTAATCATCTCTGTGTGGTAATTACGGATTAGCCTCTCATCGGGGGATGCTGCCGCTGAGGGCTGGCCCTGGTTTTTCAGTTGGTATAAGAGCTTGTGGAAGCTATGGGTTTGCCAAAGCGTCATACACTGATGTACAGTTTCAGAAGGCTCTGTGGCACTCATGAGCCTCGCTTTGGACCGGCGCTGGCGTTTTCAGTGCAACATTAATGATGTCGTCTAGAAATGCTGCCGACATGTTTGAGAGATTTATGAAAGAGAGGCTGGGTCCCTATAGACAGTAGCAGAATGCGCCATCTCTGGAGCTGCTGTGCTGTCAGAGAGCCAGTGGAGTTGTGCAGTAAAAGAAAGTCTCGCTTGCCAACACATGTGCCAGGAAGAGAAGTAGAAGAAAATAGAAATAGCAGATAGCTACAGAAGAACAATGTCTTTCTGTTTTTGACGAGGAAACTTTAATGATGTGCTGCTATGAAAGCATCTGGTGATGAATACCCAATTCTCAAACATGCATACATGGACATATGCAAACATATACACACGTCCTGTAGATCCAAAACCACCGGGGCATCTCTGTACTCTCTGTGGAGCAGCGCTTTCCCACAGCTCTCTTCTGACAGGAGCCCACAGTTGTGGAGTTTTCCTGCGGAAAAATGCGTGATTACTCTCCAATGCTTGCATGTAAACCAGCAGAGACTTTCACTATTAGGGTTTCAGGGTCTCAGAAATCCCCCTTGTCTGATTTCTTTATAAATTAAAGCAAAACCGTCAACCAGATGCCAGAATCTGTACATTAAAAGTATTCATGCACCATTTTTGTCTACTAATTACTTTTCACTTCAACTGATCACAACAAATTCAAATGAATTTACTGTACATGAATGTTCAAAAATAAATAAATAAATAAACAGCATCAATCACACTAATAAGTACTCCAAAGTAATCCATCAAATCAATGATCTGTTTACAGTAGATAAAAATGTCCTTTTAATCCTATTTTTTTTTTCTTTTACAACCCCTGAAGCTAACCGACTGATTTAATATGCAACCATTTTGACAGTATGATTTTATAATGTCCCACACACACAACAGAATTTTTTCCATACAGAACATATAAAACACTAGTATGACACACAGTATGACTAGCCTGACAGTTTTACCAATTTGTCAATATGAAAATAACAGCCATCAGAGGATAATGGTGAAGAAGGCGATGTGCTTGCGTTCATGCTCAGGCCTTTTAAGAGCACTAGGGCTGGCCCTTCTCTGCACTAATGGAGCACGGGAAAATGGCCGTGTCACTCCTGTCAACGTATAGTGCTTTAAACCAAGACAGTGGTTGCTTTCCACCCAGGCCAATAATTCCGTGCCATTAAAAGTGAACGAAGGAGCGTCTACGAAGGAATGGCTTTGCACGCTCTTCAACAGAGTGCTTGAATGCAATCCCCAGCCCACCCCCACTTACCCCACCCCTCCCCTCCTAATTCCCCATCACTTTCTCACAGGAAACTTTTGGCATGGGTTGAAAGCATAACGACTGGTTGCGCTACTAAAGCGATCATAAAGTCAATCATGTGGCCAGAATTACCGAGCAATCTCAGTCAGGCGCTCCTGCTTTCACTGCCATGTCAGAGGTGCTGCCTATATGTTGTGAGTGCACTTGAAAGGTAGGTGGCTAAAACAGGAGCAGACCGCCTACAGTGGATCCTTGTATCTTTGACACCTTTGTAGCAAGGAAGCAGCTGTCCCGCAATTACCCACATTATAGGCATTCAGAGGTGAACTAATGATTCACCCTAACTGCAGAGAAAACAATGATATCATTCCGATGTGCTATTAGCCAGTGCCTGGTCTTTACTTAATTATTGCTGTAGGTGCTGTTGTTTTACACATAGGATTGTGGGTTACATTATCTATACATTGAAGTTGTGTTTCACATCTTGTGGAAATAAATACTGAAAGAAATTTTCCTTGTATCCAGGGCTGCCTTGTATATTATCTGTTAATTATTATCTCACTATTGGGTTTTGCAAAATTCAAAATAGCGTTCTTGCAAACCACAAATTTGTATTATGTTCTGTGATCATTCTGACTAATTACAGGCATTCCAGATATATTTTCTTTGTGTCTGTTTTTTTTCCCTTAATAAATCTTGCTATTGGTGTGAATTATTTTGGTCCACAGATAATGTTTAGTAGATTTGTCTATGTTGTACAGCCCTACACTCTTATGAAATATGGTTTCTCAGGAGTTCCTTGGAGAGGTAAAGATTCTCCACTGTGGAAAGCACTGGAACCCTCTCTGCTCTGTTCTCAGCTTCTACATAGAACCTTAAAGGGTTCCCCAGAACTGAACTGAAAAACTTATTAGGTTTCTAGAGGCAGTGTTACTGTTACCATACTCTGTTTATGAATAAAAAGTCATGATTTAAGATGCTATCCTTGAAAATCACTGAGACTAAAAGAGTAGTTTTTCTTATTTTTAATGGTACTGTATATGTCACAGTTTAATCACATATGAAAACTGCACTGAATATTTTCTCTTCAATCTCAGTTGCTCTACAGTATTTATTCCTCTTCTACCACAATGATTTGCCAGCTAATACAATTTTTATTTATTAATGAACGATACATTATACTTTCTGACTGTTTATAATTACATTTAATGTTTTGGAGCGTCCGCAAGACAAGTTATCACTTACATTACAGCGGCTGTAAACAGTAGCCTCCTCAACATCTTCTCTTTCTTCTTTCTGTTGAAGTCAATAAATGGAATTAAATTTGTATTGGAAGTACTGAGACTGAATGTTACTGTGAAACCGGAATGTCCTCCGTCTTGAAGAATCTCGTGTGGTGGAAAACTTACTGACTATTGCAAAGCACTGACACTAGAGTCTCCTTACCAAAGTGATTACACAACTATATTTTTAATATATGTCTGTTCATCTGTTTAGTATTAGGCCTGGGTTATGTACATTGTCTGCCACACAAGTTGCTGAGAATGGGTTCTTATTGTAGAAAAGATTATTAGATTAGTATTAAATGAGTGCTTAATATGTTTTGAATTAATATTGTTGAAATGAAAACAGCTACTACTACCCTGCCCTACTGTCAGAGCTGTGCTGTTATAGAAAATTAATTCAACACTGGTATAGACTTATATAATTAAGCAATCAACCCCCTACCACACTCTGTAGCATGTATAAGATTCTGAGTAGGCCTAGTCCACCATGCAAAAGTGAAAATATTATAATTATAAATTATAATATAAAGTGATTTTGAAAGAATATTCATTATCGGGGTACAGGCAGCAGGAGCTTCAGTCACAAATGCTGCTTAGCCTGCTATGTTTAAATACATGAGAACCATGACTAAAGTGATATCTGTATTTATATCTATGGGAAACACAGTAAAGAGAATTAGAAATTGTGGTTTAAATCACAGTCAGTGACTGAGAATATTAATGTAGGATGTGATCAGACTGTCAGCAAGAGGAATTTGTCCACAGCTACCTAGAGAGGAATATTACAGTAGGGTTTCAGTGCACATTTTCACATTTGAGAGTTCAGTACAGCAAAAACCACAGATGAGTCATTCACCATGTTCTCAACAAGTCCTCTATAGTGAGGAGTTCCGATGTCTTTTTTTTTTATGCTGTGGGTGGCATTTTGCTGGCATGGTTTGAGTTCACTTGTAGAATCTGTGCCAAGGTGCATTGCATGTGTAATAACAGTGTGCACTGAATACCTTACTAAAACACTTTATGTTGATTTTTCCTTTACTTGTCACTCATCTGTAGTTCACATTGTAGTAAGAGTAAATACCCCCAAGCTTTCTGAAACTTCACATGAATGTGACAATAACGGTGAAATTCCATTTGAGAATTGCAATACCTCAATGCTGAACCAAAGAGCAGTATGATTTGGAGTAAATTTTCAGCATGGTGACTGTGTCAGCATGTGAGTTTTGCAGGTTCTTCCTGTGTCTGTGTGGGTTTTCTCTGGGTTCTCCGGTTTCCTTTCACCTCCCAAACCATGCTACTCATGAATGTGTGTGCATGGTACCGGCGTCGGATTCAGGGTGTATCCCCGCCTTTCACTCAGTGTTCCGGGGATGTGCTTGGGATCCACTGCAACCCTGACCAGGACAGTTACTGAAAAAAAAAAAACCTCTAGAGTATAGACAATCCATGAAAGTGCTCTGTTTGCATAGTTGCATCTTCAGCCATGCCCATCTAAGTTGTCAAAGGACCAGACAAGGTTCTTTCTGACCCCTAAAAGTCACAGTAATGTTAAAACCATGTGCCGTCCTGTGTGTCTGTGTAGAGTAGACAGTGCAGTGTGGTTTTATGCATGCAGATAAACATGGGCTTCTGGGCCTGTCAGTGCCTGCTGCAGGGGGCCTGCACTCCTCACACTTAAAACAATGTTGCTCTTCAGTGTGTGTGAAGAGCGTACGAGTCAGCAATGGGAAACACCTGTGGAGGGGTGAGGAGGCACACAGCCAAAGTTCCACAGAGCCGTGGCGCTGGCCGACCCAAACTCACTGGCCCATGAGGTGTGGAAAGGAGGAAGTGTGAGGAATTTGGTCACAGTTTTGTCTCATTTCTTACACCGTAAACACAGCAAAGGAGCTCAGCTGCTCCAGAGCCTTTGTCAGGCCAACAAAGGTTGTGCGCCATAAAAAATGTATGGAGCAATCTTAAAGAATCTTATCTCTCTATTGTATAAGAGTGACTTTTACTTCTGTTGTAGTGACAGAGCAGTGTGTATGAGAGAGTTATTTGCATGGGAATGGACCTATTAAATTTAATTATTACCACAGTTTTAGTTGGATATTAATATTGCATGCTGTCAGAGAAATGTCTCCATCTTGAGTTGATGTCTGCATGGCCATCGTGAAAGGAGCCTGTGTGGCATGAAGACATTTTGATTAAAAGCATTTGTGCCCTCAGCAGGCCCCCCAGCTTCAAAGCTTGTTTGAAATGATTGTGGTGAAAAGAGCTCAGCCTTTTTTCAATTGTAATATTTTAATACTTATGGGTGTACTATGTAATGCTTCTATATTTAGTGTTTACAGTAAATCCTGAAGCAAAAACATGAATACTAGATTCAGTTTTGCAATTCTCAATTCCTGTGTTTCAAACATACTTAACAGTGTAACCTACTTACTTTGGGAAAGTCAGTGAAGTGTTTTTATTATTATTATTGTTATTATTATTATTATTATTCATGTAAATTTTTCTCTGGGTTCTCCGGGTTTCCCTAAAAACATGCTGGTTGGTGGATTTGCTATGCTAAATTTCCACTAGGTGTGAGTGAGTGTGTGTGAATTTGTGTGTATATCCCATCCCTTATATGCCCATCTAGGGTATATTCTTGACTCTTGTCCAGTGTTCCCATGGTAGGCTTTAGATTAACCATGACCCTGACCAGGATAAGGCACTGAATAAGGCACAGGTTACTAAAGATGAATGAATGATACTATGGTTTATTTCTATAGCACCTTTCATACATATAGAAAGGTGTCTTCTTCTATGGTTTAGCTGTAACATTTATGATTTGTTTTGCTTCTGTCCACTTCACCACTTTACTTTATCTAGGTGAATTAATTATTGTGTGAATTCATGTGAAATTGTGTGAATGTTGATATTGTGAGCCAGTAGAAACCGAATGGGTGGGACTATGGTGTCTTTGGTTGGTAATCAGAGGAGCTGCCTATTATTAAGTAGAGGTCACACCTGAGTATTGCCTATTTTCTGAGGATGTACCTTTTTAGAGGCTATTATCATATTTAGATCTTTTTGAGGCGAATCTTGCTAAATACATTCAAGCCTGTGTTGCTAGCTGAAATGCCAGGCCGTATTACTGTATCATATAACATAAAAACACAAACCCTTGGGAACGTTGTGAGCTTTTTTTTATTGAAGCAGAGAGCCAGTTTCTTAACCATAGGTAATTTAAGCCACATTGATCCTGCTGTGGATTTAGCTGTGTTGATAATCCCTGCTCCTGTTGTGATTACTGTTTGAGTACAGTAGTCTGCTCATATCTAATATTCTTCACTGTCATTAATGTTGAAACAGTGCTGAAGCCAGGTGTTAGAGTCTGCATAATAAATCCTGTATCAGTAAATCATGACAGTGAAAAATGTCCATAGCTTGACACCCCTGTAATTTGAAATCATTTTCTATCAGACGTGTGCAGGAATTGTACCACAACTTTTCTGACAGTGTAATAAGTGCCTTTTCTTAGCACTTTCTAGTGAAACTAACAAATGTGTCACCGTATGTTTAAGTTAGCCCACCTGACTATGATTTCAGCTAAATTAACTAAATTAACTAAGATATGTTTTACTATGAGTGTGTCAGATTCACAACTGGGGAGCATATCTAGAAAAATTCAAAACCATTTGAGCCGCACAAACACAGGCAATAATTAATGGCTACATGTTTGTGATTAAGTTCCAGCCACTGCGTCATTCACAGTGCTTCAAGCCTGTAATAGAGGTGAACTTTAAAAAGGTCTCTTTAATTGCAGACTGAGGCCCCTGATCAGATTATGTATTAGTCTGTATATTGGCCTCCTCATTATGATTAGAAAAGAGGAATGTGTCTCATGCCGTAATGCTGAAGTAATGAGTAAAGGTCATCGTAATGGGATTCAGCTTAGTGAGAACCCAATCCAGTTCCTAATGAGAGGGACAGACACTGCCTCACAAATATATAAAAAAAGGTTTTAATTGCATCCTTTGTTATTTTCGCCTTCCCTCTTTTGTCATACTCCCAGGGGAATAATCAGCAGCTTGTATGGTTCTAATATTTTAATGAAATGTTTCTTTTGTGTGAAGCATTGTTGCCTAATTGTCATCGTGATCAGAGCTAAATATGAAATAGGCCTACGCACATATTTGAGCTCCACATCCCCAGATCATTATTGCTCACTGAAAATTATTTTGTGCATTAGTCTCATGAAAAAGAAGAGCTTGGAAAATGCTAATAAACATTGTATGACAGGCATTTTGATGTGGCAAATAAGTAAATCAGGATATTGTGTGTGTTAATCTCTGTGGTTATTGTGGTTGTGTGAGAGGGAGCAAAGAATAAAACACTTTAGGACATGCTGTTATAAAATAATCAATGACACCCAGAAGTTTCCTGTACCAGCACATGCTGAATGTTTTTTCTGCATATACCACAGCAGTTGTGAAAGATTACAGTTTTTTACATTTATTAATGAAAGGCAGAATGGCAAGTTAGCTTCTGTTATTACTATAAAACATTATATATCTTTTATTCTCTCATATGAAGTTAATAAGGCAAAAATTGTCACTTTGTCAACAAGACAAAAACTGTCAGTTGTCATATTACTGAGACACCACAAAATGCAAAGTTCTCTGGCTTGCAGACTTTCCTACATCAGAAAACTTAAAGCAATAGCTTTACCTCTGACTGTTACAGAGCACCGACACTGGAGAGTCCTCCAAAAAATGTTTAAAAAAAAGTCTTATTACAGAAAACGTCACCACATCAATGATTATATGTTTTATTTTTAAATAACAACTTTTTTTATTTATTTATTTTCATTATTTTCATTTATTATGAATGAATAAAAGCTAAGACTGAAATACCTGTGAATGTGCTGTTGCTATAGAAAGGGTCATGTATTTTAAACTACTTTATGAATTGGACTATAGCCGGAACTACTGTCAGAGATGCTGTTAAATTAATCAATTAATCAATCAATTAATTCTGACTAATCAGATATACAGTGTATTTATGTTGTGCATCACCTCTTACAGCCTCAGAAGCACATTGCTTGCTTAGGATGTTTCTCCTAAATGTCTTGAAACTTTGTGTACTACGCTTAATTTTTACTACATGTACTAGAAATATATCGGCTCAAAGCCTAATGGCTCAACAATTTGAAATCCAGAATTGTCAAGTTGCTAGCTGCTAGTTAAATCGTGTGACATGCTGTAAGTGAGCAGTTTCTGAGTTTTTGCTGAGGTTGTTTTGTCTTTAAGGTTGTTTTGTCTCTTTGTCTGCTTTCACTGCTCAGAGTAAGGTGGGGAAATGTAAAAGCAGGTTATAATGGCATAAATTAAGCCCCAAATATCAGCTCAGAATCACTGCCGTCCTGCATATCTGTTTGTCCTTCCTCTCTCTCCACACTTCTTATGTTTTCATGTGGTCCTTTAAAAGTAGTTTGGCTCTGGCTTTCTGTCACAGGGCACATGCGCTATATTCCACGCAGTCAGAGGTGACGCCTTTTTTGCACCCAGCCATTTTTGAAGACTCATTTCACGGCTTAATTTCCCATAACTGCCTGGCAACATCATCGCCGGTTAAGATGAAATAATGATAAATAATTTTAAACTGTCAGACTGAGCTGCAAAAAAGTACTTTAAAGGCTCTTGCTTTGGCAGAGTGAAAAGGGGGGGCAGCGGGAAGAGAATCGTTTAGCTCCAGCTCAATAAGGCTCAGTGCACTGCATTAAAGTGTGCTGGGTTTTAAAGGTGATAAAAGACCCAGGCAGAGAATATCACTCTGTAGATAAGAAAGTCACCCTCCCTCCATCGGCTACATCCCTTTATTGCATCTGGCAGCAAATTAAGGCCGGTATGAGGAGGGAGAAAAAAACAAAACCTCAGGCGAGGACCTACCTTCAGTGGCTCGCTGGCTTCCTCGATGCTGACATTATTCTTGGATTTTAGATGTCCTCTGATGATGATGATGACGATTAACTATAAAAAAGATATAGGCCAATAAAAGTCCAAAAAGGCAGGTGTTCACTGTGGGGACCTGGGGCTATGTTATGCGTGCTCCATGCTTCTAGTTTTCCTCTGCATTGATTTTTCTGGGTGATTACCTTTCTTATTTATGTGGAGTGGAGTGAATATGAATAATATGAAGGTTTAGTTTGTAGCTTTAGTTTGTATGATTGTGTAGGTCAGTTCTGTATAGGGTTGTCAGGATGAATTTATTTTAAGGCATATATGTGTGTGTGTATGTATATCTGTATATATATATATATATATATATATATATATATATATATAAAACCCATCCATTTCTTAAATGATGTTTGTCATTCAGTGTAGAGAAAGTCTCTGAATAAATGCAAGTCATTTATGGTATGCAGTTTATGTGTCGAATAATAATTGTTTAATATATAAATATATTCATAATTAAAAATATAAATTTATAATAAACAACTACCAAAGATTATGTCTAAAATGTACATAGTAGTTAGCAATCTCAAAGGACATTGTTTGGAGTTACTCCTTTTCTTAAGTTGTCTGTATTTGGAGTCTACAGGGTCACTATGTCATATCTGGTGTAGTGAGCATATACAGTGAATAGGAAGCTAGAATGGGGTCCAAAAGTCTGAGAACACATTGAAAATCTGGGATTTTTTTTTTATTTATTTAAAATTGGAAATAAACAGAAGGTTTTAGAATTTTGAAATATTTAAAACAAAGAAAGTAAATTTTCAGAATCTTGAATATTTAATATTTCTTGGTCGCTCTTTACATGTAATATTGAACATGTTAACTGCTTTGTATAGAAGGTCAGATTTTCCTCATGCCAAATCTCTTCTATTGAAGCATGTGTTCAGATGCACACTGATTGACATGTGGAGTCCATGCCAGCTCAAGTGCACGCTGTCATTAAAGCAAAAAGGGGACATACCAAATACTAATAAACTCTGAAATTCATGTAAACATTTCAAAGATTCTACTTTTCACTCAAGTTGTTGTCAGTAATATAATTTGTAATGAAAATTGTTGTATTAAATTAGAAAAGAATGCAAAGCAGAAGTATTTTCACTAGTGCTCTCAGATATTTGGACCCCACTTTATTTGCAATCCAGCTTTTGTGTTGCAGACATAAAAAAAAAACAAAACCGAATAGGTCTATTAAAGGTGTCTGTTAGTTCAGGATCATGTTTGTTCAGTCTGCAGTAACATAACTTCATAGGCTAATTAATGTTCAAGTGTGTTCCAAAAGAGGAATTTGACAGTCCTAGTCCTATCACATTGTTTGTGCTGCATACCTGCTTAGATTTTCAGGAATTAGGAATTGATTGCATGGGCATGAATGGACAGCTTAAGCATGTCTGGGTATTATCCATGCCATAGTAGTATTATTATCTTGAATGAGAGTATACTTAGTAACCCTGTCATTTCTGCAGTTAGAACAAGTCAATTATGTAGATACAACTGTTATTAAATTAGGGATTACATACCTTTGTTGACATCTGATTGAAGTATACACCGAATGCAGTGCAGTGTGGAGTGTGTATAATAAAGGAAGTGAGTGTTTAGGTATACAGTAGTGCTGTACTTTACTCTTCTCTCCAGTGGGTTTGGGGAGCTATGCTGTTGGCGGTTTTGTGATGTGCCACACACTCTGTGATCCCCACCGGAGACACACACATGCAGCAAAGACAAAACCCCACAGATGCAAGAAGGAAATAATCAGGGCAACATTCAGAGAAGTGCAAATATTTTTTGAGCACTTGAAAAAACAAAACGCGCTAGACAACAAATCCTCCACCCCGGCAGCACCCTAACCTTACCCCCGAGTGCATTTGCATAAAACATTAAGCTGAACAAAATGATTACACCTGACAAGCCGAGTTGGAGGGAAAGCATCGCCGGTGGCAGCAAGTTATGTGCGAATCGTGCAATCGTTTCTTCATCGAAGAACTGTTTCAAGACTGGCTTTTCTAAGCAGCGTTATGGCGCTGGCGAGCGATTAATCTCTGGCTTTTGTTTTTGTCTGGGAGCCCCTCCACCCTTCTGTGTCCCTCCTACAAATCCAATTAATCAGCCTTAAATCAGGTTACTCTGCACCTCGCTGATAGGGCATTGTGATGGATATGCCAAAATTGATCTGAGGCACTGTGTTTTTATGCGGCTGCGCTCTGTAAAATTGTGCCTCCGCTATTTTGTATTATGCTCCTAAATGTTTGTCTTGTAATGCAATTAAAGCACACACGTACGCCTCCCCCGCATCCCCTCATCATTGTTTTCAACATGCAGCAAATTCACATGCAGTCATGTTCTGACAGTACCATTTAACCCGAGGTGAAATGAAATAATTCTGGGAGATATTAAAAGAATCAGAGCGCTAAGGTTGTCATGCTGGTTCATATTCGAGAAGATGAACATCAAAACATTAATGTGCTTCTTATTTTTTTTTTCACTTGAGTGACTGATGAAAATCCTGAATGTTTGAGCACTGGGATGAAGGATGACTCCTAGATAAAACTGAGAGAAAGAGATTATTTCCCACTTTCATATTCTCTCCCGGATGGGGGCGGGAGGTGGTAATATTTGGCAGAATATTTGCAAGCACAAACTTAAGGAATGAGTGGTGATAAGAGCTGACGGCGACAGAAGCAGGCGTGATTTTTAGCATGACAGACGGCGTCAAAAACCCCTGTGATGCTGTCACACTGACAAACTTTTCAAAGGAATGATGTGCAGACATGCAGTCACTGAAGTGTGCTGGGAGCCTCGCTTACAGTCTTGGCCCTGCAGTAAGGCAGTGTAGACAGAGCTAACTTACACATTCCACAGTTCTCAGCATACAAACAGCAACAAAATTTAAACACATGTCAATATACTGCTCCTAATATCTGCCCAATGCCCAAAAAGAATATATTAAATGTGTACAAATCCAAAAGCAGCTGCTTTGATGCCTTGTTGCCTATTCTGTCATTCCTTGATCCATCTTTAGTAACTGCTTTATCCTGGTCAGGGTTGCGGTGGATCCAGAGCCTGTCCCGGGAACACTGGACATGAGGCAGGAATACACACTTAATGGGACGCCATCGCAGGTCAACATGCACACACTCATTCACATCTCCAAGTGATTTAGTGTAGCCAGTTCAACAACAGGCATGTTTTTTGGAGGACTCCGGAGACCTAGGCGGATACTCGTGCAGACACGGGGAGAACATACACAGAAACTCCGCATAGATACTAACCTGAGTTCAGGATCGATCCAGAGACCTTGGAGCTGTGAGTTTTCTTATAGTCGTAGTGCTTAAATATCTGTGAAGGTACCTGTAAGGAAACACTTTGAGACAGGCGCAGGAGGCAGCGTATATCACCACGCTGCTATGTTACAAACATATCATAACGGTCATTAACCTTAAAAGTCTGTTAGTCGAGACATAATCTTTTCCTGTTGGGGAAAATAAATCCAATATTCTGTGACTACACCAGTATTTCTCCCTAGAAATAAAACCAAAAATAATTACAAATAGCTTATTTGTCTGTGCTGCTCTCCTCTTTTTTTGCCACTTTTTTTTTTCCAGAATGACTGATGCACAGGATTGTGAGATATGTAGGACAGCAAAGGATACATGCATACAAAAAAATCAGCCACAAACATGTAATTTTTGTATGTTTTGCAAACATTTAATTCAGACATGATTATGCCTTAGACATCATGTTTTATATTATGGACACATTAATTATGTAAAAACCTCTTTTGTAAAAAAAAAAATAATAAATAATAATAATAAAAAAAATAAATCTATGAAAGCTCTCACCACCAAAGAATTCTTTTATACTTCTTATTAAAGATTTATCCCTGAAGTGGCAGGACTGTGTAAATGTAGCATTATATAGTTTGAGGAGAAGGAATTACACTTTAAGTCATTGTGTAAGGTGATGCCTATGGATCTGTGCCTGCTTTATGTTCATAGTAGTTTAGTAGTTACTTTTACAATTGGTGCAAGACATTTCTTGTATAAACACACACATCTTCATTGAATTTCTCTTTAAAGCGTTCTTTAAAAGTATAGTGGACTCATCTATCTTTTAAAGGGATGTTTTATCGATGCCTAAACTCTGTTTAGCTTTTACAGACACTGTATAATATTTGTGTGGCAGTCTGAGAAAAACCATCAGATGTTGCTGTGGCTGAATTTTGGCCAACGTTGGGTTTTTCTGCCTGTAACAAACTGACACCTCAACTGTAATAAACCATAAATATATTTCCCTTGCCTTTGATCTGCAAAGATCATGTTGTAAGGAGCCAGTAACAAACACTGCGGTAAAAAACAGTTTGCCTAAAGCTGTCTAAAACCTTGTTAGCTGTAAGTATGATTTTCTCACACAGTCAATGATCAGGTAATGGGATAGCTGCTTGCCATAGCGAAGCAAACATATCCCTAATCAGCTGAGTTTGAAATCAGATAGCAGCTGTCAAAATGTCTGAATGGAATCTTTAAATGCAATTTTCTCCCGTTTCACTTTTGGGGGTTACCAGATTTTAAAATGGTAAAACTTTATTGTGATTAAGGTACATGTGAAAGATGTGAAATATTACAGTTAAGGAAAGTTTTCAGAACTTTGTTAATAGAAATGCCCAATTTCTTAGTAGAAAATGTCCAAATTTCAGCATGTGAAGGGTTTTCCCAGAAGCCTTTGCTATCCAGGACTACTGTAAAAACAGGTATCAGTCTGCCGTCTGTTATAGAAATGTTCTTTTCTTTTAATCTCGCCTGTAGTTTTACAAGAGCTCTAACTCTCCTGACCTCATCAGGTCCAGTTGGGTCTGAAGACCATTACTCTAAAAAAGAAACAGCTGGCCTATTGTTTTTGCATCTTGCCAGCTGTGTCTATTTTCATAACCCATTTTTCCTTTCATTCAGCTATGGCTTGCTGTAAAAGAATCGTGCTGTGTTTTGCCAGTCCTGAACTCTTATCCTATGGCCTAATGCTGGAGCACAGGGAACGTGAACAAGAAAAAGAAGGAGAAGTTTGTAATCACTTAATCCAAACATACACTCACAGAATCTTATTACACCTCGCGACAGTAATAGTGTTTGCAATAAGCACAGCTCCGAAACTGATTCCCTTTTGTCTCGATGCTGGCCAAATTTCAGCGTGGCTGTTGAAGACTGATGTGTTTGTCTTGTCTATCACACTTGATGAGAGGTTGAAAGTTTTGATGCTTAGTCAACAGAGAAAATAAATTCCCTGGCACCGGCTACGCTGCTGCTTCATGTCAGCTAGCCTCCGACGGCCGAGTCTGTGACATCAGCACTCATCTGTAAAACTAATGGCTGCAAAGGGGGACTCCTCCGCCTCCTCCTCGTTCTCCCCCACCGACCAGCCCACATGTAAACGGACATTAAAATGAAACTTGAGCCTGGCCCTGGAATCTGTAAGGTGTACTTTTTTTTTCCTCTGTCGTTTTTTTTTCTGCTAGACAGTGAAAAAAAGCGTGTAGGTCAGGGAAAGGTGAGTGCAAGGCAGCAACAGCACCCTGGGTGAACCGACTGAGGAATCCGAGATTAAAAAACTCCACAAGTGGAGTCTGAGATAATCGCAGGATCTGGAATTCACAATAACAAACTGGCCATATATCTACCTGTCTCCGGCCTTCCTCTGAGGGAGAGCCACAAGGTCACTGAAATGGCTGCATTCCATCAACAGCTCTTTCTTCTCCTGCTGGTCTGCTGTACCAATGAAGTGTCTAGAAGGATTGAAAATGGAGTCCCAGAAGCAGACCTTTGGCTGTTTAACTCTTCCCTGACAGGAATGAACAGTGTGTTTGCTCTTGCACTCGAGCAGTAAAAGTAGAGACTGAATGTGGCCCATGCCAGCTTGTCTTACTAGAACTCATCATTTTGATGTCCTCTAGTTGGACAGCAGAAGTAGCATAGTTGGTAATGTGGCTATGATTTACACAGTGGTGTATTTCAGTTTCTCTCACTTTCTCTCCCTCTTTCTCTGCTTCTCTGGGGAAGTCTATTTGAAGAGGTGTAATATTATGATAACTGGGTGATTTACATGGAGCCATGTCCGGATCCCCACTCTGACAGCTTCATTGCATATTTTTGTTTGTTCAGATTATTTGCTTTAGCTCAAGTACTTGCATATATCCAGACCTCTGTCATCACCTGCAGTTCACTAGCTCTTCCAGCTCATCACAGCCTACGGCATGATAGCTGTACGTAAAGAAGTCTCTTTCCAAGACATTTTAGACTTATAGAATCAGTCGTCATATGAGCAATTTTTTCATTATATCTAATATGTGTAAATAGCTTCAAGCTAGAAATCCAGATGAGTGTGATTGTATTCATCCTGTCCAGAGGGACATGTAGTCCTAGAGGAATCTTTAAACTGGATGTGAGACTGAGTTCACAAATGCACCTGTAAATTGTGAAATAATACACATGCAATCATATTACAGCAGTGTGTATTGATTTTATAAAGGATAACCTCTGAAAACACACAGTCTTACTCCATGTGTACGTCTGCCAGAGCTCCACTGCTTTTACCTTAATTTATTGATCAGACCGGCTGGAAAAAAAACTCAGTCGGCCTCTAATATTCCACTTATGGCCATATTCACATTATACGTGTTCCAGTCGAAAATTGAATTGCAGTAAAAATTGACTTCCTGTTTGGCCGTAGTTATAAATTTCATTCATATCGACAGCCTCCAAACAGAAAATCTATTGCCCAGCATTTAATTATTGAGAACATCGATTGACAAAGTGATTTATTTGCTGTATTTCTGCTAAACGGCTTAATTGAGCATAGAATTTGCTGTCCTTTTCTTCTTTAAAAAATACATTACTGTAATCTATGATTTTAGATCAACAAACTACAAATTGATTGGATGAAGAGTTTTAAACACACTGGCCAATATTAGCTCCAAAAATGTTTTGGAGCTCTAATAATTATATTTTTCCCTCATAAACTAGCAGCAAAATGCGCTTGATATTTATTTCAGTTATCTTTGTTGGCCCATGTTGTGTTATTCATAACTTTACTACCGTTTTATCAGTAACATCACAATCACAATGGAAGTTCAATGAAGATGTTTCTCCATAGTGATAATGTTATCAATTATGATAGTTTCCCCCATTATTTAGATCAGTGGGTCTTAAAGTATGGTCCGTGAAGCATAGACAGGGGTCTGTGAATCTTTTTGTTTTTTATTTTGTTACAGGAAATCACAATCTATCATTATTTGACTAGTCCCTTGTATTGAATGGGTTTAATCCAGACCTCAATAACTCAAAAACAAGTAGGTCTATAAATAATGTAGACTTGGACCTAATGTGTTCTTTTGTTGGAAAGTTTAATAATAAAACACAACAGCTCTAGGGTTTCAATAAATAGCCTGAATATTACTGTACATGTTTGAATAATGAGCCTAATATTTAAATAGTTGGATTATGTTCATAAAATAAATCTGTGCTGAAGGGGTCTGTGAAATTTATTTGACAGTTAAAGAGGCCCATACCTCCAAAAGGTTTGAGAACCCCTGCTCTAGATGACCCTTGAGTGAACTGTAATTTAATAAACAAATAAAAGGGCATAAAGTCTTTGCTGTGGATGAACATCTCAGAAATTGACATTTACAATCCCACACTGCATTTATGTCACTCTCGGTGTACGTCACTTTCTGCCTTTCTTCAAAAGCAACCCGCACACCATCACCCAGCCGCAGAAAATCCATATCATCTGTCCCACAGATCCACGATGACGAAGGCGGAGAGAATGCAGACCTCTCTACTGTGGTGAGTGGATCTTAAAAGAAAGCTCTCGCCACAGAACCGAGGCCGTGCTCATCAATAACCGAACGGCCCTACACTGGCATGCACATGTGTCTGCTCTACGGCCTGCTCTTTCCACTGGCAGTGCAGTAAACTCCCCATCATCCTCTCGAAAGCTAACTCACTCACTCACTCGATTTATCCTCATATTTCTGTACTCTATGTATGTAGGAAGTCACAGATAATGAAACAGTTTTCACATGCTGGCATCCACCAGATGCAGCAATCAGCAATTTTGGAATCTGAGCCCACTTTAGCTCGCATAAAACTCTGTTCATGTAGTTACTACAGTACACGCATTACAGTCTAGCATTGTATGACAAGAGCATAAATATATTTAACAACATGAACATCAGATTGATGACAATGAACTAAAATAGGTATCAGATGAACCCCTTGTGGAGCCACATAGCCAAGGATTGACTACTGTGGAGGCTATAAGCAGTGAATGTAAAAGCTATTTAGTTTGTATTAAGTTGCATGTGATGCTTCAGAGTGCTGCTGTCCTTCCTATTTGGTGCCAGAAAGCTAAGCAAGAGAATGCTAAGAAGCACATTATAGCATTAAGTTAGTCCAATTTTCCAGCAGTTTTTAGTTTTCAGAGACAAATGGAAAAGAGCCGGGCCCCTGTGGCACTGAGCTGGGCTCCTCTGTACCGCCATGTGGTGATCTCACTGAGGCGGGCTCAGGCAGAGAGATTAATGGCATTCCAACTGAAAAGCTGAGGCTCTGGGTCACGTCTAAGGCCCAGGATCAGGCTCACTTCAGGACTGGAAGAAATTACCAAAGAGAGTGAAGCACATCACAGATCCCCCACCAGCATCAGTATTGAAAAGAAGGGAATCCTCCTCACATCCGTGGAAGATAAAGTAGAAGGAATGGAGCAATGTGACAGGTAAAACACAGCTCCTGGCAAGGCCACGGTATGTGCCGAGAACTACTTGCTTGTGCATGCCTACACACACACACACTTGGACACACATGCGCACATACACACATACACACACACACACACACGAAAGAGAACGGGATATGAGAAGCCGCAGAAGGTGAGGCCCAACATTAACCCCAGCTCCAGGCCTGGATGAGTCCTGGGGCTGTCTGGCCTTCATTTGGCTCTCCTGGGTTTGATATGGGGATATCATGTTTAGCTTGCCCTGGGGCTATACTGCCATTGAAGCAGTGCAACAATTTGGCTGGCTTCCAGTTTACCTGTGTGTGTGTGTGTGTTTGTGTGTGTACGTGTGTGTGAGATGGAAAACCAGTTCTTACACTGATTACATTAAAAATATATTTGACAAAATTTCAAGTATACATCGTGTCTTACCTTGCAGCATTGCTTTACAGGAACAGTTAGTATACATTCATACAAACAAGCATACTTGATTTTTTGCAATGAATTATTGATTAAAAGGATTTTTATTAACATAAAAGATTGTTATAATTAAATGCACATACCAATAAGCATATAAATTGATTGAATAAACTCTGCCGAACTAGCACATCATCTGACTGACTAGATTGAGAAAGTTACAGTCTGGGACTTGAAAATGATACACTAACTTGAGTTAGTGATAGAATTAGATCACTAGGTACATATTTGCCAAACACACAAACCAAAATTGATCAGTTGAACAATTTGAGGCTTCTCCATTCTGGCTCTGGTATTAAAAAGATTTAATTCTACACAGTGAAAATTAGTCCTGGGACGGTACAGTTGTGCAATGGGTAGCTTTGCCACCACAGAGCTCCATGGTCCCTGGTTCGACCCTGAGCTTTACTGTTGCTGTCTGTGCGGAGTTTTGCATGCTCTCCCTGTGTACATGGGGATTTCTTCTGTGGTCTCTGGTCTAAAAACATGCAGGTAGGTGGATTGCTAAATTGTCCATAGGTCTGAATGAGTGTGTGAACGTGTGTGTGCATGGTGTCCTGCAACTGTTGTTCCATCCAGGGTATATTCGTGCCTCACACCCAGTGTTCCTGGGACAGGCTCCAGAGCCACCATGACCAGGATAAAAAGATTGGGAAAAATAAAAGCCTGAAAAAAATAAATGCTGTAAGATTGATGGAAATAAATGATGGAAATCTCTTGATTTTATACTTCACATGATTGCTTGATTATACATGTGCTACTTGGGGTATGGGGTATTGTGGGGTATTATGGGGTATTGTGTGGCATTATGGGGTTTATTTGAGGGTGCCCACGTCAAGTCCTCATGTCTACAGTCCAACACAGTTTGGTGATTTAATCCATCCATTTATTGTGAGGTTCAGTAGGTGTGATCATGAGGAAAATCACCAAAATGCGCTAGGCTGATGCTCACCTCTTTATCCGGTCTGAGCAACTGAATTAATTTATGCATCGTAACTAATCTTAAATCCCTGGTTCATCATTGATCTCCATGTGGACGACCATGTCTCAGGATGGAGGATGAAAAAGAAAAAAAAAAACGCTCCTTTCCAACATTTGCACCCTCATTTCACGTTCTCAGTGGTGCTGTGTTTCGATGATAATAGGTAGATGTTTAACAGGCGCATGTGTTATATTTATGGAGTATTTCATAAATGTGATTTGTGCTGTATGTCATATGTAGCGTACCGGGTTGGTCTGGTTGTGTGCAGTGCGAGTGTTGAGGCAGTAAAGCGAGGTTTGGCTGTGATAGTACTTTAGCCAGGCGAGTTGTCCCCTGAGTGCCCTATAGAGCAGTGCTGCACTGGATCTCGGCTTGGGTTTCACGCCAGATCTTTCTGCATCCCGCAGTTTATGGACATGCTCAAGATAGACTGGCCAGTCAGTTTGAAATTGTCTGCAGGGAATATAGAGCTGTTTCCTACTGCACACTGTCCTTATCCTCTGTCTTTTTAAAGGAGGCTCTCCAAAGGGCATCGAGTGTGCTGCTTTGATTGCTAAATGTGCACTTCCGGGCAGCTATTTGTCAGTTTTAAAAATCAACAGGATTTTAGACAAAACTGAAACAGTGATGATCAAAGAAAGTAAGTGTACCATTTTAAGCGTAAGGTCACTTCCACAGCATGGGCAATATTTTAGTTTCATACCCTGGTTCACATGATGAGGTTGAGGGCAGGGAAAAATAAGCATTGCAGCATGTTTTTTTTTCTTTTCCAGACGTTCACCATTTCCTCTGCCCCCCTGAACCCACTTTGCCGCCGCCCCCTAGGTCTTCACATTATTTTTCTTTTTCAGCATCTAATGTTAATGACTCTCACACTGTAATGTTGATAGACATATGCAGAAGTTGCTATCATTACAGATAAGCTATGGGCACTCACACACACACACACACACACACACATACACATACACACACACGCAGACATGTATATCATGGAAAATATTGTATAGACCTGCATTCAGTCTGTTCCCTACGGCATTTGTCCTTGATGTAATGCACCTTCCAATATATTTTCCCTCAATTTTGACTGTTTACCCTGGTGTAACATTTTCCTCAAACATCTCACAGCTTTGGCGTTTGGCAAAATACATCGAAGCCGTGAAATGTGAACATCGGGTTTTAGTCAGTCACGGAGAAAATATGGACGGCGAATAAAATTGTGATCATTTCTGGGATGTTTTATGTTATGGCACCATCACTCTTAAAAGTTGCTAACAAGGCACTCTGAGAGACGGCTTGTGCAGTGGAGAACCGGGGAGATGGAAGCACTTTAGTAAGATAAATCTATCACACTGCGCATGAGGTCATCAATTCCACATTTCCGCCTTTTTTGATGAGTGGAGGCGGGCCTACACAAACAGTCCCTCTCTCCCCGTAGCGGGAGACTGAGAGGACTCTTCTCCTCTCTCCATCTTTTTAACCAGACGAAGCAGTTTGGGCCTGTGCTCTGCAAACCTGACACAGCTAAACAAGCATATTAAAGGCCCAGAGAGCAACAGAGGGCTTTTGTCCTCCACAGCGCAGAACGTTTGCTTTGGATTTCTATCTCTCATTTCAGTGGCTTGCCAAAGCCCATGCTGCATATTGCACAGGGAAAGTATTTTAAGTTGGTGGATTTCCAGCACTTTTATTTGTGGAGGAAATGAGCACATTTTGGCTACTGTCTATATATTGCTTAAAAAATGTTCACTTCTTACTTGTCAAACAGTTATCACTTTCTTTTTGTGCTTTTACTATGTATTTTTACTTATGTGCTTCCTGTTACATCTATGTTTTTTTTTTTTTTGAAACAGGCTCTTATTTGGCATGCTAGAGAAAAAAGGTTATTTGCCAATCGACCAAGTCATATAAAGTATTTTATTGTGATCGAATATGATGTAAAGCTTTTCCAACTGTTTGTGAATGATTTCCTCCCATCAGCTGTCTTCTCAGACTTGCACTAATCCAATCCCCTGTGCCTCACATTCCACCAGCACTAAAAAATACCACATTTGCACTGATACAAGATACAGAGGATCAGTGTGTCCCTGGGGCAGATAGTCTTGGAGGGAACATTTCCTTGGATCTGTGGATTTGTGCTGGAACATGCAGGACTAATCACAGCACCTGTGGCCTTCATGACATCGGTGAGTGTCACGTGACCAGACAAATCTTTGAGTAGCCTGGCCAATCAACACCTCCTCCTGACCCCACATTAACCCACACAAGAAGAGATCCATCTCCCAACCTTTACTCACTTAGGCTCATTACTCAAAAAGTTCACGCATGTGAGCAAACGGAAGACTCAAAATTGCGAGAAGGGTTATTAATGATTATGTAGTGAAAAAAAAGAAGCAACAAATTGAGAAAACAGCAAGACTGATGATATGAGCCAATCTGCTGGCCTGACGCAGAGTGATCCCACATGCAGGCCTGCTTGTATATCTGGGAAATATTATTTTGAGGTGATGGCTCACGTCCTCCTCAAAGCAGGACCATACTGGGCCTCTGAAGAGCGTAATGTGGAACAGAAGGGCAAGGTTTCACTCATTGTCCAGGACATTAACCCCAATCAGCTTTGGGAAGGCATCCTGACATCAGAGCGGGTGGAGACGGATGAGAGAATGGGAGATAGGACAGGGATGGGATCAAAATACCCAGGATTCTTCCCTTTCTACAAGATTTAGCCTGATTGGCTCATCTTTTATGATCTGTACTTTGATACTCCTGGCGTCAGAATTAGAAATGATTTAAGGATACTTATTTTCATCCTTTTTTTGCTCCTCTAAGCTGTTAGCTTTTGGCCCGTGTCCCTCCAATGACTACATCCTTATAACATCTGCTGAGTTCTTTCTCCCATGGGAACTTTGAACACAACTATGGGATGTGAATATGTAGTATAATATGTAATATACATAAAATATATACAGTACTTTCCACCTATAGTGAGGTTGTAACCAAATAGGAGCAGAACATAAAAACAGATACGAATAGGCACATTATTCAGGGTTTTTGTTTTTTTGTTTTTTGTTTTGTATAGGTTTTTTTTTTTTTTAGGAAGCTTGCCGACACAGGGCAGCTGGTCGAGATTAGCTGTCAGGTCTGGGATCCCCCGGGATGCACCAGATAAGTCACACAAGTAAGAGGTTTTTAAACTCATGCAGGCACACTGTCGTGGGTGCGAGTGAGCGGTCAGATATGAAGCTCACAGGACAAATAAATACCACATTTCTTAATGTGAACGTGAGCTGTTGAGTATTACATTTAGTGTTCATTCATCCTTAGTAACTGCCTGGTCAGTTGCAGTGGTTTAAATTTAGCTGCTAGTTTGTTTATATTTTGTGAAATACAGCCAACTAAATTTGGTAGAAAACTCTGCAAGTGGGATTACAACAAATTTTCCTATCCATTCTATCAATTTAAGCACATATTTTTATTTTACCTTCTGCTGCTTATAAAAATTCTATACAGCAATTACTCATTTCTATGTCACAAAATATATGGTTTACATTACAGCTCAATTTCTACTTTATTACTGTGAGTCAACTGCTGCTTCTCCTTAGTACATACTCTAGAGACAAATCCTTCTTGTGTACGTGGAACATGTCATTAATCAGAGCCTGAGGCTCCCATGTCTCCTTGTCCCACATGTCTGTCCAATCTCTGCGGGCTCGTCCCCCAAATGTCACCGCTGATGACAGGTAAAGCATCCCTGAAAGTCAAAGTGCCACTGTCACTTTTCTGATGAGCATGTCATGTATGCTTTTAGCAGTGTGCATATTCATCAGACCTCTCTCCACACTCAGCAGTGCCCATGGATTAGGCCAGTGGGCAATTTTATCCCTAATTACATCCCCCTCCGATGTCCTCCAACACCCCTGTGGCATCGGAAGAGGTTGAGGCAACGCCAAAGTGGATGCCAGGACTTGTCAAGGCTGGCATGGTGATTGCTCTTATAGCTCATCCAGCACAACTTTATTGTATCTCCTAAGGGAATCCGCTCCCTCTTGCACCATTCCTCGTTTCCTTAACCATCATACACCGTGCCATCATACACTGTGTGACAGAATGGCCTTATAGAGCATTGTGACGTATTTTGGTTTGGTGATCTATTGCCGTTATGTGTCTGTTTCAAGCCTCTCACCTCATGGCATTGCCCATTGTTGATTTAGCAATGCAGAACTTCCTAAATATGACTAAGGCCTCAAAGAAACATCAACAGTGTCCCACTGTGATAGTGATCCATTTGACAGTTTGTGCTTTATGAGGCAGCAATCCATCTTTTTTCCACGTGCCCTCTCATTCGAGAGGCCACACTAGGGCATGCATCAGTGCTGACACACCAATATCCGCTTTGCACCCCAGTAGGGTGAGAGGCCCTGGCCCAACTCTGTTCCTGCCCCTCTTCCTACTTACTCTGCCCTCACAAGGCCTGACTTCCAGTGGCCATACACACACACTTCCTGCAAATACACAGAGAGAGTTGAGTGAGAACATGTGCAGTAATTTTGAAAGTACTGCCATACAGTGCTGGTAAACATGTTTTGGTTTCATACTGCCCTGACCACAGCGCTGTAGAATTCTCAAATCTGATTGGTCAGAAGGTGTTGAAACAGCACAGCTGTGACAGTAGATCACAATTTAATATTAATGTGTTTATTTAAATTTTAATACATTATCATTTCTATAGTAAGAACCTACATGACTTGTATGGGGGATGCTCCACATAATCTAACACAAAAAATAAACAGATTAAAACATGTAGTTATTTAATAAAGAATAACATAATCATTGATATGGCGATGCTTTCTGCAAGGAGACATTGAGTTAATGTTTATGGAAGGAGTCTTCAGTGTCAGAGCTTGGAATCAGTTAGTAAGTTTTACATCACAGGAAAGTTTGCACTTCTCTGTAACATGACAAGCTATAACAGACACAAACTTGTTTTGCAGATATTCCACAACATTAAATGTAACTATAAATACATAAAAATTATGAGATGTCATTCATTAATTAATAAAAAATGTGCTATATGAAGAATAAAACACTTGGAAATGTGCTGTTTTAGGGAAATAGGAAAATAATCATCTTTGGGGTGGTAACACATCGCCCAGTCATTGATTATTTTTCTATAGTGGCACACCCATCATGTTTTGTTCCTTATTTTTTAGAATCTGGAGCACATCATCATGCTTTGCGACAGTTACTTGGTATTGAATTTTATATTCCCAGGATATGTGCAGGCTACAGGGATATGTCCATGTGTCAGTCCTGAATAGTGAGCCACCTGATCTTCAGGTTCTGCTCCCCTTGCCCTACTGTAATCTATCCATCTATCTGTTTTCTGTTCAGCACATAGCTTCACGGAGTATCATTTAGCATGAAAGATTTAAGGGTTCTCGCTTTCTCTTTCCTCTGTGCCTCTTTCCTTCTCTCTCACTGCTGCCAAAACATTAACAGCATGGGAGCATATTTTTTATGAAAGCCATTGCACCTTGACCCACACCCTTCCTAAGTACTTTTACCCTACCTTGAACATTTTGTGAAACTCAAGTGACCCCTCATTCCGAGGTTAACTAATAACGGAGACGGTTATGAAAGATGTTTCCCGAAATGTAATCTATTGAAAAATGTTTCCTTGTGTTTCCCATAGCCTCCCTTTTTCACACATTAATGACACTCACGGTAGTTTGCAGGATGACAGTGGGGATCTCGCTTTTTGTGGCGCACACTAATGTGGCCACCCCCAACTGAGAGCGAGGATCCACCTGCGCTGCTCCTAATGAGTAGAAAGTAAAAACAGACAGTCTCATGATTCACGCTGGGTCTGAGGGCACATCCTCTGCAGCTGGATGTTGCAGTTACACATGGCTGTCTCTCAAGGACGTGGCGTGACAGGATGGATTCCCCAAACAAATGGTCGTTTTGTTTAAAGTAAAAGTTTCAGCCATGTGAAGCTGTGCTATTCCTCTCACTTACAGTGGGATAAATCAACAGTTTTATTGGGCTGTAAAATATATATGGTGAAAACAATGTACAGTATGTTCAAGTTTTTTTACTGACAGAAGACCACTAAGATGAAAGAATAGAATTAGAATACAATATAGAATAAAGACAATGTAAAACTAATGTAAGCCTGAAAGATACAAACTGATCACTAAACAGGGTTGTTCAAAAATGTAATGATATGTTCTTAGATTATGCATTAAAGCAGAAAAACCATCTGTAACAATTCAGTAAGAACAGCATGTTAGAAACCAGCGAGACGATAAAATGTACAGGGAGGTGATTTACAGTGTATGGGTGAGTAGTTATCATTTATGCTTTGACACTCAAGATGGCCAACCTACTGAATATGACACCATTAAAGCATCTAATTATTTTAAAGTATCCATGGAAATGCTCTTGAATTCTCAGATCAGAAGGTGTTGTGCACGAAATGTTCACAGAAGGTGTTGACAATAGTGCCAGCTGGACCTCAAATCAGTATATTTATGCACTCTTTCCAATATGTTATCGTTTCTATAGTAACAACTCTTTCTCATAATAAACAGGTTTTAAAAATGTGTTATTTAGTGGGAAAAAAAAGGTTTTCCACCATGGGAAAGTCTTCAGGATGGAGATTGTTGCACTTTGTGGTTTATCAGTAACATGACAAGATGTGTTTTTTTTGTCTTATTAATGTCAATAGAGAGAAAAAAAAGAGACAATCCTAGTTAAGGATTGACTTAAGCAACAACAGAAACTAACTTTTCCAGACATTCCAGAACTTTAAATATAACTATAAATGGATAAAATGTATAAAATGATGTTGTTCATTAATAAATTAAAAATTGTAGTTGGTGGCAAATTGCCATCGAAGAGATATAAAAAAAACATGCAGGTACAGAAAAGTAATCAACTTCGGTGTGGTAACAGTAACTCTGATTCATTTCTGGCAACATCACATCATTCCTAGCATGCTCCACTGTGTTTTATTCCTCACATAATTAAGGAGCAATTGAACATTACCATTCTGTTTTTAGAATTACAGTTGATGTGTTTCTTTACAGAAAATTTACTGGGACTGATGAAAAAATCAGCTTTTATTCTTTTCCTTATATATAGTTCTCTGCCAGACTTAGACCATGCAAAATTGATAGTGGTGTGTCAAAAACAGACAACTTGCACGGAATGTTGCATGGAACTATTTCACAGTTAAGTATGAAGACTGTGCTGCATAAACCAGATTCTTACTAATCTCAGCCTTCAGTCAGCTCAACAGTACAGAGTGGTGTGTCGGTGCGATTTCCTCGACCACTGTACTCAAGATATATATTTTTGTTGGCCTTTATTTGCATGGACCTGTAGTGCTGAAAGAATTATTATTTTTTCTGCAAAAGTATTTAATGCACAGCAAATATTTATGACACCGTTCATGGCGCGGAAACAAAACACACAGTTGTGCACATTCTCAGTTAATCAACCGTTACAAAACAAATGAGCAGCGGGAAAAGGAGAGGGACAATTTAGCTGGTGGACAAGTAGATCCCAGAGGAAGTCTCTCATTCTTCATCGAGTGACATGCTCGAACATGAATCTCAAACTTTGTTTCCACTGGACTTTATTTAATTGTCTGCAACAATGATGTCATCTAAATATGGACATGTAGCATGTAAAAACAATTATGGTTTGGATGACCAGGACGAACTCTGCTTTTGTCCAGCAGTATATTCAGAAAGCAATCTGGGGAAAACACAATATCTTCTTTGTCAGCACTTAAGTTCTATATCATTGTGCCTCAGGAAATCCTTTTTCCTGAGAGGAAGTATTGCTCACATCTTTATTTTTCTCACACCTATTTGAATGGTAAAGTTTTAATGAGCTCTAATGATCCATTCATCACACTTTTGGATCATGTCACTCTAGTGCCAGTCAATCACTTGGTCCTAATCATAATTGCTTTAACAATCATGTGTGATGTTACAGTTATAGTGACCTATATGTATATGTAGTTATAGTAAGATTTTAGAGTCGTCATTTATGTGGTCTCATACAAAAAGATGTCCATTTTGACTGACTATGGGGGGATTTCCTTTTGTAGAAGTGAAATGTGAGTGATCTGTCAGTGTGGGGCAGTGGCCCTGAGGACTGCGGGTCTGTATCATCTGACAGTAGAGAGCGAGCTTGCCCTCGGCCCCTTCCCACTCTTGCTCTGCAAAAATCCGCATGGTCGTCTTCCCCTCTCCATCTGCCATTTGCCCGACTATGCAAAATCAATAGCAGCTCCATTTGCCGTATCATTGCCACATCCCTAAACTCCGGATGGTAACGATGCTATGATAACCCGCGGGTGAGATGTGCAGGGCAGATTTTAGACTGATCAATACCACTGATGTGCATTATGCATACTTTTCGCTAAGTATCCACCCTGCTTGACCTGCTTATACTATACTATATGGAATATTTGCACTTTTATACCGCTTCAGTTTCCACCCCTCAGCAGATTATATTCTGTTGTATGTAATATGACATAAAACATAAATGATGATAGATTCCTTATCTGTTATCAGCACATCTGGAGATTTGAGATTTGCCTGCATCCTAGCGTGTTATACTTTGCATTAGCAGTGCCTGTGTTGGCAGTGCCTGGTAGCTTGCGCTCGGTCGATGGCAGGTTGGATGATGCGAGAACCAGTGACATCACTCCACTAATGGCTCCTCTCTAAATGAGCATCCTCACCTTGGGGAGATTATTGTAAGGGGTCTCTGTGTTCCGAGCCGCTCTGACAAACACCACTTAAGCCCAGCCTTGTGCTTCCTAAACACGTATTTAATCCCTTCATTAAAGATATATGAAACTAGAAATCAATGAGGGCTCTGGGTTAGATCCTCACACTCCGTACGGAAGCTCTAATGGCTACACACTGTTCAACATTCAACTTAGTGTCTAGCTACATTACAGTGCTGGCTAGAGAAGCTCAGGTAAAGACACTGTTTGTGGAGGGTGTTTAAAGTCCCCATGAAATGACTTGACAGCCGTGAGTTGATTCCATATGTTGACATATTTCCTTTTGAAACAGGAAGTTAGAGTGACTGTGCTTGATGGATTTACACAGCCAATGGTGTTCAAGACACACCATGTTCCTGCCAAATCTAAACAATTTTGACAGTAGCTTAGCAAACTAGCTAAATATGGAGAGCCTTTTTTCAACTGGGGAGTATTTCGTGCCACCTCATTTGTCCACGCCTGTCGACTTTAACAAGGATGATATCCTAGATGACCAGATGCCATGTGTTTTTGGAGTTACGCCATATATGCTTAAGCCAAGGTTGATCATCAGTGGCATTGAGTGTGGCTCTCTTTCACCGAGTCATCACCGGAAGGCATCAGGTGTCTGAATGGTAGAAAAATTAGTTATTTACTTTACAAATAGAGGAGCTCTGATGGTGTATAAAGACAGGATCATGTTCATGATCAGTCTGAGGTAGTAAGAAAAGTAAGTGCGTGCCATGTAAATCCAAACTTGCACAAATTCCCCACTCTTCAAAATGAATAAATTGCAACCATAATTTACTTGATCAGGAGATGGTTGGAAAAGGGAATAGCATGCGGCAAGACACGTAACCAAAAATGCACTGAAGAACCATGATTGCTGCTAACGAGCTGCTACTGTAGGACGAGATCCACCTCGGGTGGTGGGACTTACTATGCTGTATATGTTCTGGAGAGCTTTTAATTGGATGAACACAACTTTAATACAGAAAACAAAATAAAAAAATTTAATTGTTTTCCCAGAAGTCACAAACTACAAAAAATCAAAATGGCAATACTTTTATAAACTTTAAATTTTTTCCCCAGGTGCACTATTGTATTTGTGTACATAATACTGAGGGACAGGTACAAAAAGCTCTGAAACATCAGTTTTGATTTCAGGGGCACTTTAATCTAGCGACTCTATCCAGTGACTCTACCAAAACCACAGGAAAGGATAGTAACTATTATGATAAAAGTTCCCATCAATGATTGGAAGCACTAGACAACATTAAATCTAAAGATTTTATATGGCAACACATATGACATTTTAAATACTTCTGATTTCTAGCGTCGAGAATGGGTAAGTACACCCGACTCTGTGTGTCCATTTCAAGGCCTTGGTACCTTTTAAATGCTTTATTTTGTTATTAAATTCTCTCTCTCTCTCTCTCTCTCTCTCTCTCTCTCTTTGAATTCCATTTTTATCTCCCAAGATACAGCCTGTGAATCACTATTAAAGAGTCCATCAAGCTGTCAAGCAATGTGGGCTGCATGTGCAGCGTGGGCCCAGCTCCCTCCAAACATACAACACCGCGCCCGGAATAATGGAGGCGGCTGGGCTTTTTTTCTTTTTTTTTATGTGGTTCAGGCTGACTTGGAGATTCATTCCCTGCTGCCACATACCAAATTTGATTCTTTACTCAGAACTGGACTGCTGAACATTACTGAGCAATCTGAGAAGAGGGTTTCAGATGGGGGTACAAGGAGATGGTGGGGTGTTTGGAATAAAAAGTGGAAAAGCTTTCCATTCTGTCATTCCCAGGCAATGATTACGTGGGAAGACTGAACCACAGCTTCTTAGAAGGCAAATGAGTGAGATGCTCTATGCTTAACTGAGCACTGACAATGCAGCACCACAGATCCCATAGATGTGGCTCTGTGTTTTAATGACGATGGGTGAGGCATTTTTTTTTTTTTTTTGCAACATGGTAACTGAGGAAGTGGCTCTTTTAAAACAGGGCTACAGCTTTTCAGTACTGTCAAGGTTAGAGTTATTGTAAGGTATTGTAGGAAGAATAATGCATGGTGTGGTCTAGCAGCTAGGAGCTCTGTAGTACAGCCAGAATATCAAGTGCTCTTTCAAACAGAGGTAAACTGGCCAAATCAGTAAAGACTTAGTAAAGTTTACATAGCTTACATAAAGACATAGGTCATATAAAGTAGGTCTATAGTTAACATACAGTAGTTTTGGGAACTGTGTAGAATTGTGCAGTGACAGAAAGTTCCAACAGATTAGCTTAAATTAGACCTTAGTGTTATGCTCATTATATTATTTTTAATTATTATAATTATAAATCCTGATCACCTTAATCATCTTAATACAAATTTACCTCGGTCTGTCTGTGTCTGTGTGCCAAGGTCCTTTTCTATCTACTAATAATTACCAGTGATGGGCTTGATTACTGTCAGGTGATTTTTTTGCTTGCAGTCCACAGTTTGGCAAAACTGTAAAAGATATTATCTCCTGGCAATGAAAGCAGCAACTCAGCGGGTCTGTCAGGGAAGATGGACAAGCTAAAACAGATGAAGCAAGCCAGGGCACAGGGTTGCGTGCAGCTGCAGTGCTTCCTGGGACGGCACATCTGGTCACTCTCACCTGGAAGCTCTGGAATAGGACTTCAGACAGTAGGAGAGCTGTGTGCCCAAACACAGGGCTATACAATTCCTAAAAAACACAAAAATAAGGTGCCACACTCCATCATAAATGATTGGTCCAGGCTTCACTGACTTCTTGGATATTTGGAGAAATGCTTTGAGTCACAGATACGCCATGTCTCATGCAGTCAGACAAAGAGCCTTTAAATGTTATGGGACCTTTGAAGTGATTTCAGATTAATTTCACAGATGATGCTCAACAGCTCAGAGTTTGGGTTATCAAATTGCAATGCAGAAAAAAGAGAAAAAATTTGACACAAATAACAGTTTGATAAGTTAGTTGTTGGTCTGAGATGAACTCAATACTGCATGGTATTGGAGAAGAAGTGGTGCTGAGAGGCATGGCAGCTCTTGGGGTGAGAGGGCCTGGGCCAGAGGTCATGGCAGGGCTTTTTCTGCACTGCTGTTGCAGCCCTCTTGCTCTAGAGGCCCAGACTGATTACCGCACTGGGACTCAGCCACAGAGTGTTTTCATTAGGGAGAGGTCCAAGCTCATACAGGAAGGTTCTGGACCATTAATACATTTGAAACGCCAAATGAAAGGGGGCTGGCAGGCTTGCGAGGGGAGTCATGGGTTATTTTGAAATGGGAGAACCCTGTGGAACAGTCATGAGAGCCTCTGTGAATAAATACCAAGATCATCTTAACCCAGACTTTTTTTTCCTCCTGTAAGCTCTGTAGCCAATTTTCCTGCAATTTACAATAAATTGTTTGTGAAACCCTTGTCCATTCTATTGGAGAAATCAATGCACAAAAACATGGAGAAATCCGCTTTAGTAAACTGACAGAAAGAGTGTTATATGTGTGTATAGGTCATAGTAAAATGTTTAAGCTACTGCCTTGTTTACAGAGAAATGAATGACTTAATGGAAAAATCAGTCCAGTGTGTGCTCATAGTTGTGTCAACAAACAATTGTTCATTATTATTGAAACTTATATGTAGCTCTTGGATCTCTTACTGAAAATACTGCTAAAGGTGCAAAATACAGGGTGAAGCCTCCACAAATAGATTAATTTAGGTTGCACCACAGCGCTGACAAATTCTTGATCCTGATTGGCCGCAAGATTAATTTTCTGTAACAGCAGCTTGGACAGAAATGCTGGCTGCAAGGTAAGTTGCAGGTTTATATTAATTTGCTCATTCTAAAGCATTATCATTACATTATCATTACACAGGGACTTGAATGGAAGAAGCTCCACATGAAAAGATTTTTTTAAAAATCTGTCAAGACACATTTATTTATTTGTTTGTTTATTTATTTATTTATGTATTTTTGTATGTATGTACGTATGGAAGGAGTCTCCAGTGTCAGTGTTTTGTTAAAACATACGTTTTCTGTTACAGGAAAGTCTTTGTGCTTTTGAGGTTTCTCTGTATCATGCATTTTTCTTGTTGTTTTATTAACTTCAAGAAAGAGAGAAAAGAACCTGGTCAGGACGTTTATAGCTGCTATAACATAAGTGATAACAGGGACATGGGAACTTGTTTCATGGATGTTAAATAACATAAATATAAATTGCTAAAACGTGCAACATTGCATGTTTTAAATGGCTAAAACATGCAGATATTGTTAACAAATCGCTGTGGCATAAGAGGAATAAAACGCTGTTAAATGCTGTTGCGAGGAATGCTGTTGTTGCAAAATAATAAATTTTTGGGTGGTAACAATAACTATATAACAACTATATAACTCACTTAAGGCCGTGTCACACCACCATCACTGATTATTGATTACAGAATTAGTTAAGATTATTAATTCTATAACTATATAATTATAGATTCAATAGTCTTTGAGATCTTAATTCCCAATATTATCAAGAACAAACAGCGCACCCAAAAACATGTTTAAAAGTTGTTTTCCTTACCTTCTTTGAACACATTGCCGTTTAAGTTGTAATTCTTTGTAAATGTAAATTTATGAGATTACTACAAATTACCGCTCATTATTTGGAATCTGAAAATAAATCAGAGCCTACCGTACATGTTTTTTTATTATGAAAAGATAAAGGACGTTCATTTGTGACTTCTCTTCCTGTGTTGTTTGGGGTGTGTAATATGTCCCTCCTTGTGGCTTCACCAAAGGTATGTATTACCAGCACCCAGAACCACTGTACATCAGATAAAATTCTCAGGTCAGTTTCAGAACCTCTTAATATTTCACCTTGCACAGTTGTAAAATGACTTGTATTGATTTCTCATTTCTTATTTATGCTGTCTGGTGCCAGAGCAAAGTGCTAATCACGTACCTTCATTTTGGTTTCTTGGCTTTAATGGGATACTGTAGTGTTTATTATTTGATCTGTCCTAATACAGATGTTGAAGGAGCCATTTTGAATTCGTTACAGTCTCATAGTGTATAAATAATACATATTATCAGTAGAATCTGTATCGTAACATAAGGCCTGGATTTTTAGTGTGTTTTCTTAGCTGTGCCTCACAGTCATTCCTTTGTCATTTCACCCCAGAGGAACATTGTGACAGATAATATGAATAAAGCCCTTCTCATCCTCACATCAAGCTTTTTTTTTCAGTCTATGAAAGGCAGAGGAAGGAGGGAAAAAATCAAATCAATTCAACTTTTGAACAGAACATAATTTGGTCAACAGTTAATAACTTTGGTGGCAGCAGCCTTGTGAAATCTCTTTTGTGAGGGGAAAAGGCGGAGGGCTTTTTTTATGAGCAGCCATTTCTCTTGCACCAGGTTTTTGTTTACACTTTCATTATATCTCTACTACATTATCTGATGCCTCCATCCCGTTTTCAATCTCGCTCTCGCTCGGTTTTAATCTCGGCCCTTTCTTTGACTGCTCTCCACACACTGAGGCAGGAGAGGAGAGAGGTTGTATTACTGCTCATGAATCAACGCAAAATGAAATGCACTCTCCAGTGCCTTCCACGTGGTTTTAATTTATAGCAGGGGACTGCAGATGCAAAAAAAAAAAAAAAAGAAAAGCTTTTAATGTAATCTGACCACTTAATTCAGTACTTAATTTATGAGCCAAGTCTGATGCAAGGAATGTTTTAGAGATAGAATGGATTAGTGCCAATTTCGATCTTGATTGCTATGTTGATTATATAAATAATAGTTTAAATCATAAGTACGACGTTTGTAGATGTTTATAAAATAATAGTTCACAACTAAATTTTTGTTTAAATCAAGAGTCTTCTTTCAAAGGAAATCTGTAATCAATATTTTTATCTGCACATTAGCATTGCAGTAATTTTGTGGCTAATTTCTCCTCCAAATACCTCAGATTGTCTTTCAGGCTGACTCGTTATTTCTAAAGCCTTTTGAGTGGTTCAGGCTTTATTGATGTCTCAGCTGTTAATATTATATCCCTTTGCCTCTCATCTGAGATCCAATCAATTTATGTGAGTTGGATTTAGCTTGTTTTGCCTTATCCATTATCATCAATCCTGCAGGGTCTTTGGTTAACACATTAAGAAGTCCACAGGCATTTGAAGGGAAATGGAATGGAGCATCATGTTTTAGTGCTGACAGCCACAAAAACCAATGAAAGATTATTCCACATCACTGCTCTGTTTGCCTTATGACACTGTAAAGGAGGCTTACTTGCTTAATGCACAGAGTTTCCATTTCCTTTCCTTTATGTGATCTCATCCAAGGAGTGAGGCTGGATTTAGATTGCATTTGTTGAATTTTTTTTTTTTTTTTTTTTTTATGGGAATGGGGGTTGGGAATGATTTGTCACATTTAAAACCAAATACAAGTATTCAATAGAATGGAGGTGTTTTTTTCTTTCTTTTTTTTTTTGTCAAGTGTTTCTTCATGTAAGTGCTCATAGCATGAGTAAATATCTGCTACAATTGGTTCTCAGAGATTAAAATGCAGAAATGACCAGGCTCTTTCAATAAATGCAGTTTCTTACAAAACTCTAAAAAAAATAATAATTAACACATTTTTATTTTGGCTTTTTAACACAGAGGTGCTTAACCTTCAGGAACTGATGCTGCTGTCAAACCAGCATGCGATGCATTATTAAACAGCTGACTGAATTTATTATTTTCTAGCTCTTAATGCTGTATATAATGGTGTAAAATCCTAACTACAAATAAATTCTGAATTATTTTTCAAGCTAATCAAGAATATACTTATAGATGATTGGATGATTGTTGTAACTAATGATTCTAGCTATTAAACAATTAAGCTATTAAGCTCTTGCAATAAATAGGTACTGTAAACCCTTTTTTAGTAAAACAGATTGAATAACAGGGTTAGAAAATAATAGTGTAGCAAGAACAATGGGGTTGGATTTAAATGATATGTATACAAAAAGAAAACAATTAAATATAGTGCATAAGATGAGGTCAAGAATAACATATAATACATAAAAATATAAAAATATAAAGATAGAAGAATAGAAATGTTTCTAGTAAAACAGATTGACAAGGTATCAACACAAGAGCCTAAAAGTATCCAAGTATCAGTATGTGCAAGAAAAGTGAATTATCAGAGCTAGCTAAACTACAGCGGCCATGCTGGTTTATAATATGAATAATAGAGTTTCAATATAAATATTTTCTTAGTAAGTATATACTAACTTTTCATTAGCAAAGCTACAATGAGAAACAGAGTAAAAAGTGTACTAGATATGTAATTATTTTTGTATTCATATCATTGCCTCGTATCATTCAAGTGTAAGAACTAGAATGATGTATGAATATGTAACACATGAATATAAGGTAGTTACAATGTAGTACATGTGTTAATAATGATAATTACAACATTTAATAGAATGTGTGTAACTACATACCTAACATTACAGTTAAAGTTAGCACTTGGGGCTTGTTTAATAGTAGCACTATTTATTTTATCTATTAGAATTAAGTATATACTGTATGTATTTTTATATGTCATGAATTGCCATGAAATAGTACTTAATCCCCCTCACCAGATGTAGTGTGTACAAACCTTTGTGAATAAAGTGCATACATTAATACCAATATCCAAAATTGTATGAATTTAATACACTGATGGAGAGTTTAAAAGGATTGTTTGGTCACCAGGGTGGTGCAATAAAGTTCTAACCTAACTTTAAATAAAAACCTAAAGTACCTTTAATATTTTGTGTCAGACTGTGATTTAGGTTTTCTCCTAAAGTGAGGTTAGGTTCAACTTTATTATCATTGTCAGAGTACAAGTACAGAGACAACAAAATGCAGTTAGCATCCAACCAATAGTGCAAATAGCAAATAAGTTAAATGAGGTAAAAAGTTTATGGTGCAATAAGTTAACAGTGTACAGGTAAAGGTAAGCAGTATGATGCATACCAGTAGTGCAACTGGCAATTAAGTTAAATGAAATAAATAAGAATTATGGTGCAGTAAGTTAAGATAAACAGTATACAGGTAGAAATAAAGAGCATGATGCATGCAATATGATGCAGTGGATAATACAGTGGATAAAATACAGATGTGCAAATAGCGATAATGTGCAAATAACAGTCTGATATAATGAGAGATAATTGCAGTAAAGTGCAAGTACTTGCAAATAATTGCGGATAATAGCAGTAATGTACAGTGCAGTATAGTATGGTGTCTAATACTAATGTTTAGTTATTAGGTGGAGGCTGGCAGTTAACATTGAGTTCAGCATTAGTACAGCTGAAGGGAAAAAGCTGTTCATGAGTCTTTTTGTGCGACAACGCAGACTTCTGTAGCATTTTCCTGATGGGAAACGTACAAACAGTCCATGGTGGGGATGGGAGGTGTCCTTGATAATGCCTCTCACTCTCGCAAGCAATGCTTTTGATAAATGTCTGAAAAGTCGAGCAACTGTGTTTCAGTGATGCATTGGGCAGTTTTCACTACCTGTTGTAGAGCCTTCTGGTCACACAGGAAAGTTTAACAATGTTTAATGTTTAAAATATTTACAGAAGAAAAGAAAAATTAGTAGTGAGGCATAAACTGAATTCCATTGGTAGAAAGTGCCATCAATTTCAAACAGATTAGGTTTAATTAGCTAGAATGACAATTGGGCTACTTCTTAAAAAGTAACTGAGAACAAATTGTACAGTTTATTCATACATTGCATTTAGTAAGCTGGCTTACTATATATTGAGCACTGAGGATATTATGTAAGTGATATGTGCTCTCTCTTACTCTGTCTGCTTTACTCACACCAACACATTGATAAGTTTGTTTTGACAGACAGACTTGTCAATAGTGTCAATAGTATTCATGCAGTAAGGTTTCCTTAGTCTCACCTTTCCCCCTTTATTCTCACTTTCTGACTCTGAGTATACCAATAACAGGTAAAATATAAAAAGTAAAATTCAGTGCATGTGGTTTGGGGTTTTTACTTTGTCTATATTTTGACCAGTTTTATTGTGGACTGTGGAGTTTCAAATAATACTTCTGAAACTGTAGCCATTTCTAGAATGTATTAGTATTAATAGTAAATGTCGCAAACATTATGGGTAAGGAGGACTCAGACTTGTGCATGCCATTTTGGATTTGGATTTAAATTGTAATTAAAAATGTAATTGAAAGAGGAAAAAAACTGTGGACTTAAATTCAGCAGGGTTACTCTTTTCTTTTGCTCGTATCTGCTCTGAACAATAGTTCAAAAATTGGGTCCTGTTTGTAAAGTATCTCCAAAAGCAGTCTCTCTGGATGTTGAGTATGAAAAAAAAAAAGGCAGATTCACTGTTATAGTTTTGTAAAGCGAATCTCAGAGTTGTGATGTGCAGAGTTATAACACTTTGAGAGAGGATGAAGGAGTTCAGGCTGCATGTCTCAGTGCTGAGATGTGGCAGTATTTGTTTGTTTTGAAGTCTTGCAAAGCCTTGCACATGTTCACAGAGTGCTTTTGTCTTCCTCATGTCCAGAGTAAATAAAGCGTTGGTTAAATACCACGTCGATGTAAATAAGGACGAGGCTGTTCTGAACCTCAAGTCCTGATTCTGATTTGATATCACCAGAAAGGACAAGAGCAGTATTATTGTCAGTTAGCACCCATAAGACAACTTTTAAAAATATACAAGCCTTAAGTGGATTATGATAATAAGAACATGGGAAAAAAATCATGGAGCCACATATTGTTGATCTATGAAGAGCCTTTTCTCTCATTAAAACAACAGAACCCATGACGAATTTGGGCAATGCATCACTGAGAGACATCTGTATGCTTTGAAGCAAAAAGAAACAGAGAAGAGGATAATATCTGAATGTTCCTTCACTGTCTGTCTATGACTGTTGTTTTGCGTGTTAATGCATTCATTGAGTAGTTTGATGATGATGATGCAGGGTGTGAGGTGCAGGACAGGGACAGTGTTGCATGGTTCTCGTAGAGGCACATCAGAGAGCAGAGAGGAATGGCTTCTCTTTTTAGCCATAATGACCCCGTGCTTTCCTCTGGTGCGTGTTCTGATATTCCTCTGGCCTAATAATGCTTCTTTTTTCTGTTGTCTCTCCCACCAGGGCCTCTAGCTATTCTGTAAGCCTGGCGCTGCAGTTGAGCATGGGCAAGACAAAGCCGTTTCTTAAGAGGGGAAAAGGTTCAAATGAGAGCAACCCCGTAAATTATTGAAAGAGAGCACTTGCCTGGGGCACTGTGTAAATTAGCCCGGTCACTGTACATATGCACAGGCTATATCCACCCTGCTGCATTAAGCATTGTACATACCCAATGCTGTGACAATGAACAAAGAGACTTCAATATGACAGATCTGTAGAGCTACACAACACTCACATGCAGGAGCACAACCCTGGCTTCGGGTTTGTTTTTATTGTTGAAGCTAAAATAGTTCAGCTTAACTTTTTTCCTGATAATTGCAGCGAGTATACTATTTGCCATTAAGGGTGTGATTTACTTGTACAAATTTGATAACACCCATGAAAAAAATGCACAAGTTCATTTAATAGCAGGGCCTAAGGAGGTTTGTGACTTTCACATGAGAAAAACACTAGCATCCATTTTGTATGTTTGCCTTAATGAACGTGAAAAATTCATGGCAGTGTTCATGTAAATTCATTGAAGTTGCACCCGTAGTGTTATTTACCAAGCCTGAAAATCACTGGAACAGAGATTGTGTGTGCAAATGAATTCTCTTGAAGTTAAAAACAATATGATGCTGTTTACTAAGTAAGGAATAAAGCATGACAGGATGTGCTGTTATAGGAAAATAATCAACAACGAGGTGGTGTGATGTGGCCTGAAGCGAAACAGAGTTACAGTTGTCACACCGAAGTGGATTATTTTCCTGTAACAGCATGTCTCAAAGTGTTTTATTCCTCTTGTACCATAGCAACTTGCCACCACTTATAATTTTAATATATGAATGCATTTAATGTTGTGGAACATCTGTGGGACAAATCACTTCCTATTATCACTTAATTTTTAAATTATTATAAATTTATTATTAATATTATTATTATAAATCTATTATTTGAATTACAGCTGGCACTACAGTTAGAGCTGCTGTTATGGAAAATTAATCAGGTTAGAAGATTGATTAATTTTGGTGTTAGTCTTAATAATAACTTAACTTAATAACTTAATACCTCAGTAAACAAACAGTCAAAAGTTGCTCAAAGTGATGACTTATTACTTATTACTATGGTAATGTCGTCTTTTATGCATTTTTTTTTTTTACCCATCTCATCACCTGAGCAGTGGCGGCTCAACATTTAGGGCTCTGGGTTACTGAGCAGAAGGTTGGGGATTCAAGGCGAGGACAACACCAAGATGCCAGTGTTGGGCCCTTGAGCAAGGCCCTTAACCCTCTCTGCTCCAGGGGCACCGTATCATAGATGACCCTGCGCTCTGACCCCAACTTCCTAACAAGCTGTGACAATATGTGACAAATAAATGCTTCATCTTCACTTTTAATCAAAGTTATTTAATCATCCAGGAGTGTCTTTTAGACCCAAACTCACCAAGACACTCAAGAAGAAATAGCAAATGCAAAAACTTCATCTATCTATCTATCTATCTATCTATCTATCTAGTTTCCACTTTACACATAATTTATGCAGTTTTTATTTGCAAATCACCCACATCATTCACAGTATATCAGTATTAATCAATAATCAATTAGTAAATCAGTTTTCATTCTACAAAAAACTATCATCAGTCTTGTCAGAATTATTTGCCCTTGTATCTGAGTTCAGTTAAGAAAAAACTCATTAAAACTTTTAGCCCAATTACTTCACCTGCATTATATCAAGCAAAGAAGCTGCCATGCCTTTCACTCCTTTCTTTCTCCCCATAGAGGGTCCAGGATGGTTGTGCTCCTTCCCCTGCACGGGGTGAAATTTCAGGTTGGAGTGGCCCACAATAGGTGATTATTGATCTGTTTTAGCATGCAGCTGGATGGAGGCCTGCAGCACGCTGCCTCTGCTGTGCTGTTTGTTGCGCCTGCTGTGATTGAGTAGATAAGGGGGGATCGCTTACAACAGGCAGGCCTGACAGCATCTCAGGGTCAGACCTGCACCAACGTCAGTCAATCACAGGGAGGGGAGCATGATGCTGGTTCTCAAATTATTGGATAGAGAGAGAGAGAGAGAGAGAGATGAACCTGTCTTCCTGGAGCTCAGTGACTTATGGGAGTGTGTATTGAAACTTGCTTATATGTATTATTTACAGAAAACATCCGATCAGCCTGTGCTTAAAGTTAGTCTTGTTTCATTCCCCCGCACTATTCAGTAGACTGCTGAAGATATTTAGTTACAAAAGGAAATGATTTCTTTTCACACATCACAGCAAGAAGTTCTGCCGATGAACAGCTACACAGACTCGTTAGTGAGAGTTTAGCCTTTTCTATTTGCAGCAAAACCTTGAAAATTACACTTTAAAGTACTCAGAGACAGTCTTTTTTTCTGTAAGCTACAGAAAGTCCACACATGGATGGTGCAATGAAAGCACGTTGTGTAGATGCAATGATGTGCCCTTCACTCCGTGAAGAAGAGCTCTGATCTATAATTGGACAACAGCAACATTGATCTTCAGGGTTCAAACAGTGAACACAATATATAGTTGCACTGTATTTGGTTTTAGATATATATAAATAATATGCTTGCACTTCAGTACTTTTTGCCTGTTAAATGTATAACAGTGCAGAGCTATTTTGGAAAAAACACCACAGTGTGATTGAAAGCAACACTTAAGTATTTTCATAAAATATGCTTTGATATAGGCAAATGCTCATGTCTTCATGAGTACTTCTGACATACAGAATTATAGTGATGGTAAAGGCTCTCTATACCAAAAAAAAATCCAAGAATGTATATAAATAGACAAACAAACAGATAGATAGATAGATAGATAGATAACCCAGGTACTGGATATTATTATTAATTAGCTTTTTGTAATTTTACATAATTGTAATGATTTATTTTAGCATTTTATTCTTCTAAAAATGGGGGGAAATCTAAAACATATATTATATATTTAATTAATATTAACATAATTAATGAATAAATACTGAATGTATACAATGGATGATTTGTTGTTTTATTCATTACTGTTCATTCGTGCTAACTTTATTATTGAGAAGTCTGTCGTTTTCAATAGGGCATTACTTAACAAAACTAATTTTATTTGCATTATAAATGGAATTCAGACACATGAAAAGTGATGCATCAGACCTATAGTGGAAAAAACCGAGAAAGAAAGAAAAGAAAAATAGTCTGTAATTTTTTTTGGCCACTGAAAATGTTTTGCTCAGAATGGCCAAAAATGAGACTTTTGGTTTCTGCCGAAAGTTTTTCTGCATTCTCATTTCAAAGAGAAAGTATTTTATGTATAAAATACCATTTTCCGTATAAGAATCAGATGGTATAGTAGGCATATAAGGAAACGTTGCATTAATTAATTATATTATCACAGTGATTCAGTAGTATTTATTATGCATTGTAAACCTGATTTTTTAACACTAATACATTATCCCAAGTGTGTAATGCTTCTGAAGTAGCAGGCCATGTTGGGCAGATCCATGCTCGGCCTGCAATTTAACTGTGTTTTCTGGAGGCAGAACTGGAAGAACCTACAGACCTTGAAACACAGATCAGAGGAGCTGTGAGGGGTGATGACAGCTGTCATATCTCTGTGATACTCCAAAAGGAAATAGGCAGGCAGAAAGAGGGGAAGCAGCTAATCCTATCCCTTAGTGCTGAAATGATGAGTATTTGGACATGCTGAAACACTCTGCTCAGCATAAAAGCGACGAGTAAAGAAATAAATCAGGCTGGTGAGAATGACCACTTGTGAGGATAAGATGCTACAGGGAAGAATAGTTCTTTTGTTTAGATGCTAATGCACCGCTGTGCCTTTGATGCCCACTATCTGCACATCTCCTTCCACTGGAGATCAGTCAGACATCACAACACACATACACACACACACATACACACACACACACCCTTTGAGAGCAAAGCTTGCCAGACAGGCTGACCTAAAGGCATTAAAGATGCATTGGCATGCAGGTAAGTACAGAATGTTATCATAAGCTTCAGTTATGGGGTTTAGGGGGGAAAAAAACAGGATCTTCATTTTTTAATAAGCATAATAATTTAATTTTAGTAAGTACACTTTACACCCAGCCACTTCAAATCCTCTAGTCAGGCCTAGCAGTGTTTTCAGCCAGGATGATCTATGTATCTAATATAAGAACCTAGTATACTTAGGAATGCAGTGAACAGGTCAAAGGTATAGAATGTTAAATGTTAAAGAGTATAGAGACTAAAAAAAATCCAACTGGAAAGATGGACATGAGAAGGATGGAGGTGCAAGAAATAAAGTGCTCTCTGGTTTCATTGTAATGGCCCTGTCCGATTTTTCTCCCCTTGCACTAAGCGTGGCAGGGCCCATTAAGGGCCCACTACAGAATGTGTAAACCCCTGCTATTAAAACCACAATTTGCACTGTCAGCTCCTATGAGCCGAATCTGCAGCAGCCCCCCAAAGCTCTCAGCTCGCTGCCTTTTTTTCCTCCTTTTGTAGCAACTTTGAGGCCACAATAACCATCATCAGTTAAAGCCGGCAGATCCATTACACGTCTTCTGCTCCTGCAGCCCTGCATTAAGCTAATATTATCTATTCCCCGAGTGCCACGGCCCTTTGCACAGACCATCAATTATTAATATCTCGGCTCACAGCTAATGTTTGCTCTGAATTATTTAAGTGCATCTTCGTTTATCAATAAACATAAATGTTAAACAAAGAATCATGATGAAGAGTGTGACTAATGCTGTAAAAGTTTACGAGAGGGCTCTGAATGTGCTTTTTGACTGACTTATTGACACAATATGCAGTCATGTGCTTCTGGAAAAAAAGCAATAAAGACCCGTGCTCCTTTGTGGGTGAAATAGATGGAAATATAAATGGGTGTATGTGTTTAAATGTGGTAATGTGTTTCAAAATAAATAATTTGAATGGTTGTCAGACACTAATAATAATAATAATAATAATAATAATAATAATAATTTTATTGCTCAGATGCCATAAACATCCCATTCTCTGGGGTCTCATTACCACTGAATACACCCATAGTGAGAAGGAAATGAAAGCCGCGCTCCAAGATGTCCAACCTGTTGAGAGAAGTAATGAACAGGGGCCTCTGCTGCCTCCACACTGAAAGAGAGGCTTATCCCATGTGAGCCTTTGACAAATGGGCAAAAACATGCAAAAGTCATGGCTGTCCCTATGCAAACACACATTGAGCCATTATTGATGACCTGTGCATGCAAAAATAATACAAGCCCTGCGGGTCTGTATGAATTTCAGCTGGTGTCGTCTGACGCCTGTCTCTACACACCAACGCCACGCTCTTTCCATAGAGGTATGAGGGGAATTCCCTCTCCAGCCTGGGCTACCTGACAGACAAGAGGAAATAATAATGCTGGTGAATGCTGGTAGGAATGGTGATGGTTGACCAAGAGACTGAGTAACCTTGAGAGAGCTTTGAGATGTGTCTTTCAACACATTGCAATGACATGTACAAAGAAAGAAAGATAGCCATAAATAGGAATCTAGGAAGCAGAAACTTGTTAAGCATGTGTAGCCTTCAAATCTTTTATGGTCTTGTTTTTCTCAGATGTGTGAAAATAGCATGGGCAGATATGGGACTATTCCTCCACCCCACACTGTTCGCCCATCTCCTTTCTGCTGTTTGGGAAACAATCTAGAAATCCTCATCAGCACGCCCAAGCCTGCCGCCCCTTGACAAAGCGCTGAATGAATGATTTCAGGTTTCAAGTGAAGAGCCTTCACAGCTAATTAAGTTGCTGATGGGTGTTCTTACGAACAGGGGAAGTGTCTGCCAGATCACAGGCAAACAAGTCGAGTTACATCAGTCCTGCTAGTCGGGACAGCGGCACCGTGGGTGTGACATCAGACAGGATGTAGTTCCCATCCAGGGCCTGCGTTATGCCATCCTCCCGCTTCTCTCTCTCTTCACCTTTCCAGATGAGGAAAAGTGCAACAGGAAACCTGGAAATCTCTTGCACGCAAGTGTATCAGCATCGTATCCTGAGCCTGACAATCCATAGCGAGGATTCCTTCCAAATAAGGGCTTTCTGCTGGAACTGATCAGGCCCCTGTGGACAGAATTCACAATCCAGCTGGAATGCTATGACAGGATGGAGTTAGCATTGCACAATCACTAGTTGGTGAACAATCAGTACATTCCGCTGAAGTCCGCTTGTCCTTGCTGCCTTCGTCCTGCCAAGAAAAACGATTCCCTAGTTGAGGTTATTTTTACAGGCTCACTGCTAACATACTTATGGAGATGAGTCTTTTATATACCTAAACACTTCTGGCTAAATTAAGCTGTGAAATTCTCAGGAAGCCAGCTTTTAAGCACCATTTAAATATGAGCTAATCATGTCTGCTGTAAATTTCCCTGACGCCTGGCTATCCTGCTGGGAGGTCAGAGACTGTGGGGTTTGATGTGGCCAATTCACTCCCGAGCCAGAACTATTACAACACGCTCACAAAGTATGCCATTAACAGTCATCATTGGCCGCTCAGGCCCCTCACTCTCTGGCAGTAACTCGATCTCTGCCATGCTGAAAGCTGGGACTTTCACTCATTGGGCTGCAGGTCAATCTTTATTTTATCTAGCTTATCTAGCCAGGTGTGTGGACCTCTGTGGTTTAAGTGCTAGTACCTGGCCTATGATGTCCTGTCCCAGACAGAAGGCTTTAAAATGCACTTAAGTCTAACTTACATTCTAGCAAGACAATTATTATGTCATTACATTTTATCCAGTTAATATGAAAAATAATTGTCCATTCTAAATTTTAGACTTTCCCGTTTTTTGGGTTTTGTATGCCCGTTATATCTTTCCATCAGCTGATTTAATGTCTAAGCTACTTTCCTGTAAAGTCCATTGCTAATTTACTTGAGGCTTGGGGCTATGCAGCTAAATAACATTCCACAGAGAGGAAAGCCATTTAAGGAAGCCAAATAAGAAAACACAAGTCATAATTGACTCTTGACATTTTTAATCATTAGTGTCAGAATGCAGAAATTGTCTGGTCCCTGGGCAACGTAACCTGCAGTTGTCGAGGACGCCTCCTCTTAATTGGTTGTCCTCTTTCTGGCATGAAGTATCACATGCATATGTAAAGTTGTATTAAGATATATAGGGGGAATTTTATAAATGAGCTCGCCTCCAGCATTTTCATAACTGATGTTTCAATCTCTCAAACATGTTATCTTTTCTCATTTGTGGCCTTTGTACATTATCAGCTTTGTTCTGCCTGGGCTAGAGTCATAAGTAGGGAATTTTAAGGAAGTTCTCTATTACCAGTTATAGGCCAAGAAAGTAAACAAAGGCTGATATGTGTTGTACTGCTTATCACAATAGTCCATCCACAAACTTTTCTCTAATTAATTAATATTTCCAGCCATTTGGGATGTAATAATACAAACACATTATTTGAAATGAACAGGTAATGTGTTCTAAAACAATACAAATACATATATTTTGTTTAGAAGGGTTCGCCAGAAGGGTTTCACAGGGCATCTGGTTGAGGCTAAAGGTCTCCAACGGGACTGTTGTGCAAGCAGGAGGTTTGAAACTCATGGGACAAGCAAAGACCACATTCATCAACATGGCAGTCCTTAGTAACTGCCTGGGCAGAATCTCAGTAATTTAAATTAGGCTACTAGTTTGTTTATGTTTTGGGGAAATAAAACCAATTAAATTCGTTAGAAAATATGAATTTAAAAAACCTGTCTCATACATATTTATAGTTGAGCCCAGTTATGAAGTCGAGTGATGTAGAATTGTAGAACAGAGCCAAAGCCTTATTTAATGAACCATCAGACCACGTCCACTTTGGATTAAATCCGGATACAGATTTGGAGTACTAAACAGATTACGACTGTCATTGCATCACACCCCTATCAACCATGATCAACTATTAGATCAGAAACTGTGATTATGATTGAGTTCACTATATTGTTCAATGACAGGCTGCAAATTTATGCATCCACCAACAGTACTTCAGAAGCAAACTATATAATGTAAAGAAATAGTATTTTCGGGTTTTCTATTCGATGAGAAAAACAAGAAGTTCCAATTTGTTTCAACAAATTCCAAGTATTGTATTTCCCTAATGTAACTGAAACAGCTGCAAATCTAGAGCAATGGATGACCACGTACAGTAGAGCGCTGTGATATGTGGTACTGCATCCAGCTAGCATCTCCCCAGGCTCTCTGCAACACATAGAAGACATGCGAGAACAATAATGGCCAACGCTGTACGATGAAAGATAAATCTATCTCATTAATCCTTTATTCTTCCAGGCTGGGAGGCACATCTAACGAAACAAGCTCTATTGTCATCCTCTGGAATATTTCACACAGATGGTCAGAGAGGAGGGGCTGCGGTGGGATGTCAATGTGTGCATCATTAGATGGTGCAGAACCTAGCAGAGAAAGACAGACTCTAGGACGATGATGCTTTCATTACCAAATGATCAATGTTGGCTTTGCATCCATGTAAGAACAAAAAGCATTCTTTCTATTTACTTTGATAAGCCCCGTCGTCTTATGTTGAAATAATCAGACTCACTATGTTTATGAAATACGGTGATGACGCGCAGGGTTTTGTTTTAAAGAAGGCAAACATGAAAGTGTCAGCAGCCATTGGTAACTGTACTGCTTCCAATTTGTTTCTCAGCAGGGGTTTATATAGTGTGTACAGAATTACAAAATAACGATAAATAGATGGTTGGAAGTTGCATAGTGAGAGAAAGGCCGAGAAGTGCAACTGCGTTCTGGTGAACAAAAGCCACCGATTCTGTGCAGCTGAAAAGCAAGTGGAGTCCATAAAGTACTTGATGTGCATATAAACATTTTATCAGCCTGGGAGGCCCTGTAGAGAGGTTAAGCAGAGTGTGAGCAGAGCTCGGTAATGACCGGTCCCTCTTCACTGAATGTGTTGAGGAATAAAGAGCACATTCATTAGTTCGTTTGGACCAAAGTCGAAAATTTTGTCAGCACTTTTCGTCCTGTTCTGTGGACTAAATGTATCGCAATTATGTGATCACAAGAAATGTCTATTCTCAGGCAGGTTTCGGAAACGTGTGAGTTATAAGGCAATAAAGTGGCACACCCAGTCAACTCGCTTATTAGTGGTAAAGTGAGCTCTGGCGTTTAAAGGCCATCTATGATCTAGGGTCACTGACACGCTCTTAATCAGGTCTATGCGAATTCTGCTTTTTAGGCTGTTAACTATACAGTGTAAAAAAGTTACAGTATTGTAAACTGTGTGTGTAGACTGCTAATAGTCATCTTGGGAGGATGGGAGAATTACTAACTATATGTAAAATTAAAAGTTCTACTACTGTCAATCATATTTCTATTTATCGATAACCCGAATCATTTGTGTTTTGCATATAATTTATTTTTCATGATGAAAAGGTGAAAAGGAATTAAAGTTTAACTTGATGTCCTCTCCACTTATGTACCATTCATGAAACTATAGCGGAGAAATTAACATCCTCTAGCATGTTATGTCTGAGCGTTCTCCTCTCCCCCTTTATTGTTTGGGAGTGTGCCCTATGCTACTCTGTGGGGTAAATGCAACAAGACAGCACGGCAAACCAAACTGATTAAAAATTCAATTACCGTGTCTCTGAAATCATTTGAGACATAAGGTGGATATCTGATACACTTTCAACCTCAGAGATTTTTCCTTTAGATAAGAGCCCTGGATTACAGGGCCTGCATGAGTGCTAAGTCTTGGCTCGAACCTGATGAAACACAGGCTTTAGAAATTAAAGTACACACTGCAAATCCGTGATTGTCTTAGTGATAAATTCTGAAGTAGATTTCTGGCCATTTAACGTGAATACACCTACACACACACACACACACACACACACAACCACACTCAAACTCACACAAAGGCCTGCTCTATGCTTTTTCTACTTTTAATCTTGTTGAATTTTCTGAGCAGACCTCTCACATCTTAAAGTAATTTGTAGACAGGAGATCATATAGTGCATGCTTCCTTTTTAGCATGCACAATGATCAGTCCACATAGTGCGTCATAAAAAAGTGCCCTTTGTCTGAAGTTTAATAGTCGGGCCTCAGCTTAAAATCATCCTTATGCTTACTTTAAACAGTAATGGGAGGTTTGGAGGAGAAAACAACATAGAAAGAGTGAGTGTGGAATGCCTCTGTTGACAGGTAAAGCGCAATTACTAATTTATCTCTCTCCTCTTAGTGCTGGCTAAGCGCGGAGAAGAGCGAGGCTGGGAGAGCACACTGGATGTCAGTGCTGTCAAGCCTTCATTTCACCTGTCAGCACGGTGACTGACGTACAAGCACTTGTTTGCCCTTCCTGTGGTCTTCTCTTGCGTGTCCTGACAGGCGCAGGCCTCCGAAGCAGCGCACTTCGCCTCCTGCTACAGTAGGTCTCTATTCTGTACGCACACACACACACACACACCCACACCCACACCTCACGAGACGTCATTTACCCCTATGAAACAAATCTAGCAGAGAGACAAAAGAAGAGGAAAGCCGCAATATTTGCTCGTCATGCACTGTTGAAATCTGTAACACGTTTAGTCGTGTGTTCAGGATTTATCTAAAGTGTAGAAATTTGATATCAAAGAAAATTCTAATAAGTGAGATCATGTGGTTTAAATATAACCAATCTATCTACATTGTCATTGTTGAAGTAAGATTTGAAGTAAGAATTGAATTTCATGTTGAAGTAAGAGTTGAATGTCATGATAAACTAATGGTGCCCTTGTTCATAACTATAAGAATGGCTCATTTTCTGAAGATATAATTCTCTTAATTCCAAAGGATGCCTAATGATTAAACCAGATAAAGACCCATCAGAAAACTGTACACTAAATTGCACCCAAGCTGATGTTCTCCAACTCAAAGCATCATCCTAACAATCTGGAGCTGTCTACCATCTGGAGGCGTCTTACAGTAAAAGCTGAGACAAGCGGCTGATTTTACTTTCCGTAAGTGCTGTAAGACGGGATTTCCTAAGTTGACCACATCCAGTTCAGCCTATACTGATCTTGGCCTGTTTTACTTTCTTTAACCGCACAGTGTGCACACTGTATGTTTCTTTCCTTTACTTTTTTTCCTTTAATTTCATTTCTTTTTGGTTTCTACTCGCTATCAAGCACTGATGTAGTTGAATGTAATTATGGAGACAGTGTTCTGTAATCAGTTTGCAATGCCGGCTTGGCTTTGGGGTTGCATTGCGTTTTGGGGGTAGGGGAGGAGTGCGGTAGAGCGTGCTGCTTCTCCCTGGATATTTCATCACAATAAAGCCTTTGTTTTGGCAGAGGTCTCTCTCCTCCGGCTCTGCTGTCAGCCTTTGATCACGGCGAGACTCTCTGTTCTCCACTCAGACGGACGACAGCAGCTCTCCCGCCCCACCGTGGAATCCTTCCTGCCCCGGCCAGGTGACAGCAGGTGAGAAAATAGCCGTGTTATCAGAAGAGAGACTGGATGAGACCTGTCTACAATGGGCCCACATATTCCCCTGCACAGGCTAGTGATACTCACCTGATAAGTGAGGTAGGGGTCAGTTCAGTCACTGAAAAGCACTGCACCTCAAAGACATGTCAGAATGGGTGACCCCTCCTGTCCTCTGTTGTTTCTGCCACAGGATCACTGCTTAATTTAGTCAGATGTGCAGGATATGCAAAAATATATGTGCGACCGTGTTCGTGTCTGGATGTATGGTGACAAAGAGCCGCATTGTCCTCACTCAGGTTTACCTATCCTCCAGGTTTACCTATCCTCCAGGTTTACCTATCCTCCAGGTTTACTTATCCTCCAGGTTTACCTATCCTCCAGGTTTACCTATCCTCCAGGTTTACCTATCCTCCAGGTTTACCTATCCTCCAGGTTTACTTATCCTCCAGGTTTACCTATCCTCCAGGTTTACTTATCCTCCAGGTTTACCTATCCTCCAGGTTTACTTATCCTCCAGGTTTACCTAACCGCCAGGTTTACTTATCCTCCAGGTTTACCTAACCTCCAGGTTTACCTAACCTCCAGGTTTACCTATCCTCCAGGTTGCACTACCTCTAATTTAATTTCACCATAAATATGTTTGAAAATCTTTATTTCTCAATGTCATCTCTGTTTGAGTAAACACCACACCTCCAATGAAAGAAGGCTCACTCCAGATCCTCGTTTTACTTTCATTCACTTATTTTAGGTCTTCTTTGATATTGAGCATGCTCAGTGCAGCCCGATTCTGCAACAGGAAGTGTCTTGCTCTCAGACCCGTGCTGCTGGCTAGCCTTAAACGCCTCCAAAGCCTTCTGTCGATAATATTGATGTAATGCGTGGGCATTTTTGAGTGATCCTGCTGTTGGGGGGGACTAATGACAGAGCGTGGAGGGGGTGATTGAATCTCGGGCCGCTCGTAGCCAGACGGCACGCAGCCAGCACAGCTAGTCATTGATAAAGTGTCAGAGACTTCAGCCGTTTGATTAGCCCTTCCACTAATGCCATGCTAAGCAGAAACATTACTCTGCCCCCGCTAGCGATGGGGAAGGGAGGGGTGCGGCGCAGAGAGAAAAATATACTCTACAGGGAAATTAACCAATGTGGATGAAATGGTGTACCAAGGAAATTCTTGGATAAATTAACAACGCAATTACATTACATGACACGCCGCAAGATGGATGAGGAAAACTTGGCCGGTATTATGTTCTGTTTTCCAAATTGCAATTTATTTGAGGGCTTTAATGGATGCCGTATTAAAACATCTTGGGCCCCGGTCAGGTTTCATTGTGTGTCACCGAGCCATGATTGATGACCTCCTCTTCCCCGCCTTCTCCCCGTCCTCCCCCCCTGCACGCCTCCTCTCTCTGCATTCTCTGCAGATTTGCAGGGAATTTTAAACATTAGCTACATTTATATGGAAGCAGGAATAAGCAATTGATTTTCTTATCACTTAATTTCCCTACACTCGCTGCAGCGAGCTGATAAATTTCAGAGCACTCGATTCGTTCGCTCGCTCTGTCCTATAGTTTCTATCAATAGAGCCATTTGTCTTGGATCACATCTGGAGACCCATCTTTCCCTCTCTTTCTCTCTCTCTCTCTCTCTCTCTCTCCCTCTCTCTCTCTCTCTGATCGTGACTTCACTTTTCATAATCTTTTGTTCTCATCACAGTGATAGCCGAAGCTGTCAGAATTTCTTTTTTCCAACAATGCCCTCTGAAACTAAGTATTTTTATCTCTAACAAATCATTAGTGCATCAGGAACATCTGGAAGTCATCGTCATGTGAGCTTAAAGCGTTATGGCAATATCAGAGCTATTGGATTGTACCATTCATAATTACTCACAGGACAGTCGAAACCGCACACGCCCTGCTTTGAACTTGGGAAAGGCATGATGTGAACAGAGAGCATCTGCAAGGCAAAAATCAACTGCATTCCTGCTTAGCACTATGCTCACAGCTTCCTCTGGGATGCTTTCTGCAAGATGGCACCTCTCAGTGGGAAAGGTTAATAACATACACAATTAATCCTCACCGCATTACATCAACATCAAACCTATGAGCCATTCGCAGGTGTGTTCGTGTGTGTGTGTGTGTGTGTGAGAGAGAGAGAGAGAGAGAGAGAGTGCTTGTATACAAGAAGATGTGTCTAAATGGATGAATAATGGATGAGGCCTCTGTGATGGGACATGTTTCACTAAGTGGAAATAGTTTTAATGAGTCATAGTGGATTACACTTCCAATAATGGAGCTTTAAGAACGAACAGGAGGAGAGCTGTTCAGACACGTCTAAAACAAACCGAACTTGGGGACGTTTTCCCTCCACATCAGAGAAGACTTGTTTTTACTCGATAATTCAGTGCTGTGGATTTCATTCAGGGATCACTTTAAAATCAGCTGAATCTTCACGTGAACTGAATAAACATGAGGCATGGAGAGATGGTTATATGGCTGGCTGGACTTCCTTTGACATGTAGCACTAGATCTCAAACAATGTCTCTATAATTATATGACAAATATTTATTTACAGTCCTTAGACAGCAAACTCAAAAATACAATCCCATGAAATTTGTAACTTTACTTTGGACATGTTTAGAATGCAAATGAGCTTGGACGTGTAATTTTATTGAAATGTGCTGTTTATTTACAGTCCTCTAATAAAGCTGGCCTGTTCTCATACTTCATTTGGGGAAGTTTCGGCATGGCTTGCCAGTTTCCCAGGTCTGGAAGTTTAGGAATGAGAGGGAAAACGAAGTTGCTTTTGGAAGCCGAATGGCTTTTAGAGGCTTTGTCTAAACAAAGTTTTGGATTTGTAAATAGCAGAGCTTATCTGGCCATCACAGCCTCCAGATGTTTCATGAGGCAGACCACCTGCTATGGGAATGCCTTCAGTCTCTCGCTCATCCTCTCTCTCTTTCTCTTAAGAAGGAGAGATCTCCTCTCACAAACACAATTCCTGGCCTCTGAGGGAGGATATACACCTTTATCTTTCATCCTTTTCACAGGCGCACACCTGCCCTCTGGATAAAACAGCTGGACTGTAAGCTAGCTTTACTGCAGGTCCAGCTTACCGTTGCAAAAAACTGATGGGCGAAAAGAAAAATCTTTTTTGAAGAAGTATATACAAGGGCAAGTGATGGAGTGTTAGTGTGAGGAGAACATAAAAAAAGGTGTGTTAATATACTGGAGCCGGCGGCAGACCAAACCACAAGCATACCGCGAATGAAAGTGCTTACAACACAAAGCCCTTGAAAACCACCACAGTGCTGAGCACAGCATACAAAGCTTTCCCTTTTGTAAAACATATCCTCCATGGAGTTCACGCTCCCAAACTATGGTTGATATTAACCTCATAATGGACTTGCTCTACTGTAAGTGCCAGAACACATAGAAGCAAAAACCTCTGATGTCTTTTTCTTATTTTGAATTCAGTGTATGACATGCTAGGATGTTTAGATAATTACTCTAGGTTTGGTAGGAAATAAAATTGAACATGTCAACATTTCTCCAGTGAGACTGAGCTGGCCCTTGGCCCTTCACATCAGCGGATCTTCTCTGATTGTTTAAAGCGAGCTGTTATGATCTGCCATTAGCCAGTGGGCTGTTTTGACATTACTCTTTGATCAATAGAGCCCTCGTTTTGTGGTCGAACTGACACCCGTCGGCCATCACCGCTTAAGAGGTCATATGAAGACTCTCTATGAATCAAATCACAGAGTGTGCTATTTGCCCTCATCTTTCCTGACACGTGTTGGACAACACTGACCACAGCCATGGCAGCCTCTCTTTGATGAACCCATCCTGGAGTGTATATTTACACAGGCCTGTCCGTCATTTGTAAAGCACGTTGCCTTTGATGGTGTTGTAGAGTCACACTAGTGGATTATTTCACTCTGGGAGGCTGTTGTCAATTTTTTTGGATACTGGTGTGGACTTGTTGAACTGAGGTGTAGTCAGTGTGGTTTGGGATGATTGTTTGGTGTGGGGTTTATGGACAGCAAGCATATATATGTCCATGTGACTAACTTGAAATTGTAATTATTCGTAATCTGCATTTGTACTACAGGTTAAATAATATATCAATAACTGAGCAATAAGTGATCCTTTTTTTCTTTAGACTATGTTGGATGAATGGTTTGGTATTATACCACACGGTTCTTGAATTCTCGAATCTGATTGATCAGAAGATGCAGCAGCTCTGACAGTAGTAATTGAAATCACAGGTTTATATTAATACACTCATTCTAATACATTATTGTTTCTATAGTAACAGCTCATTCACAGGGACTTGTATGGATGTCGCTCTATATAATCTAAGCCTAATAATAAATGGATTACGAAAAAAGTGCTGAACAAAGAAAAAACATGTAATCATAGATATGTGAAGTTTCTTGTAGGGAGATGTTTATTTAACATTTTATGGAAGGAGTCTCCAGTCTCAGTACATGACAAGCTGCATAGGTATTTATTTGTTTGTTTGTTTATTAACAAGAGTGAGAAAAAAGAGAGGGTAAAAAAGTGAAGTAAACAAATTATTATAGCTGCTATAACATAAATGATAACAGAAACTAACTTGTCTTGCAGATGTTACACAATATTGTATGTAACAATAAATGGTTAAAAGTATGACGTGTCATTCGTTATTGGAAAAGAATCAACTTCAGGGTGGTAACAGTAACTCTGCTTCATGCTGGGCCTCATTACCTCCTTGTCCTTGATTATTTTCCTATAACAGCATGGCCCATTATGTTTTATTCCTTACTTAGCATGCAGTGTATGCTAAGTAAGGAATAAAACATAGCATGCTGTGTATGCATGTTTAAACAAACTTTATTTTTTAATTAGTTGGTCCTTAAATCTAAATCAGTGTGCTGTATGTGTTTGATAGAGGTGTGTGTGATAGAACGGGTAAAATAGGTACAATCTGTGATGCTGCAGGAAGTTTAACTAGCACTCGCAGCCTGTAATCTCCACCCCCACTCCCCATCCCAGAGCCTTAATTAAACCTGAAAGGTTACAAAAGGTAGTAGCAAATAACAAGGCCACATATTACATTTAAGTCGCCTGCTCTCCTTACACTCACTTAATAATTCATGTTATCAGAGTCTACAAGGAAGTGGGGACTCTGTCTCTCTCTGCCACAGACAGGATCATCTGTCCCCCTGATTCAATTTACTTAAGGACGTGCACACCATTGCCTTCCTGCCAGGCCAGCGAAATAAATATGATTATTCTTAATGGGGTGTAAGGTTACTCATCCTCATATTCCCCAGCCGCCTTCTTATGTGACCGTCATGACATACAAGAGCACCGAAGCCCAAGTGTCTCTCCGAGGCTAAATCCAGCCCTCATGATACCAGTAATCATTAGACCTTTTAGAAAAGGAGAAATCATTTTCTTTGTGTGTGTATATATTTACTTCTGCCTTTATATTTGACTGATTTCCAATAAGTTGTTTTTTTTTCTATTTCCAGCAGATGTAGAGATTCCAGGTTTTGTTTGCCTGGCCCTGTTTACAGATTGTATCAGTGGTTATATATTTTTATATATTCTGTAAGCACTTCCACTACTTTCCACTACAAATGAGTTTATTTCTTATCCGTTCCGAATGCTTTGTCATTGATTCTGTGTGTAACTCGGAGGGAAAACGGTGGTATTTTCAGTGAGAACATCAATTTACTGCATAAGCATTTCAATCATATTTAATTCCGTACTTTAGCAAGAAATATCCCAGCATGCACACATCTGGTTGTTGGAAAAAAATCAGAAACCACATCTAGGCAGTAGATGTTGTGCAATATAATAAACAACATCTGAGTATTTTAGTGAAGTTAAATAAAGCAAACTTTTTTTTACTATTATTTCACATTTCTGTGTAACAAGAAGCGTGTTTCACAGACATGCCGTTGCACCAGAACTGAACCAAAGGTATTTTCATTTAGACATTTTTGTGTTGTAGACAAGTACATTCTTCAACAATAAATCCTTACATGATAAATGTTAAGTGCAATTTTTAGAGATGTGTGTTTTCCTGTGGATGGGATAGGGTCTGGGCTTGGAACTGCAAGACTGCATCTCCCCCTCCAGGACAACTCGCATATGGCTGAGCTATGTGAGGAGTGGATAGGAGTGGATGTGTATGTGTGTGTGTGTGTGTGTGTGTGTGTTTGTGTGAGTTCCTCTCCCCAGTCTGGGCTGATAACAAGTGAGCGCTCTGCTCTCGCCGTGATGGATGGGAGTTCTCCGTCAGACTGGCAGGAGAGGGTGGCGGCCCATATGGAACTGGCATATGGACCTCATGTATATGATAGGACTAGTGAGGGGGAGTGACAGAGGTATACATTAAAAACATTTCCTGCTCTTAAAAATGCAAGGTTCATCAGTTTGGCAAGGGAGTATCATTCAACGATTCCTCCACGCCACACCAGGCACCCAGACAGGAGCAGATGCACAGCCTGGGCCTTCTGCTGTGACACTGTGAGCTGTTTTTCTGTCTCCTCTAACATCCCAACACTTTTCTGCCTTCCTCTAATTGGTTAGAACAAGCTATAAAAGGCAATCTTTGCCTAGAATGCAAATTTATATTTCACTTGCTTAATCATCAAATGCACAGAATTAGAAGAGGCCTTTATCATGAAACAGCACAAATATAAAATTATGATATTCACACATTATGGGTGCATAATTTAAAAAAAAAAAAAAAAAAGGTTTGTAATTCTTCTAGGTGTCAACTTGTTTGCACAGGACAGAAAATCTCATTCCACTCTCATTTAAACAGACAGTAATATATGGCTGTATGAATTAGTGCTATATTTATAGATGTGGAATACGTAGGCAGTGTCTTTTTGCCCCATCTCCTGGCCTGCAGGCTGTCTGCTAAGCCCCAGGGGGCTTGGTTCGATTGTTTAAAGCCCCTATTTTTAATTGGCGCTTTGTCTGTGCACTCCTAAATGAGTTGGGACACCCACGGAGGGGGACCTGCAGAGAGCCAGGGCCACATGACAGCGCCCACCGTGGGGCCTGTCCCACAAAGCCTCAAACCGCCAGGCGTGTGACAGCGGCCCGCTACACCCGTCTGCCCAATTAAAACTCAGCTGTCAGAGAGGAATATTATAGCGCTCTCTCTCTCTCTCTCTCTCTCTCTCTCTCTCTCTCTCTCTGTGTGTGTGTGTGTGTGTGTGTGTAGCTGCATAAGTGTGTGGGTGTATACATGTGCACCATGAACACTCACAGCCCATTATTTGAGATTACGAATGTGTGCTTTTGAATGTGCAAATATTGTTTTCGCAAGTGTGCATGTGGAGATGTGCTCATGCTATTTGTAGCTTGTCGTGTGACGTCCCCCTCTGCACACACACACACATACACACACACACACACATATACGCTCTTGTGGATGTTTTGCATCAGCGGCCTGTGAGCATCGATGTGTGCAGCAGGCATTTGGCAGCCGTATGAGTCCAGGGTGCCAGGAAGACAGGCTGGGTAAAGTTACGTGCGAAGTGATTTGTAATTCTGAGTAATCACTTAGGACAAGGCCTCACACCATTTTATCTGTTCATGACTGTAGGCCAAAGTCAATACTCATAGGATAATCATGAGCGCAGGCTAACTGAGCCCTTTCATTAAAGCTCGGAGGAACAAATCTGATACGGGCCTGATTCCCTTTGAAAGGAAACGTGTTCTCTGGGCGTAAGAACAGAGAGCACGTTTCAGAGTGGCCAGCAGCACTACTGCATCCCTACTGCATCCTCTTCTGCGTGTTTTCAAACAAACAGAAATTATAAATTAAATAGACGGTGCAGGCAACACGATGCACAGGTACACATGGGTAATAATTTTATAGATGTCTGAGTTTGACAGCAGTAATAGTTCAGGTTCTAATTTAATAAACAGCTCTCATCTAAGTTGAAGTTCAATACAACTTTTATTATTTGTTTGTGAAAAATGATGCTTTGTGACAACGTCCATTGTTAAAAGTGCTATACAAATATAATTGAATTCAATTAATATCTAATACTATTATAGCTCAAAAACCAAACTACCACAAACATTTTTAATTAATGTGACTGCTTTTATGTTTTTTTTAATGGCAACTTCAAGGAGGTCAGCAATCCGAAGAATGGGAATGCAATTACTATGACTAGGATTACCAGAGAGCGACAGTTAGAGACGAGCGTAATGACAATACAGTAATTATGTCATGGAAATCATGCTTTTTGTCATTACATCTACAGCACTGACTGCATTGTTATGCGGAATATTTTGTCATTTTCTTTTTGTTCTTTTTTTTACATAAGTCTATAAGTCTTTTGACTAATATAATATGAATAACTTGAATATGTAGATATAGATATAGAGATTATATTATTGCTTGTGTGTTGTGAGCTAAGAAAACTAAATCTCAAGATATTGTGTATTGTATAAACATTTCCACATACTATTCCTGATCTTGTTTTCTGATCTCACTAATGTTCATTCTTCTTCTTTCTTCAAAGAAAACATCTTAATAATTGGAAGAAACAGTCTTCAAAAAGTAAAACGCACTTTTTTGTTTGGTTTCTGAACAATCACATTTCCTACTATTACTGAAATTTTCAGACCTTTGAACGAGGCTTTTACACTATCAAATTTCTCACCGCAAGAATTTCGGCAACAAACAAAATACCTGCCTTGACTGAAACGCCTGTGGCGTTACACGCAGAGGCATGCTCTCACGTCTTCCTAGAGCTAAAATAGGATTATTACTCTGATAATCCAGGTGGTGTTGTGTTTTATTAGCAGCATTAATCCTCCATTACTTTGTGAGCATTATTTTCTCAGTTCTTATTGCCAGGGAATTTCTCTGGCAATTTGTGGCGACGAGTTCACATCTATTAACTTATCATCTTATTAACGTGCAGTGCCTCACAGTAAACCACAAATTTACGTACCATGACGACGTGGCTGTTGCACAGAAGGATTATACATTCACACATACACACACACACACACACACACACACACACACACACACTCAGGTGAGTTGAAGCCCTGCAGACATGGCCAGGTCTGCTGTCTAATACCCACAAATAGTTCCCAGCTTATTGCTAATCCCTGCCACGGGCAACACACAGTTATTGAAAATGTCTCACTTCTCTGGAAAGGCTCTGACAACATGCATAAGCTCACATTAGTGTTACAAAAAAAAAAGGCTAGAAAAAATGATCCATCAGAGCTCAGGATACAGTTGTTCAGTTTGGTTCTTATAGTGTATCTTAAATATTCCAGCACCGTGCAGCACTGTTGACGGGTTTAAGGAGCAAATAATACAGAACGTGTAATCAGTAGAGACCTCACTGAGTGCCAAGTTATTAAAGTAATTCTGGATAAAGGAACGAGCTCATAATTTGCTAATTTGCAGTTATTTTTTATTTTTATACTGTTTATATATACAGTGGAGGAACATTTTTTTCTCTCTTTGACGACAGATGCAGAAACAACTTTGTTTCATCTTGACTTGAAAGCAGACAAGAGGCTCAGTAATGCTAGTCCTAATAGCCTGCTGAAGAGCGCAATAATCGTAGAGGGTTTGTCCAGCTGAAGGAAATAAAGTGTTTAGTGAGGGGAAGAGCTGAATGCTTTAAGGTGCGATTAGTGAAGAGTAAACTAGTAAACCCTTGAGCTGAACTTGTACAACCTTCACACATAAACATTGTTAGTCATATTGTCACATATTTAACACACTTTTTTGTAATACGTGTTTGTGTGTTGTCTGTGTCACGTTCACTCTGACTAGCACAGACACTGCTCTCTTCTTCAGAGAGAGAACTGGCCTGCATCTGGAAGCAAGTCTATGAAAAGTGGCTTCTTCCTGATAGCTGGAAACATTTTCAACTGAGTGGAAATCTTCTTCTGGGACCTGGCCAATCTCCAGGAACACTTGGCTTTTGCAGCTGTCTTACAGCATTTAAAGAGTGGCATATGGTACCCAAGTACCATTGTTTCACTGCTAAATACCCCTCGTTTTCATCAACGGCGTGCCGTCTTTTCATGTTGGTTTCCATTAAAAAAAAAGAAAAAGTAAAACTGATGGGAGTGAGGAAAGATTTGTCAGGATTTTTTTTCTGCATGTCTAATGTTGGCAGTGATGACATTTTGATTCTCAGTCTGAGAGTTTGTGAAACAGCACCATCTGTGTGCTTTTGCCTAATTAGTGTAATGGCCGCAAATATTAAAGCAACTGTTTCACATGACAAGCTGCTTTGCACATATGTGTCAAGGCTCTTCTCCTCTCTGTAGATGCACACTTCAGATCTTGTGCTCATCTCGTTCAGGGATGCACTTGTGACTCCAAACTCATATTTGTTGTGTGTTACTATTAATATTTCTTTGCAACTATTATTTTCCATGTCATAACTGTTTTCACACCAGCGGTGTAGCTTGTGATGAAATGACATTTAAAAAGCGCAAACCTCTGTGTTCTTCCTTAATATGTGTCGAGGCTAATAGTGACTCATGGAGAGTACACAGGAAAATTCTTCAAAGCAAACTCAATAAGTAAGCCGATGAGTTAAATGCGTTTTGTCAATAGAATGAAATATTGAAATGGAATGCAATAGAAGGAAAACAGCATTTTGGGTTTTTTTGTGTAACAGCAGCAACAAAAAATGACATTATCAAATAAAAGTTAATACACTCCATTCAGAACACATTAGACTCACGCTAAAGGTTAATGCTTCTGCTAATTTGGAAATGCTAGATTGCTGTCAGTGCGAGGGGGAAAATGCTTTTCAGAGGCCTGACAGGCTAAAATGAAGCTGTCATATCCGTTCACCGTGCATGGAGATCAGAGCATGCGTGATGTCAGACAGACAGACAAGCAGACATACAGTCAAGTAGACTGAAACAGTGCTGCAGGGAGTTAGTGATGCTGGTGGTTTGGAGGAGGAAACACCTATGAGCGGTAGTATGACCGCCGTGGATGTGTGTCTATGTGTTGTTCTTACCAATAATAAGTGATGTGCACGTACGCAATATCTTCAAATATGCATCTCCTGTCTCAGACACAGTTTACCACTTCTTGATTATATCACATTTTCAAGCTAAATTCCATCTATGTGTTTGCCAAGATTTTTATTAACAGGGGAAAAAGTTTGTCTGTAATGTCATTAAGCCTTGCAGACTGGAGGGAATTAAATCCTTACAGGAGAACAAAGGAGCCAATCAGAAAGCCAGCAAGTAGTTAATGACGAGGATTGAGAGCAGGCCGCTCTGACAGCTGCTGTTCTGCTCACGCTGAGGAGATGATGGGGCCTTCGCAGATGATAAAAATGAGCTTGGTGCTTATAGAAGATTTGGACATGTTCTCCCATAGAATTAGATTGTAGAAAACCTGGGGGAAATTGCTACAGACAGTTGAGCCACAATTCTACTGTAATATTTCAAAACCTCTAAGATGGATACAGGCTCGGAGCCAACCGCAAAACAGAGTGGAGTAGTCAGCCTCGGGACAGGACTGAAACAAATTTTATTAATGTAACTCTCGCATTAGTAATTCAGTAGTTCCCATGTGGGATGTTGATGGAAGACAGGGCTTATTCCTCTCATTCAAACCTGGTGGTACAGGCAGGCTGGGTGATTGGGTCTGTCTTTGTCCTAGAAAAGGTCAGATGTTCCCTTGTGACCACTTCCGGTGCGTTTGCTAAACATTTGTGGCCCCCACCTTCTATCTTTGGTCATTACTACTGCACTGTCAGTTCTCTTATCTAATGGGGTCTCACCTGACAGGCAAGCACACTCAATCAGAAAAATGAGGAGTTACTAAAAATGCAATTGATAGCAAACTCATCTTAGTGTTTCCAATTGACGTGACAGCCATCTGAATTATTAGCAAATGGCTGGACATATATTGACTATAATGTATTGAATTAGTGTCTCTCTTCTCCATGCTGGCTGTATGTATGAGCTAAAAATATCACATGACCAGGTCCAGCTAGCATTATACAGACAGAGCTCTCATAAAAAATGGCAATTATGGAAGGGAAGACATACATATCTGACACCTACCTGGGAGTGATTTGTTCGTTGCACTCAGTAGATCTGGCAGCATCAATCCCTTCGAAATCCCTTTGGAAGACAAAGGTTCCAGTGGGATTGTATGCAGAGCGGATTACGACTCCGTGCAGGACGTGAGGGATGTCCACACTGCTGGCTGAATTTGAAGTTTTTGATCTCCATGTCTGTCAATTTGCACTGCTGATGAATGCATGCAGATGGAGAAATGGCGAAATAGTCACGGTCTCATCCGAATGATGGAGGACAGTTTTTTCAGGATCTGATGCCGTTTGGGGATTTTAAATGAGGGCTATGACTGGCTAGAAAAAACAATGTCCATAGGGATATCAGTAAGAGTCATTCTCAAAAAGAAACTACTTGATACTGAAATAATCAAACTATAAACAGCTCAGCATAATTACAGGGCATTTTATGGAGGTATATATCTATATGTATGTACATGTATTTTTATGTAGCCTCTTTCATTTCTATTCCGCACTCTACACTGTGCTGTACATTGCTGGCTTTGTATTATTAGAGAGCTGTTAGCACTTAGCTGCAGCTTTGTCTGGCTTTGTCTTTGATTTGACATTCCCTCTCGGTGTCCCTGGGCTGTGATGACTCCATGCTGAGGCTGCAAGGCCTGTGCAAGGGCCTGAGGTGCTTTGCCAGGGTGACTTATTGCTTCAGTGATAAAGCAACACACAGGGCCTGGGAGGTACTGAGGGAGTAGCGTGTGTGTGTGTGTGTGTGTTGTAGTATTACACACCTTCACAGTCAGTAGTAACAACGGTAGCTGGCGCAACTCTGGTGCGTGTGAAGGACAATGCATAATGGCCCAGGGTGAGATAGTGGACGTGCTGAGGCTCAGCCAGGAGCTGTACATACAGTAACAACTACCAGTCAAGCAGCTCTTCAAAGGGAGAGACCTATAACCCAGAGTTTTAAACCTCTAGAGGTCTGACACACACACCGTGTTAAGAACTGGCCTGCAAGATTTTGCTGGTGACCCGGGCCCAGCTGCTCTGGCTCCTCCTGCCTGAGCTCAGCCAGCTGTAAAATGAGGTGCACGCAGGAACCTGCTGGTAATGAGAAGTGGCATCTCGTTCAGCCTAACCTCGGGAAAATCGTTCCTATAAATACCTTCTATAAATAAAGTCTACCTTGGCCCTAGATCAAGCTCTTTGAAAAGGTCATTGCTCTCTCTCTCTCTCTCACTCTCTCTCTTTCTCTCTCTCTCTTTGTCTTTCTCTCTCTCTCTGTCTCTTTCTATCATCCCTCAGGTTTACTTGCCACACAGATCTTATATTCCACCTGCCCATATGGCAGGGTCGGATTAGTTTCTTTGCATGGCATTTTTTTTTATCTGTTGGACACGTTGAGTGGAGGTTCACAAATGTTGGCAGTTGGAGTGATGCTGTCATGTTTAATTGGAGGTGTTGTGCACTGTTAACAAAGAGGTCAACTTTGCATCATGAAAATTAATGAGGGTTAACTTTTCCCAGCTAATGTAAAAAGCCATGGCACATGGAAATTGCAGAATAGTGCTATAATACCATAATAATCGTGTTGCAGCTTCAGCATTCCAGTTATGTATTATGTAGTTTGAACACGAATGTTTTATAACCATAAAAAGTTTTCTAGCGATTTTCCAATTATCTGTTACATATTGGTGAATCCTATCCTGGACAGAATAACAGCACTGAATCTCTTCCTGGAATGTCTACCAAGGTTGGAGACATCTTAGTAGGAGGTATCTTGGTCCATTCCTCCATGCAAAACATTTCAAGCTACTTTACATACTTTAAGTTTGTGCTCGTGGATGTCCTCCTCAATTCAGACCACAGCTCTGATCCAGAGACTTCTCAAAGACTGAGACGGCCTCTGTCTCTCACTGATTTTTGCATCCTGCAACCATTTCTGTGTTGACTTAGATGTATGATTATCAGCATTATCTTGTTGAATCTATCTCCATCCATGTCCTACCTTCCTGGCAGAGGTGACTGGGTTTTGAGCTAAAATGTCCTGCTACTTAGTGGCTGCTGTCAATCTTCACAAGAGCCTCTGGAACACTTTATCCTGGTCAGAGTCAGTGTGGATGCTGAGCCTGTCCTGGGAGCACTGAGCGTTAGGTGGGACTACATCCTGGATGGGACGCCAGTCCATCACAGGGCACTATGAACACACACATTCACACAGTCATTCACACCTAGGGGCAGTTTATCTTATCCAATCCACCTACTGGCAGAAGGTAGGTTCTCCTAGTGGGGGAGAAACCGGAGAACCCAAAGGAAACCCACACAGGCACAGGGTGAACAGGCAGAGAAATTCCACACAGACCTGGGCTCAGGATCAAACTGAGGACTGGAGGAGCTGGAGGCAGCACCACCATGTCACCAATTATCTCTGGACCACAATCTGCAAAACAGCATCAATAATCACCACCATATTTACAACATGTTTATAGTCAATTTTTTTCCAATAGTGCTTGGCAAAAAACACAAATTACACTTCCAATTGTTCAGGCAACATTCCAAAATTTCAGTTGCTGAATTTTGTGGAATGTTCTCAGGAAAGGCTTCTTTTTTGTAATTATTCTAAACAGCCTGTTATCATGAAGGTGGAATTACAAACCTATGACTAAACTAAACTGCGCAATTCTAAAACAGCAAGCTTTGGGTTCTTTTTGACCATCAAGCAAATTTCTAAATGTTACAGACTTATAAAACTTTTTATGGTATTGTTTTTAATAGTATTATGTACTATTTTATATCTGTTACCTGAGCTGTGAAGCTCAACAACCATCTGTCTCTTTTGCATTTAAATCTCTTTGGTTTTCCCCATGGGATGAGTGACAGAGAGATTTAACATGTGTGCACCCTCATGTTTATAACAGGAGATGGTCAAAGACAACAACAGTTGAGTTCATGGAGACTGAAAGCAATTAAAACATCATTTGTTGCAAAAAAAAAAAAAAAAAGTTGCATTTTGTATTTAGAAAAGATGATTTTATGACAGTGTATTAGAAGCAAGCTAAGTAAGTAACTAATAGCTCTGGAGTTGCCTGTACAATGCAAATAATTTATTTAAGTGTTCAAGTACTCAAAGACACATATGTAGTTCGTGGAAGGGTTCAAGAATAAGTCACCATATGGTACATAAAACATCAAACTGTTAACCAGTGTGCAGAGCAAAAAGAAAAGTAGGCACATTATAGTGGATCAGTGGGTCAGAACAAGCCTGGAGCTCAGTGTAAATAACTGTGAATAGCGGCATTGTCCTTGACTAGAGAACCTGCAGCACTGAGCAGGCTCTCCCCCCAGTATGACTCTTCATGCGGGGGCTCCAGTGAGCCTGTGGGATCTCTGTCTCTAACATGCTCTCAGTTACCACAGCACGGCATCTTCAGTCCCTTCACACCTCACCCCTGCAACTTAAACAGATTAGCCTCATTCAGCATGGATCTTCAGGGCAAATCTGTGGCATCAGAGAACACTTATTGATCATTATTCCTATTGACTGGGCAACGTGTGACAGCTCAGGGAGAGATCTGGTATTGATTTGACCAAATTAGTGCAAACAAAAGGAGGTCAAATTAGTTTAGGTGCATTGTGTCAAAAGGAATATGGCTACACATTTTAACAGGACTCACTCTTTATTTACGTTCAGCAGACATCCGTCCAGTAATTTATACACCTAGTATACTATCAATTCTATTTGTCAAGCTCATAATTGGGTGACTATGGCGCAACCGTATTGTATGTTTGTGACTATGAGATAGACTCGCATATATGGCATGAAACTTTACATGGATTTTATCAAAGTACAATTCTCTGGCCATAGCTGTCTGCTTCTACTGATCCTGGGAGAAAAAAAAAAACCACACTTATGTTTCTGTTTTGTTGCTGGCCTATTGACTGCTTCATCTCTTGAGTTCATTGCAATCTGGACCTGCATTCCCTCACGCCAATGAAAGGTTATTAGGTCCAGTGCTTCCTACCCTAGCTTGCACTTCAGCCTTTGGTAAGAACCTGGGAAAACTCTCTTTCCTCTTCATCAAATATAAATAACGCTGCTTTGAGAAATGAGTAAATAAGTCATGAAAAAGTAAAAATAAAAAAAACAACACACAAAGAAGGTCCAAGAGGAGAGGAGAGAACATCTTTACAAACTTTAATGCTATACATTTAGGGAAAAAAATGAAAAAAGATGAATTCTCAGCAGCTCTCTACTCTACCACGGAAGTGCTCTAAAGATATGAAGACAGAACACTGCTTTCCCAGGAATTAATGGTGATTAATGGTGATTGGAGAGCCTTCAAATGAAACATTATGATGGTCATCTGAGTAAAGCTCGTATGACCTGCAATGAATTGCTTGAGCTGAGTGGAAAGTAATTGATGGCGATGAATGATCACAGCTGAAACAGTAAAGCTCAGCCCTCTTTTCTGTAGCTTGGTGCAGTTATATAAGTAATCTACCCTGAGAAATAACATCCCAGTCTTTATAAAAGTGAAATACAGCCATTGACAGATTGTGAATCTTTTCTGTGATATACACAGCAAAAAGATACAAGGAAACAGTCGCTTCTCCTTAAATATCCAGAGGGATCTCATTTTGTGGACATCATTTTTTGGGTCAGTGAGTTAATGCTAAAAATATGTCCTGCCAAAACCCCTCCATTTATCTGGGTGGGTATTCAGTGTCACACTCAGCGTGGGTAATTCTCAGTGGGACTCCCCTCTGCAGTGGAAGACAGGACTGAGTGGCAAAGTTAGACATTATCTCTGCTGTGATAGTCCTCTGTCTCTCCGTCTCACTGCACACTGTAACGACTCCAGCAGTAATTAGAAGGCCAATGTGACATACCCCACACTTACAGCCAGCCGGGATCTGCTTTGCCCTTTTCCTCCACTTTGCCATGGATCCTAATGACATTTTATGCGGGCAACCTGTGTAGCCCATCATGCTCACTTGTACGTTCCATTAAAGTCAAAAGACTGCCGAAGCTGCACTTTGATTTTGCACCAGCTCTTAGTGCAAAAACGCAGTTAGTTTTGGAAATCAGTCGAGCAGACGTAAGTGTTAATGAGGGGAACAGAGCACACTCCTGGTGCTTCGAACTCTTAGAAAGCCTGCCAACAGTTTCCTTTGTGGTCCGGGAATTTTTACCCATCCTCCATGTATTCACCCAGAAAAATGCATAAGGTGGGCGAGAGGAGATTGAGAGTCAGACATGTGCGTTTTCTGATAATACCAGCAGCACAAAGAGAGCATCAGGATGCGCTTGAGGGGTTGTCGGAGGGCTTTGTGCTGCTAAAAAGGCTGCTGTGATGTGTGCTGACACAGGAGGCTGTGTGGGGGGCTTTTAAACGCTGCCCATGGGCACTCTCCATCACTAGTTGATGAGAGGGACAAGAAAGTGCCTGTCACCTGGCTAGAATACTGCACTTAGTGCTCCGCATCGGGGCTGAAATACGTTTTGGAATTGTTATGTGTCCAGAGCTATATTGCTGTAAAGATACAGTTCTTGCCACCTCCAAAATGTATCATGAAGAAATTTTTTAAATAGACATAGAAGCTAAGTTTTATTTTATATTACAATGCCGAGTTTAAAAAGCCAAGTCAGCAGCTAGAACATAGTTATACCATCAAGGTCATTCTAATAGTACGAGTCCTACAGGACCTCATCCTGTTTTCATCCCCAGTGCCCCAACTTAACCACTCAAATACGCTGTCCTTCCCCTGGTCCAGCCCATTAAAATTTTCTCTGAATGTTCCCAATGCCTTTCGGGAAGGTCCTGGCAGAGAGGAAAGCAGACAGTGGAGAGGGACGAATATTCCCCCTTCTCTAACAACATCCCCCTCCTTGTGCTAACACTTCTATCTTCTGGCCTATTAACAACTGTTACTGGAGCTTTAATTATACCCCTGTGATTGTGCAGAGTGGCGGGCTCATGTCATCTTCCTCCTTGGGGAAGGCGTGTAATTAACAGCATCCATCCACCAAGCCCGCGCTCAGTGTGCACCGTACCGCCACGTCCCTGTTCCGCCACAGCCGCTGCCATAATCATGCCGTCTCCACCAACATCTGTTCCCTGAGCGATGAGTCCAAAAGGCCTGGGCCTGTCACACACAGCCTCTCCCCACCCTCATGTCCACCTCTCACCTCCACACACTCTCCCACTGCTAATGGCTATGCTCCGGGAGTCAGGGGAGACAGAGCGCAAGAGGTAAACAGAAACACAGCCAGAATCTAATTAAGATAGGAGCATAAATGAAGGGCATCGGCTTGTAGCTCTCCTTAGTTTTCACTTCAGAGGGTAATTTAACACGTTTGACTTGTTCAACAATAACAACCTGCCAATACGTAACGAAAATCCTTTTGATGACCTTAAATACATGATGACACTCATTACTTACAATGATACTAAACATAAAGTATTATGCAGCATTACTAAGCCACATATCTGTAGATAATTTTAAGGGTTTTTTTCCCCATAGTGCTGGATTTAAAAGTCGGTGTGCAGAAGTTTTACAGCATACTGTAACTCATCTGAAGGTTATGGTTTCTGGATCCTCTGGTTTATTCATGCCAATCACTTCCATAACTCTCAGCACAGTTGATGCTTTCATGACTGACAGGTCTGTAGATAAGAAGCTATCGATTTTTCAAAATACACAGGGATCAAAAGTTTTGCCCAGTAAAATACAAAATAAAAAAAATGTACTGGACCAAAAGAACAATAAGGGGTACTAATGAAGAAAGCATTGAGTCCTAGAAAGTGATGCAGACCTGAAACTTTTAGTATCAAGAAAGGTCAACACGGCCATTTCAATTAAACATTTGAAGTAATTTGATATTTACTTGCATTATTAGGGGACATTATTATAGTAAATTAAATCTGAAGACTTTTTTTGGCTAGTTTACAGCCAGACTTTTGTTCTTACATTTAGACTTGTTTTGTTGTATTTCAATTCCTCTGTCCATTTTCTGAAGTTCACATTAAAGCATCTGAATGGCGATGACAAATGAATGGATCTACTGTATGCTTTTAGCACTTCATTTTTTTCACTTCGTTTTCAGACAAATTGAGATTGACTTAACTAAGGCTTAACTTCAGTTTCAGAACTCCAGAAATGTGCTCATATGTTAAAGAAACTTGCCTCACCTCATCCATTTCACGTCTCAACCCCCTCTCACTCACCTCCAGCTTCTTTTTTGACTCACGACCCTGGGCCAAGATTCCATGGGAAGTGAGGAGCTGGTCGCCAAAGCGAGAGGCAGACTTAGGGAGTAATCAGTGTTTCAGTCTGTAGAGACTATAAAGTCATTTCCCCCCTCCTCTGTGATGAGATGCAGCAGCTCTCCTCACTCACTACCCTTGAGCTTTCCCATTATGAAAGCATGGAACAATTTCTGACCACACTTTTTGTAGTACCAACACACAAGGAGGGGGTAGAGCAAGATTTTATTTGTAAAAAAAAAAAAAAAAATTATATATATATATATATATATATATATATATATATATATATATATATATATATAATCTATCTCTAAAAGAATAGAAGGATAGGGAGTTTAAAACAGAGAAAACTTAGTTTTTATTCATTCAGGGTTTTTTTTTTTTAAAAAAAGAAAGTCAGTCATAGGCTTCCAAAATGTGTCAGTTCTGACATTAAAAAAGAATGTTTTAGAAAGAAGAGTCATAAATATGCATAGATATATTAGGTTGGTGCTAACCGTAAGCACCTGTCTACTTAACATTGACAGGAGATCATCAAATGACTTCATGAAGTCTCCGTTCTGTCTCTGTCTACTGTCTACTGTCTCTGTCCTTTCTTAATGTTGCCTTTCCTCTTCTCTTCTTTGACACCACTGCTGACAATCCACACTTCAGAAAAAAGTTTAGATTTGTTAAAATGTCAAGTACTGATGCCTCAAGGTTAACATAATAATACCTCTCTAGGCGTTGTGAGATTAATAAAGCATTTTTGTAGGTTTGCCAAGAATAAAAAAAAATGGAGCACCCTGATGCAATTGACATGTCGACCTCACAATCAGTAGAAACCGTAATGTCAAAAGACCTACATTTATTTTATTTTTGTTAGCAGAAGCTGTCTCCTAGTATTAACATTTTAGTGATTTCTCTGTAGACTTAATATCATCAGCACGTTCAAAAAGAAGTGATAATCTGGTTTTGAAATTCCTTTGGTGATGTGGATTTTCTAGATTAGCATAAGTACCAAAAACACATATTACACCATATAAGATATATTCAAGAATATTTGAATATCCCTTCAAATATTTGATGGGCAATATTTCAGGGAAAAATTTGACATAGTTTTTATACATAATACTGTCTTTATTTTGTGAGGTTCTACCTGAAGATATATTAGTGCTGCTAATAAAAGCATGTAAGAGCTCTTAGCACAGGGCTTCCCAACTTTTTAAGCAAACAACCCCAAATGGAAATTATGAATTTTCTGCGACCCCAAGCCGTGACCACCTTAATTTTTTTTAAATTCCAGATTTATAATGTAACATTTGACCATTTTATTATGTCAGTTACATGTCTGCTAAAAAAATCCAAAGCAATATTCCTTGCACTTACCCTGTACCTGTCTAGTGGGAAGTGCTGTGTTGTTATAGGACAGTCCTCGCCAGGGTGGTGTGATGCGGCCCAACATGAAACTGCCAGGTTTATACTGCATTATTATTCACACACATATCTGCGTATCTTATGTACATCTGGAAGATTTAAAAGCAACATCCACTAGATGGCACGTCAGAGGTAAAACATCCCAATCCGTTAATGCACAGCGACAAGCTCTGTCTCTCTTAAAACTTTCTGCTGTCATCATGATTGTTGTTATGGGCTGCGTCTCAAACTGTAAACTCTGCCCTTATATTCAAAGGTATTTACTAATCTAGAAAATCCAGAAGGCTAAGGCAAAAAAAAAACACTTACTGTAATCAGTAAAGGTCTAAAATGGTCCTAAGTATGTGATTTGAGACTCAGTACACAAAATGTGTAACGGATGTAGACAGACGGGGAAATTTGTCCTTTTTTTTTTTTTTTTTTTTTCTGATGCAGTATACTAGTGCAGTGTTTCAGTAGCATGTATTAATTTAAATGTTGCTTATCTGAGAGCCAGTGATTTTTTTATATTTTAAAATATTAGCACGTAAAATCCATCTTTGATATCTCTATTTTCTATTCTATTATTAATCTGCAATATAATCGAATGAAACAAAAGAGGAGATTGTGAGTTTCTCTTGCGACCCCATTTGTAAATAAGCGACCCCACGTGGGGTTGTGACCCCTAGTTTGGGAACCCCTGTCTTAGCAGTTATAAGTATTCTTTCAGGCTGGGAGGCCACAAGGATGCAGTATCATTGTAAAGGGTTCTTATAGCCAGTTATGTGATGTAGTGGCCAGTAGAGCACATTAAATTATTTTATGAAAATAATCAATAGTAGAACAGGAACAGCACTGGAGTTAAACACTTCAAAGGAGAGATGGAGACCTTCAACCTACAGTAACAAATGTACTGAGGAAAATGTATATGCCCGTCTTTTGTGCAAATGGACTGCACTTTCATAATTTCAGCTGCTGCTAAGGAGTAAGTTTACAAAGTTTACACATTGCATCTTCACAGTAGTAATTGCTGCTATTCTGATTTTCTGCTGAGGCATTACTTTAAATGATTGCCTCTAAGAAGTAAGTTTGCATTATCTACATAGAAAAGTGCAACTTGAGAATAGTCATTGCTGCTAGGAATTCTGATTTGCTCTGTTTCAGTGTATTGTATAGTGTAGCAGATAGTTAATTATAGTTAATATTTGTGTGGTGGTCTGGGAAAACCTGTTGGATGTGGCTGAATTCTGGCAAACAGCCAAGAAAAAAAAAAAAGAAAAGAAAAATCTGCTTTTGGCCCAAATTGGATTTTTCTGCCTATAACATACTGTGATGCATCACCTTAAAAAAATAAAAAATAAAAAATAAATTTACCAAAATTGTGTGGAAATGTTTTTATTTGCTTTTTAACCTTAATTAAGCTATCTTACCATGAAAAAGGAGCCAGTTTAGGAAATGCAGTGGTAAAGCACTCAGTGTGTTTAAAGATGAGTAAAACCTTGCTAGATGAGTGTGATTTCCTCACACAGTGAATGTTAGGCTTTGATCAAGTTGTTCTATAGGAACGTGCAGTAGAGAAATGGATATAAGCCTAATCAGTTCAGTTTGTAATCAGATACTAGCTATCAGAATGTCCATGATGTTAATGGAAATTTAAGTGCAATTTTATTCCCTTTTCATATTTAGGGGTAACCACATTTTAAAATGTTATAACTTTACTTCTGGTTGAGATTCATGTAAAAGTCAGTGTAAAATGTATTTCTTTTTCCTTTTTTTCAGTGCACAAATTTTAGCCCGACTGAGACTGCTCTGTTTAAAAGTTTGGGCATCAGTTAGTAACAGCTGTCCTTAACACTTGTGAGGATGTTGAATCCTCCTTGTTCAGGGATGCCATGACTTCACACCAGTCTGTCCGTCACACTCTGGGGCTCCCAGGCCAGACAGCAGCCTAACCAAAAGGTGCTGTTGTTTACCGTTGTGTTTGCGTTCCTCCTCTGTCTGTGGCTGCTGTGCTCCTGCTGAGCCAGACTCCCTCTGCTCCTCAGTCAGCACTGCCAGTGAGCTGCAGGGTGCGCAGGGTTAGGGAAAGGGTCAAAACCCAACAAGCTGTGCCCAGAGAGGAGCTCACGCCTGCTGAGCAGGACGCGCATTCAGCCCAGGTGGTACGCCTGCCACCCTGCTCACTGACTCATGTAGATGAGCCACGCACACACATACACACATACACACTGACACAGGCAAATAAACTTCACTCAGTACGTGCCTTTAAAATGCCTTTGAATAGTTCTGACATGGTCCTGCAGGTCTATGAATAAACAGCCAAGCAGCCAGCTGTGATGTTCAAATAGCACATCTCTCTCCCTCTCTTTTTTTCTCTTGTTCTCTCTCTCTCTCTGTCTCTGTCTCACACTCTCAGATTATGATACAATTTTAAAGTACATTCTTAAAGTACACTCCTATATAAGATTTAATGCAATCAGCCTGAGGAAAAGTATTACATTTTTACTAGAAGTTCAGACTGGGTATGATTAAAATTTCAGCTTGCGCTGCTGAATGGTCTAGAGGCCATCTCACTTCAGTCCAATTCAGTAAGTGTTTACTGACAGGAATATATTTAGTTACAATTTTCCCAAATCATCATCTTAATGATAAGAGGTGCTATAGATGGTTATAAGAAATCAGCTCTGTATTCCTGGCTTGAGCAAGACTGGGCTCTTTGTCTACGTATGTTGTTCTGTCTCTATCCTTTTTTTAGTTTAGTTTTAATGATAGACCTGGCCGCTTCCACACGGGAGTGCCCCCTAAGAGCCCCAGCACTCTGACTGTTGCCTAACCTTCATGTGCGATCAATAAGCCTTTTCAGAGGCCTCATCTTTACTCTTTATGTTTTCCACTCTTGCAGGACCACTTACAGTGTTGTTCAGACCCTGCATTTGATCAGTGTAGGTGCACTTGACTAGCAAGCATGAGCAGATAATTGGGGGAATGAAAGAACTTGGATCATTGGGGAACCTGAATACACATTTTTACACAGTAGAGTGTGTTATTGTTTCAAATACTGAACTACTTTAAATTGCAAATACGTTGACATTAGTAATCTCTAAACTTTACCCGATTTTAATTAATAACAGGAAATCCCTGTCTAAAAAAGGGAACTGTAATTTAATATTGGCCTCACTTCTTCCATGACATATTTATTACTGTGATGTCCAGGAACAATTTCTTAATCTTCTTTTGTCAAGATGACATCACTCGTTAAGCTGCTTCAATGATTTATCCCTAGTTCTAATTAGTGGAATATGTATTGAAGGGAGGTTTCCAGGACAAACAGTGACTTGATGCCCTCAAGCTAAAAGACTTCAGTGGAGAAGATGGATGGAGGCTCCCCCCATCCTTTAGAGGTCAATGATTTCCCTTCCCATGTCAGAGGAGAAATAAACAGCAGGACATGGAGAGCTATATTCTGTTCTGTGTCTGAGTTCAAGAGTTGCAGATCTCTATCTCCAAGAATCCCCCTCCTCCCCTTCCTACCCCCCCCCCCCCCCTTCTCCTTACTTCATTACGCATTTTTTTTGTTTATGCTCGGGTGCAGCCATGGTTGCTCCTGATAGTTTTGGGTCAAGCATGACTGGCTATGGGTTACTCTACATAAATACACAGGGACTAGCCAGGAAGGAATTGGTATGCTGCAGTTAACGCTGAATTGCCCTTGATTAATCAGCTGGCAGATGTAGAGTGGCTGTTTGTGTACACTCTCGAGTCCCTATTCGGAGGACAGAGCAGACAGTGTCAATGATGCTGGACCACCTTGACTGGTTGCATGGACTTGCATACACTAGATGAACTGCCAAAAGACACAAAAGCAGAGGCTCCAGACCCTTGATCTAAATATGGAATAGCGAATGTACATGTATCTGCACATATCAGTATCTACATACATTTACCAGCACCTTTAACAGGAACACATGTACTCATTCATGCAGTTATGTAATTATTTAATGCAAAAATCATGCAGATACAGGTCAAGAGCTTCAGTTAATGTTTACATCAAACACCAGTATGTCAGTGACTTTGACCATGGCATGGTTGTTAGTGCCAGATGGGCTAGTCGAGCATTTCAGAAATTGCTGATCTCCTGGGATTTAAACAGAATGGTGCGAAAAACAAAAAAATCCAGTCAATGGTAGTCATACAGGTGGTAATGCCTTGTTGATGAGAGAGGTCAGAGGAGAATGGCCAGGCTGGTTTGAGCTGAAAGGAAGACTACAATAACTCAAATAACCACTCTTTACAGCTGTGGTGAGCAGAAAAGCATATGCACAACATCAAACCTTGACATGGATAGGCTACAACAGCAGAAGACCACATTTGGTACCAATCCTCTCAGCCAAGAACAGAAATCTGAGGCTACAGAGGGCACATGTTCACCAAACCTGGAGTTTCAGAGAGCCTGTGACATTCTCAGTCACCTGAAATCATTGAATATGTGTTTCAACCAGGGACGGATTAGTAACTCTGGCCAGGAACCGAAGCAGGGCTGCCCCCTCCACACAACCACGCATTAACCAATGCATTAAGCCCTGAACGCCCCTCCCTGCAACCCAAAGCATGCAAAATAAAATGCACTGTAATTACAGGTCCATTATGAGTATTTGAGTAGCCTCTGTACTCATGTACTCTGTACTCTTTTTTTTTTTCATCCACGTATCTAGCTCCAGTTAAAAATAGGACCTAACACCAAAAACATTTCTGAATTTCTTTCAGATTCTGTGACGTTACATTCATTGGCTTGTGTTTTATGTATTGTGTTCTGTTTGACAGCATAATGGCCTAATCATTCACTTCATATCTTTGCTCATTAAGGACCCCCTAATGGCCAGGACCCTTGGACACATGCCCAGTAGGCCTTGTCAGTAATCCGTCCCTGGTTTTGACCACAATTTCCAATCCTATATGCTGATGTCTTTCCCATAGATATAAATGCAGATGGCACTTTTCTCCCTGTGCCTATTGAAACACAGCCAGTTGAGCAGTCTTTGTGACTGAAACTCCTGCCATCCAGCCCCATTAATGAACCCTCTTTCAGTCATGTAGATCTTCTCTCTTGCCATCCAAATTTGAGGTTAGCTAGTCTTGTCAGCATTTTTATACATACCACAGAGCATGGTAGGATGCTAATTGCTTAATTATATCATACAGTAAACCTGTCTGAAAGCAACTGCACTCATGTTTCTCCACACATTTATTCAGATTTTTCCAGTAATACATTACCCAACTCTAAATGTGCATATATTTTAGTGTTAGGTAATCACACTAAATGGATCTAAAATTTTCAATGTACAGAACAGTACAAGAAAGCTGATACACAGACCCGTTATCCAACAGCTGTATCTCTAAGCACAAAATGACTTTTTGCACCATGCCTAGATTTTGAAAACCCCTCAAGCAGAGCGAGTGTATCCTCTGTCCTGCAGTCACGTGGCCAGGAAGCGGAGATGAAGGCCAGATTCTCCACTCACTGGATGGACAGCCTCTTGGCACATAGCCATGGTTTATAGATTTTTATCGTTGCCTGCGTTACTCCTCTCTCTGTTCGTCTCTTCTGGTCTCATCTGGTCTCATCTGGTCTGGTCCATCCCCCACCCTGCCCTGCGGCGGCCATCATTAGACGCAGCAGTGGCCTCTCACCTGTCAGCTCCACTCTGGCCGGGGTCACTAAAGCCTCATCTGGCCCGGCCGTGTGTCTCGCGGCCCTGGGCAACACTGCCCTTATCCTCAGGCAAGGTGCAGCCCCATGTGGTGTCTCTGTCTGGTAAAAAGCTTATCTGCTCTTATTGCAGCAATAGACTTCGGGCCCAAGCTGCAGCCCTAACCTTCAGAGGAGATCTAGAGGTGGAGGAAGATAGAAGTAGGTAGAAAGAATGAGAGATAGACTGAAGGGGTAAGGGAGCAAGCACTGAGAGGTCTGAGACAGAGAGTTGGGGATTTGCCTAAAGCAATTGCTGAGGCAAAAAGCATTCCTCAAAACATTGGTGCAGGAGAGACCACCATAGGCACGTTTCCCCGCAGGACTTTGCCCAGCAGGCTCTTTCATACTGCATGTGCCGGACATAGATGCTCTCAGCTCTCACCTTACATCTCAAGAACGCCATCTTTTAACCATTGTACTTTAATATTCCCATCAGCTCCAGGCCAGAGCTACACCTTTATAATTTATCCAGCTCATTATATGTGTTTACTTATGCACCTCATTACCCACGTGCATTACTCATTTATGTGTACATTTAATTTGCTGACCTTCACTCACACAGTGACAGATTTGATTCTTTCTGGCATAATGCAGACTGTAGAACAAGGCCATATGCCACCAATTGCGGGAAATTGCTCTGGATGGATATTATCGATATGAAAAAAACTCAGGCAGCATTTGAAGCACCATTAATTTTCTTTGTGTTCGTTTTTCCCCTTTAACGATTAAATTGCTTGGCACACCAAACCGGCCTCTTATCATCCTTGCAGACACTGCAATCACGCTCCATAATCACAGTTTCCGAGGCGGAATGGACCTGGGGCTGTGGCCAACAGCCACTAATGTGGGCCTCCACGGGCCACTCGCCTACAGATGGGCATCTGCCATGATACACACGGGCCACAGGAAACAGAGCTCCAGCCGAAAGCGCTCGCAGGATTACTCTGCTGCTCCAAATTACTGCAGAAATGCTGTACACTAATGAGAAGGTATGGAAAACTTGCAAACAAGATCGTAATCGCTGATTGATTGCACTAACCGCTGCACTTTTATGCATCAGCTGAAAATTCTTTTAGCAGAATGAAAACACCAGAGTCATTCTGGGAGAAAATAGTGGTCCCTAATTTGCACAATGCAAAAACCAATAAGTTGACTTAAATGATTTATGGAAAATAATTAATTTGGTTCATTTATTTTTTTTTTAGTAGTAATTACATTTGTAATAGTAATTAAACAGGTAACTGAGCACAGTAAAAAAAATGAATCAATTATTTTTCAGAAACCACCTGAATAAACATAATAACTGAGGGGTGTTTTTTGTGTGTGTGTGTGGTGAAAATGGTTTGTAGAAAAAAAAAAGTTATATGAAGAAGACACATCATGAGTCATTTCTGACAGATGGGAGCAACATGAAGCTTCCTGGGTCTTGCTGCAGTGTTCTGTAGATTATTAACACAAATCCTGCATGAATTCACTGCACTCCTCTTCATAAAAAACACTCCAAATTTTACTGGCAACATTTACGGTTATATTCTTGTTTTTCTTCATAAAAAGTTTTACATCCGTCTTTCATAGAACAGTCGTCCTGTGTTTCCCACAACCCCTTCCCCTCCAGTCTGACTCAGAGAGCAAGTGTACAAATGCTTCCTCTTTGTCTTCCTGACCAAAGAAGTGCAGCCAAAAAGGACACAAACATATTTCTGTCAGCACAGTCTGCATATTTCTAACCGCCTCTACAAAAGTCTAACATGTACACGAGTCTCATAGTACAGTACATAATATTAATGTTTAACAAGAACTTTTGACACCATGTCAAAACATGTCACTAAAATAATCATTAATGCTTATTATTTCCACAGCACTCTTGAATTCTCACATCTAATTGGTCAGATGGTGTTAGTTAATTTTCTGTAACAGCAGCTCTGACAGTAGTGCTGATCAGAGCTTTATAATAATGCACTCAACATAATCTAAGCCTAATAATAATCTGATTAAAACATATTGTTATTCAATAAGGAAAAGCACATCATTGTTGATATGCTGAAGTTTTCTGTAAGGAGACATTTATTTGACATTTATGGAAGGAGTCTCCAGTGACAGCACGTTGTAACAGTCAGTAAGTTTTCAGCCATGGGAGAGCCTTCAGGACAGAGGACTCTGAGCCTTATGATTTCTCTCTAATATGAAAAGTGTTTTGTTTTTTTTTGTCTTATTGAAAAAGAGATAAAAAAAAGTTTAATGTACATAATAACAGGAACTAACTTGTCTCGTGGATGATCCAGAACATTAAATGTAACTCTAAATGGTTAAAGAGTATGACATGTTCATTAATACATGTAGAAAATGTAATCATTGACAAGTTGCTGTGGAATAGTAAGTAAGTAAGTAAGTAAAATTTGTTTACATAGCTCTATTCTAGACAGCTGTCACATGGTGCTTCACAATATATAAAAAACAACAATAAGAGAAAATACTTCATATTGCTGTTATTGGAAAATAATCAACTTCGGGGTTGTAACAGTAACTCCACTTGGTATCAGGTAGCACCTCACCATCCGGTCATTGATTATTTTTCTGTAACAGCACACTCCATCATGTTTTATTCCTTACTTAATCCACTTCAGTAACTACCGTTAATCATTCAGTAATGTCAGGGAAACTAAACAGGAAAGGTTTGTAGTTATGGGTGATGACTAAAGTCTGAAAGTATCAGTTGACCCTGGGTCTTTAAGGAGTTATCTATAAAAAGACCATTCATTTGCCCAAGGTTTTGGGCAAGGCCATTGCCATTTCTTCAGTGTTAACCAGCCACTGAGTGTTTTTTTTCCTAATTACATTTTGCATATATATATATATATATTAGTATATATATATATATATTAGTGTGTGTGTGTATATATATATATATATATATATATATATATATATATATATATAAGTATATATACATATATATATATATATATATATATATATATATATATATACTGTCTGGGAAGAATCAGATTCTGACTCCTGAGTTGATCTAACTTCTAAAACCTCTTCTGTTTTGAAAGCATTTTCAAGTTTCCAGATATAAAATAAAATATTTGAGTGATAATAAATCCATCCCTTGCGCTCTTGGTTTTAGCATGTTCTTTCAATAATTGCTCTTTTTCTGTGCATCATAAATCTCTGGTCTCTGGGAGACGAGCCATTAGCTTAAATGACCAGCTGAGATTGAGTCATACGAAGAGGATTGTACAGAAGTAGCCAACTGTAGCTGAAGTTCTTTTTTGAAAATGTTGTGAGATTTTTCTTACTGTGAATTTTGGAAAAATGTAATAAACAAAATAAATAGCCTTCTACCATATGTAATATCAACAGTTGTAATAACAAATATCTACAATTTAATTACATTAAAGTACTATAAGACATTATTGCACAGCCTACAGGTCCTGTTTTATCCTATAAGGTCTTGTCTTCTCAGCTCTTTTCATGTTATGTCTTACCAATCAGATCAAACCCTGAGCTTGTATATGATAGATTTAATTATTTTTATTGATTTCTTTTTGCTAAAGTGACCTGATTTAACACATTATTACCTTATTAACTACATTAACTACATCCTTCTGGATTTAAAGGTACAGTCAGGCCTTATTTCATGGTTAACTGTATCTGTCTGTTCTGAAACTTAAAATCAAAGCAAGTACAGGTTTAATACAAACCTCAGTGATCCAAAAATCCTATAAAACACATGCATAGACTAGAAAGCTAATGCACAAGGTGGAGATTTCTGAATTAACTGGCTAGACAGCTCTTTATTCTGATTGGTTGGAAGTTTGTGGTCCAGATCATTAGTTTCTTTTACTCATTTAAAAAACCTGGGGCAGCCACAGAGACTTCTTTTGAACTCTGAGCAGATATTTTACTGACTGACGGAGAACTTCGGCAAATATTTTTTAAAAATTATTCTGACTTCAAGGATCACTGACCTCACCATTGGGTTACTGACTGTAATTCTAGTTCATGCTCACTCATGATCATTTGTATAAATAAATAAATAAGAATTTCACTTCTTCAGTAAACTTAGCCATCATCAGAAACCCTCATACAGTTTGAGAAAGTTGTTTATATCCAGCAGCAGGCCTGTAACTGTGATGGGCAGCTCTGGGAACTGTGTGGAAGAAAACTTCTTTCAACTGAACATCACGTCTCAAGTACTTGAGGTTTCTTTTGTAAGCAAGCAGCATTGTAAGAGCAGAATGTTCATTTAATTTGACACAGGAATGGTTTAAATGCCTTAAAGAAAATAAAGGCTCAGCTATTTATATTTGGCTCACATTTGTGAAGGTCTGGTTTACCTAAAATACACATTTACGTGATTGTTTGTGCCATCAGCTCATGGTTATTTACTTGAATCTTCTACTCAGTAATGGACAGCTTGGCAAGCTGAATTATCGTCGGGATAGGAAAAACACTTGAAGTTAATGAGCCATGGTAAGTATGTGTGGTGATCTACGCCAAATCATCTTAAAACTAAAGCCAAAGCAGGTTCCATGGTTTCAGAACACATTAGCAGAAGGCGATGACTGGAATGTGGTCTTGACCATACCTTTCCTTCTCAAAGAGGTCAAGAGGACAGGAGGAAGTTAAAAAAATTCCTGTTAGTACAGGAAACAGATAACAGCCTTTTAGAATGGGAAATACAGCTTTCCACACACAGTACTGAATGTGTGTTTAGGTTGCATTATGTCTGCGGTGAGTTACGATATAAACACTGTATCCGGGAGGTTCAGGATAAAGCTTTCCTTCTCTTTTCAAATATGATTCTTGAACAAAAGCATAAGCAAAACCTGGAAACAATAAAAGATGATTGTTTAGACTCAGTCAGTGGAAATATGCGGGAATGAAACAGTTTGAGATTGCAAATCATATTTTTGTTTGTGAAAGTTTTGCATTAGAGGTTTTTGGTTCTCTGACTGCTCAGAGATTTGAAGTTGCAGTTTATGTACTAGTACAGAAGCATAACTATTGCCCTATGGCTAAATTCCATAGGTCATATTAATTACTGATGACTATGTCCATGCTATAATTTTGTACTGGAATTTACATGGTTTACTCAGTTCAAAGCCATCATTAATTTCTCATCAGATACAGTATTTCCAGTTCAGTATGAAAGTGAAACATCATTAATATGATAATTGTGATATAAAGAGCCTTCCTGCACACTGGGTTTTAAACAGTAATATAAGTATGGCAAATTTATGACTAATCTATATAAAGGCAGCAGTAATATACCTTATTATGAGCATGAATCATCTAAAAGCTGGGACCAGAGGTGCAAATGGCCTTAAATGTTCACTTCAATATAATTGAAGTGAATTTATTTAAAAGTCATCATTTCTGTTCTCATTTTATTGAGCAATATCCATGCTGCTTCCTCTCAGTGTTAAGCGCATACCCACTACTGTATTACCGAGTTAATGGGACAGATAATTGACAGTAAGCCATAGGAGGTTAATGATAGACGTTTAATTGACTTCTTTCGGAGTGTCTCAGCCTGTTCAGCTCTTTTGGGACAGTTTTGGGCTTAGACTCAGAGACTTCAAGCATTTATGGAACTTGCCTGCCAATGGAAGGAAATGAAATTAAGACATCAGGTCTCATATTATGCAAAGCAGCGGCAGGTGAAGTGGCTGACCTGTTGTGTGTGTGACCTATATGTCTACTTTTGGTCTGGACAAGAGAGTTTATTTCATCTGACGCCACATTCTGCACTTGCTGAGTAGGACAATTCCGCTACTGTCCCGGCTTGGCCGCTGGCTGCCTTTTCTCCTATTTACGGCACATATCCGCTTCATCTTAACTCAGACAATTCCAGGCCAGGAAGGAGCATTTCCTTTTCTGAGAGGCGAGGAGTGTGGAAAGGACCGAGACCACAGAGTCCATGACATTTACACTGCAACTCGTCCTCCAAACACTTTTGTTTCGATGGTGTCTCCATACATCAGGTTATTCCCTCAGAGCTTTAACTCCACACATTTTTCATCTTTAAACTAACATCTTGCATGTTTTAACATGTCCTAACATGAATGTTTTGTTTCTTTCTCTCCCGAGTACACACGAGATGACAATGGGCCGGTGTTCAAAATATGTTGTACCAGTATCTGGACTCATATATAGGCGCCAAATATCTTATTCATTAAACTAAAAACATTAAAAACAACAAGGCTCATCGTTTAAACTCTTTTTTTTTCATTTTTAATTTATGGTAATCTTATGCACCACGGGCTGGTGGCCCGCTCACTTGATAGAATGTAAATAGTTAGGAGTGGAACACAAGGATGGCACTGAGCCATACATCACTCGTATCACTTAAAGTGTTGCAGCTGAGCTGATAGATGAAGATTCAGGAGATGGGAGTGGGGCTAGACGTGGAAAGGTGTTAGAAGGTTGAGGATATTTCTCATAGCAATTATTGAAAGTGTTTTCGCTGACATCACAGTCCTAGCTCATATATCAAGGCTCGAGCAACATGAATATGAAATAGCAGCATGGTGTGAACGGAGGACGATGTAGCAGTAAAAATTAGTGGGTTACTTAGGGTGAAAAATGAGCACTGCAGAGGGTTAAGCAGGCAGCATTAGTGTGTGGATCTCACTGTAAAATGCCATCATAGTTTCCTTCAATCTTTTTCTTTTCATGTGCTTTGTATATTTATAGTTGTCATAACCAGCACAGGAAACTGTTATGATTACAAATAGTGGAAGTGTAGCATTGCTAGGCTTGGGAGATGAGTGAAAAAAGGAAAGGGTTGAGAAGTGCTGATGGGAAACAGCATCACAGAGTTGGACAAACTTGAAAAACTGGCATGGCGATGTTAGGGTTTGGCAAGTGTGTGTGTGTGGTGAAAGCTCTGAAGGGTCTGGTTGGTACAAAGAGTGTGAGCACTGGTTCCCTGTGCGTGCCTGCTGCAGGATGTGGCGGATACCGAGCTCTTGAATCAGCTATCTCTAGGCCAACATCGCTTCCCTCAAGAGGCCAGTGTAGAGAGTTGTGGCCTGTCTGGAGCGCATCTGGCCTGGCTGTGCTGCACACATCCTCCCCTCTTACTGCTGCTACAGGAGGGACTTTCTATAAACCTTAACATTCCCAGCCAGGGAAAGGAAGAATCGCTTCTCTCTCTAGATACATAGCACGGCAGCCATTCCTATTATGGATGTTAGGACATGCTTAAGCCCCACCTCTGTTTTCTCCCTCGCTTTTCCTCTCTGGCTTTCTTTCTTTTTTTCTCTCCAGCTGCGCTGCCTCACAGCATGGCCTTTGACTGCAATGACAGAAATAACAGTGCAGCTTAAATATGGGACATCTGCATACATGTCTGATCACCCTTCCCCCTCACACAGTTTGCCTAAACAAAGTCTGGATCCTCCCACTTGGAAGCCCTTGAGAACTTTACAGGCCTTCAGTCTCATGCCTTTGCCCCAAACTCTCTCTTTGGGCACATATCCACATGGCCTGACTGTGAACTCAGTGTGAGAGAGGTTATGGTGAGGATAGAGTGGGTGTTGTGGGGACAGTGTGAGTGTGTGAATTTGTGAATAATACATGTGAGGTAAAGCGTGTTCCACCAGGATGTGTCACTTACAGCCAGTCCATTCTTAAGATATCAGCATCCTTAAGACTTCTAGCATCCAGATGAATCCTGCTTGACGGGAAATCAGGGTCAGGGCTTGAGAAGGTCATTGAAAGGTGACTTACTGGCCACAGGGAGCTCAACACAAAAAGCCACCTCAACCACCCTTTAACCCCCCCACCCCACCACCCCCAACACACACACACACACACACACACACACACAGATACACACAGAGAGAGGTTTCTATTGCTCTCCTTGTTTCATTTTCATTAGGACTCTCCTGCTGAGGTCTGAACTTCTTGCCCTGCCTGAACCAGGGTGACAGCTCAGTAAATCACGCCACTTTAGTGGACCTGCCTGCTTTTTTATACACTTTAATCACAGAACTCCTGCCGCAAGGAAGATTGGGCCAGTGTATGGAATTCACCTATAAAAAACAGAGAGGGAGTATGTAGACGCTGATGTGCTTTTCGGAGCAGAGCGGCCGATAGAAACTCGTTAGCTTCTTGCTGAGACAGTGCTCCAATGGGGCCATGCTGTTTTCACTCAGTGACAATCAATCGCTCAGGAGCAACAGGTCCAGGCTATAAACTTGAGGTCATATCCAGACTCGTATACAGTTTCTCATCTGGAATGAGAAGATGAACACGTCGGTAGGATTCGCAGACAAGACCTTGGCCTTTGTTTTTTATTAACGGTTACTCACAGCTTCGATACGTTTTGGAATGATCAGAGGCCATCTTTCACCAAATAACACTACAGCTTTAAAACTGTTCACCCTTTCAGCACTGTTGCAAAAAAGTGAAAAGACTTGACTAAAAGCCACCAGTTATTGGAATGTAACATACTAAATTTCATAATATTCAAATTACTTGAAACAGGTAACTGAATTGGTGGTTCCTTTTTTAGATTGTGTCATCCATGACGCTCATTTAAGATATTGTTTATACTTATGAGTTTAGACAAGATTGGTGTAGCCCTTACGCACTGGACCAATTTTTAAATTTCTGTTCTTGGTGGTAGTTTGTTAAGACTACAGTTACAGTTTCATTGAACTGTTTTTTTTAACTGAAATGGGTAATTTGTTAAAAAAAAATTTAAACAACTACTAAAAATAAAGAAAGAAAAAGAAAGCTGTAAGTACACTACACATTCTGAATGGGAATGAGATTATAAATATGATGGGACATATGATGACAATGGGAATTTCCTCTTGGGCTGGATAACCTTTTTATGACAAATCAGTTCTGTAATGTTTGGTTTGGGAAATAATCACAATTCTATATAGCAGTGGAATTCAATTCAAATTTATGAAGGTCCAATTAAATTCCTTGCTTACAAAGGTCATAATAAGTAACTGATATGACTGAGTAGTGACAACAGTTAACTTTTAAAAGGTAAGAAAGTAAGGTCATTAAAAAAAAAAAGGACGGGCTCCAGGTCTTGTGGAAGAATTCCAAGAACCATTTCAAGGAGAACTGTAACTTTTCAAGCTTTATACACAGTAAAATGTCATCCATTCACCTTTAAACACTGTTTTTGTCATTGGCATTTTTAAACAAGCCATGTCATCAGTTCACTAATCAGACCAGAGAGGTTAAATAAAATGAAAAATCTATGTATGTAATCTAAAAGTGTGAAAACTATCCCATTTCTGACCTAATGTCTCTAGCCCTATAACGAGTTTCTAGTCCGATAAGCTTTCTCCAGCTAAATAACTCGTATCATTTCATGTGATTTGATAAGCCGCAACAGAGAATCTTCTAAAAGCTACAAAAGCTGCAGTGGTTCATAGCTAGAGTTGCTGAACTACTGACAGTTTTTATTCATATGTTTATCAGCTCTGCTACAGTATTTTTTTTTTTCAAGTACATGGTTCAGTCCATTGAAATACTTTGCTGGGTCTGCATCCAGACCGCAGTCCACCAGTTGCGGACTGCTGCTTTTATAGAAATGTAATAGTATAGTACTATAAAGAGAAGTATTAAGAAGTATTTGTTGTTTGGAGCATCAAAAGTGCATTAATTACAAGGATCTACTGTATCAAAAGTTTTTCATCACACACTGGGGCTAAAGTTTTGTGTTTAATGTTAGGTCTAGGCTCAGTGTTTGAGTTAGGTTTAGGGTATGGGGAAGTGTTTTGGTAACCCATTGGGCCCATGGAAAACATGGCAGCTTTCCATGATGACACATGCAGCATAAACTTATAAAGGTAATTCTACATGGCCAACGCTGAAATGGATTAAAGTGTGTCTGCCTGTTCTAGGATGAGCTTTCTAGAGCATATCTTCAAAGCACTTGGGCTGGTGATTCAGATGGATAATAACTTTGATTGGAGGAAATAATGCTTTCCATGTGACTTTGGTGGTTTCCAAGTCTACTATAAGTGTGCTGCTCCTCATTTCTACTACAGAGCCCAGATGTGACTAAGAAGTCAGTCAGCAAACAGATCAAGAGTCTCTCTCTCTCTCTCTCTCTCTCTCTCTCTCTCTCTCTCTCTCTCTCTCTGTTTTTTTTTTCTGTGTCTTCCACAGATTTGCTTATGCTTGTCCCAGTGGAGGCCCACTTCATGCAAGATATTTATAGATCCTGTGTTGACATTGGACGGCATGTGCAGAAAGAGCCATGACTCAAAACCACAATACAAATGGCAGTGTTGCTTGCTGCTGGTGTAATGACAAGCCTGGCCTAGTGCAGGACACAGGTGACATCTCACTGCTGTCTGGATAGGAGAGAGAGTGTCTGATTGACCAAACACATTATGAGGGACCTTCCATCTCCTAGCTCTGACTTGGACCACAGGGGGGAAGAAAATCAACCCCAAAAAAAAAAAGTCACACAACTCCATCTCAAAAGAAAAACACAAATTTACCTGCAAAATTCAAAACACAGCAAAATGGCAATCATTTTTATAGCCTTCATTATCACAGCTTGGTCTGTTAGTGGAACGGTCAGTTAATCTGGCATCTAAGCTAGCTCACAAGAACCGTTATCTTGTTTAATTATCTTGTTTAATCATCTTGTTTAAATAATAGCCTTTTTTTTTTTTTTTTTTTAGCTGAGCCCAATATGTTATCAACAAGGCCTTTGTTAGCTTTTTAACTGATTGCTAGCTAGCTTACAAGCACTGTTAGTTGAAGTTACACTACATATTACCCCAGCAGTAAGGTTTGCTTTGTTCTGCTAGCTGAATGAATTAGTATCAACTGATTCTTTACAGAACAGGGCCTGTGGTGTTAACTGTTTACCAACTAATGCATTACTGATCACTTTCTCTGTCCAGGAGATACGTAGTTAAAATTCATCCCCTTCACAATCAACAGGTATTTTCATCTTGAAAAACAAGTTCCAAGATTTACAATAACTTTTTTATTTATTTATATTTTTAACTGCATTCCCCATGTTTGCTTTTCTGAGTGCTAAAAATTGGGCTGGAATAAAAGGAACTTGGGGGAGTGCTATAACAGAAGAGACATATGCTACGTTCATGTGGGTACTGAGAAGTTTCCGAGCTCTGAGTAAATAAAAAAAAAAAAAAACATTTGAATGGCCCTGCAAAGTAGTTTCCACTCGGAAAGTCAGAGTTTCTTAAGAGCTCTAACTTTCCTGTGATGGCCTATCAACAAATCGGCACAAGAAATACTTATAATAGTGTGATATAATCCTTTAAAGCAGACTTTTGTATTTCTACTATAGCAGACTTTCAGTGCTGTTAATGATGAATTACTATAGCAAATGCCATACCACTACTTTCAAAATAAATATACCAAACACCACTCTTGGGCATTGTTAAAAAGGTATTTGAGGGCTTTTCATATCCATAGAGACGCCAAACAAGAGATTAGTGAAGATTACTGTAAGTACATTTTTGAGAAACAGCAATAAACACGACTACAGATCACAAATGTCAGATTTTCCATGCATTTTTTATGATACACATGCTTTGATTACTTTCTATGAACTGCTATTTTACATTGTCCAGTATTTCCACATTATTTGTAATAGTAAGATATTAAAAATATATAATTGCACGTTAGATTTTTCCTCAAAATTCTGCAAGGCCAAAATGACACTGCAGCATTAGAATCCTTCTCTCTGTTCCATTCAGCTAAGTTTTATTCTCATTTTAGGAGGATCCTAAATTAGACTATTTCAGGAGATATACAGGTGGTTTTCTGGTTGGATCTGGAGTGCATTAGAGTCATTGGTAGAAAAACCGAGCTGCAGATGGAGACAGCAGTGAGGGGAAGTGGGCATTAGTCCACACCCCCGCCAAATACCGATTACATCATCCCAGGCAACCCAGACACGCACAAACACTGACACACACAGACCTGGATACGGGGGGTCCATTCTGACAACAGACAAGCTGACTTGGCATCGCGCTGGTCGAGGTGCTCCAAGAAAAGCAGAGCGGCCCACGAGAGGGCCGGGGCTTTTGTGTTTGTGGACTGTCACACTTCATCACGAGGGAAAGCTATAACAGGCTCGGGAATAGCTTTGAAGCTTGGGGAGGGTGTGTGGGGATAGCCTCTGTGGCTACGTCTGATGTCAGATCCAATATTCTGATTGCGTGCTACTTTCCAGATTAAAATTGTGTTTGTCGGGTGTGAGTTAAACCGTCCGCGTATTGTGTATCACAGAGCAGACGTCCTAATTACAGCATCATACTTCACTTTGTAGGCAAAGGAGAGTAAATCCTGGCCAAACAGGTAATACTGGAAGAAGTCAGGAAAGGAGAAAACTGATTGAGTATAGTAGTGTACGATAGAGGTGGATCAGATCAAGAATGAAAGATTAATTATGAAAGTCAAGAATATATAACCACATATTACCAGTAAGTCTTTATATAAAAGACATAATCTGACTAATAATAAATTAATTTAAATACATGATGTTATTGAACAAAGAAATATGAATAATCATTGATATGTTAAAGTTTTTTTTTGAAAACACGTTTATTTAACCTTTTTTTTTGGAAGGACTCCCATGTGTATGCGCTTTGTAACAGGCAGTATTTTTCCTATATATTTTTTCACCAAGGGAAAGTCTTCATGATATATTTTTTTTCCATCAAAAAAGAGAAGCTGGTGAGGAAACAGCTGTTTCTAACTGTTTTAACAGAAATTAACTTGTTTTGCAGATGTTCCACAACATTAAATGTAACTATAATTGGATAAAAAGTATGACATGCAGTTCAATTAATTAATAAAAATTTTAATCTTTGACAAATTGACGAATTGTATCAAACTTATTTTCTTTACATCACTGTTATGCACCACAGAAAAATCTAACTTAGTCCTAAATTCTCGAATACACTTGGGCCTTAAAGAATGGATTTTTTTTTTTTTTTTTTTTTTGCGATTGGACGGCTGAGCAGAACTTTAAATGTTAATCAGGAGAACTTGTTTGCCTTTCCAGGCTTCCACCGATGATTAAGATAAGACCTGGATTAAATGGAACAGTGCGTCTCTGTGAAACATTCAGGCGCTACATATGGAATTATATTTGGCAGCTGGGTCAGGTGACGGCTGGCTTGGAGTGTGTGTGCTTTTCTCAAGCTGTTTGGAAATTAAAGGATCTTGTACGTTAATGGACCACATCCCTTTGGCTGTGACTTCACAGAGGGGGAAAAGAAGCCATAATTTGATTCGGGATTTTGCAGGCAAAACAAAACACTTTCAAATCAAGACAATATTTGGAAAATCACATTTACTGAGAAGAGTAGCTGTTTGAGAGGCTGCCCAATTTCTGGGTAATGAAAGCATTGTGGACACTTTGATCCTTCAATTTATCATCTCTTTTGTTAATAATAAATGCTAAGTATTGCAGACTTTATATTAGTGAAGACATGCATAAGCCCATGTGAGTGTCTGGATCACCTTTGTAGTAGAGGTGTAAGACAAATGCTGTGTTTATAAACACAAAAAAGGAGGCTTTCATGTACATTTCTGCTCAGTGGTGTATTAGTGATCATTTTCTTTGCTGGTTCTGTAGTAAATGACGTTAACGGACCAGGCTCTGTGGACAGGCTTATTATTTTCCATCATTAGCAGCTGCTGAGTGCAAGCCACTGAAATGGAGCACAATTTGAACCAACGCCAGTTCCATTGTTTACATATTTCCTCAAATTTCTAATCAAGATTCAGTTAGCTTGAGACATTAAGGGCCTAGTACTCAATTTACCCAAGCCAATTGTTAATTGTCTGTAAAAATGTGTACAGATTCCTGGTTGTGTTGTTCACAAAGGTCTTTTGATGTGGGTGAAACATATAAAGGCCTCATTATATGTATCCGGCCACAGAACATTATCCTCGAGGGTCAGCTGGTTGAATTCTGATTGAGGTACTTCCATAGACTTTTAGATCAACTATACTATTAACCTAACTTATTAGAGTAGTAGTTTATTATGAAATGTAAAATCAGCACACCCCCAATATGTTTTATTTGGCTTTTTTTTTAAAAGTGGGAGCAAACTGAAGCCAAGTTTTTCTAAATTTACTGTACACAGTGTTCATTTATCTTAAGTAACCACACACACACACACACACACACACACATATATACACACATATACACACCAGGCCAACACTGGGCACCACAAAAACCACACACACACACATACACACCAGGCCAACACTGGGCACCACAAAAACCACACACACACACACACATATACACACCAGGCCAACACTGGGCACCACAAAAACCACACACACACACATACACACCAGGCCAACACTGGGCACCACACACACACACGCACACACACAAATTCACACCTGGGGGCACACACACACACACACACAAATTCACACCTGGGGGTGTAGCCAACCCACCTACCAGGATGTTTTTGGGAGGTGGGAGGAAAACAGAGAACCCAGAGAAAACCCAAGAGGGCACAGGGAGAACATGTGAAACACCACATAGACAGTAACCTGAACTCAGGATTGAACCACAAACCCCAGAGCTAGCTAAATGTACCTCACTCTCTTCTGTAGTGTCCCTCCAGTATACCTGCACTCTACAACAGGAAACTCTGGTCTTGCTGTTGATCATGGTCTTCTCCTGAGCTCGATTAAGATGGTCTTGACTCCATCACTGCTGTATATTGAAACAAAATGCGTAAGAATTTCTACATTTACACATCTTACTATCTTATGGTGAAATTTTTCCTCTGTGTATGTTGTTCTTCTCTGTGGGAGAACTTGCAGGACCCAAATACTGCATCACCTTATAAAGGCATTACAAAACCTCACGATTTATAGTTGTCTTAATTATAGGAGAAAAGTCTGACTCTCAGGAATGACCAGTAAACGCCCAATCAAAATACAAGTGATTATTTCCAACTAATTTTCAAACTTTGCCTGAACTATTCAGTGCCATTAGCTGGACTGGAGAGACATCTGGTATTTTAGCGTGCATGGCCTGTTGAGGATAATGTACAGTTGAATCCATCACTGCCTGCTGCATGCTGCTGTTTGCTGAGAAGTCATGGAGCAGGAAGCCAGAGGTTGCCAGGTCACCGTCAGCCACATCAATACTGTAACGAAAAGCATCTGAACAGGCTGCAAATTACCTTACAGGTCTGCTCAGTGTTAGTGACCACATGAAGAGTTAGAGCAAACTGTGTGCAGTGGAAAGTGGGATCTGGATTCTGCAGCATTTTTAGGTTCAAGAGAGCTTGTGTGTTTAGGTAAAGCTACAAATGCCACCTTAGTGTAGAGGAAATAGCTGCCTAATGATGTAAATGTGCTTCCAGGAGTTATGAGTAAGTCTGACTGCAATTTTAGGGGAGAGTTTAACTGAAGGAAGTTCAGCACCCAGCACTGTGTTGTGATGCCAATGCTAATCCTTCAATATTTCACTGGATTAGTTGTATGAAAGAAGCAGAGCAGAAGTTATAAATGTTACTGACAAGTCTTCCAAGTTTAATGTAAGACCATTCAGGATTTAGTGAAGTTCTAATAAAATACAATAAATAAGCATGTTTGTTCACAGACAGCCAACAATGTTTCACTTGCCATTAATATGAAATGGAGCAAAAACAGAAAAGTGTAAAATTGCTGCAAAAAGAAACAGCGCACTATGTCACACAGTGTCGCTTTTTAATAGAATCTGTATCGGCTGTCCTCTAAAAGGAAGATAAATAGAAAGCCGGTGTGTGACGACTCTTTCCTGCCTCTGTGCTCAACCTTGACTGGCCTGCCCTGCTGCTCAATATGTCTGCACCATGATTTCAGGCCTCACTTTGTCATTACACCCAAAGTTTTTGTGTCCTTGTCTGACAAAAATTAGCTTGTGTATCTGTGTAAATCAACTATTGTATGCGTATGCTCCTTTAAGGGTGCCATTCGATTCCCTGTGCCTTGCCTCCATATTTATGCGCCTCATATTCAGTTCATTGCCTGTGCCTCAGATGCACTATCCATCAAGGGTTTTTATTCCCTGTGCGTCTACAAGACGACGTAACACTCTATTGTAAATCGCCAGAATGCTGCCGCGAATAAAAACAAAATTCTTTACAAGTGCACCTGCAATATGAACAGATTTATACAATAATAGTAATGCTAAATGCTTGGAGATTGGAGTGTTTTCACTGATGAAATGTGATGGAGCATAAAGTACACATTGTATACTTGCATTGTATACAACGCAAACTGGGTGTCTGAGTAATATAAGTTAATTACATGCAAGGCAACATTTAACACATAATTTAAGTAAAAACCAAAAGAAAATCAGTCTCTGTCCAAGACATCATAATCCTACAACCTACAAACTGTGCAAAGACACAAAGAAGAGAAAAGTTTTGCAACAGCATTGATTCCACTAATCAATAAACTCTGATCATCATCATTACAAAGTTTTCAAAGAATGCTCAATAAATAAATAAGAACATAAACGACCAAGAGCAGGTTACATTAAGAAAAAGAAAAATACAGAGGACTGAGAAGATGTCTTCTTCAATTTTGTACACTCCGACAAAATCAGTTGCCTTTGGCCTGCTTAGGGGCACAAGGTGAAGAAAGCACACGAAGGCACTGCAATTATTCTGCTCTGGCACAACAACTGAGAGCAAAAAGAGCATCAAAGGTTTTCCTCTCAGCCACAGCACTCCCTCTGAGGAAAACACTGCCTGTGTGAATAGCACTGGAGAGGCTGCTGCCGCTTCTCATAGGCTCATGCGTGCCAGAACTCCACAAGGCTCTGCAAACTACATCCTTCCCCACAATATGCTATTGTTGACATTGTATGTGCATAATTTAGATACGTTTGAGGATTGCAGTAATATTACTGTAATATGATGGATGGTCGGATGGTTTTCCTCACTTTAAACTTATGATAAAACTTAGTTTTTCATTTGCTTAATAATGCCCCAGTTAGCCTAATAATAATAATAATAATAATAATAATAATAATAATTATTATTATTATTATTATTATCACTGTTGTTGTTGTTGTTGTTGTTTATTTAGGTAGTTACAGCCATTATTGTATTAATGCTAGGATGAATTTTGGTTTTCCTGACTTTAAAATTATGTTAAACTTCAGTCATCATTCATGTTCCAATTTGCCAAGCAAATCTATGAATAAAACACAATATTGTTTATGCACAATAATAATAATAATAATAATAATAATAATAATAATAGTGTTTATGATTAAATTATTATTATTGTTATTATTGCTGTTGTTGTGTTTGTTTATTTTTTTATTTACCCGTTTATTTGTTTGTTTATATTTGTTTACACTTGCTGTATAAAATGTATTTATCGCAATTATTAACCATCACACATCCCCAATGCATTGTACATATTCTTCTTGTTATTAAAATATCATCCCGAGCGTTTGCTGTATTTTTAACAGGCACTTCAACGGGCAGCTTTTTTTCCTGTCAGGGGTCCTCTCCGCTCCCGGAAGAAACGGCTTGCACGTTGTCGACTCGTGTTTACAAATTGGGTTGAATTACAAATGCTTTCTTACTGGTCAGATAGTACACTAACGAAGGGAGAATAACCCGCTGTTGTAAGCAGTGCGTAGTGCAGCGCTGTAGGGAGCAGGGAGTGGTTTGGGATTTAGCCTGAGTGAACGGGTCTGAGCCTCCGGAGTAACATATCTTGACATAGTGACAGACTCCTTTAATGAAAACGTTATTTTAGTGTTGTTGTGTGACTTAATGAATAATGAAAATGAAAGTTGTTGCATTGATAAGGTAACAAGGTGTCGCTTTGTGTGCTAACCCTTATTTATTTTTTATTCATAGTTCCAATTTAGCAGAACTATCTTTATTATTAATTTAGCTGTCACAAAAATGTTTACAGTTACTCATAAAAGTGCACGTGTTTACAAATGTAGCACAGCAGCTGCACATTCATATGCAGTCAGCTACCATATAAAGTAGAAATAAAATAAAATATTCATTTCATTGTGCTGTTCACAGTGGTGGCAAAGACAGCTGTTACAACATGATGCAGTGTGTTGCTGCAGGACACACTGTAGTAGCACTGGCCAACCTCAGACCAGCTCACACAGGTAAGATCATAAATCTGAAATCCTTAAATAACTGCTCGTAGAAAGTTGTAATAAAGCTTCCTCCTCCCTCTGTGTCACTCAGATGAGCTCGACAGCTACATGTATCAAACAGTTGGGCATCAGGCTGTTGAGCTGTATGCAGAGGCCATGGATCTGCCCCTGTACAGGAGGACCATAGAGGGCTCGAGTGTGGACACAGGCAGAGAATACAGCCCCAATGATGCTGATGAGGTGGAAGACCTGTACCAGCTACTTAAACTTGTGAAGGTAATCCTTGTGCAGGTGCTTTGCAAGTAAAAACAAGCTTTCAGCCACAAGCATCAAGCAAATCCCAAGTGTTTCAGATCATGTCACGAGTAAACACCTAGTCAATCAGCTAAAGTCAATTCCTAAGGCTTTTGGGCTTAAAGTTTTTCCGCTTTCCAGATGCCATCCACCTGTTCATTCATATCCACTGCATGCATCCATACACTCGAGTTTCCATGTATGATACTGAGTATGTTTACAGCTACAAAATAAGCTGATAACTGTAAAAATCAAAATGTTCACATACACGTACCTCTGCAGGTCATGTAATTGTGGGAAATGGGTGTCTTCATGAGTCAGTCAATAATCAGATTTCTTTCTAAATACTTACTTTATACACCTCTGTATTTTTACAACCCACAAAAAAAATAAAATAAATAAAATAACAAGGCTGAAAACCTTAACACTTCAAGATGTTTTGGTGGAATAATTTACTCTCAGATATTTATTGGGAGTTTGATTTGTTAAAAATAAGTCTTATAAGTGGTGTGTAGTCTTTTGCTGCTTAAGTTAAACACTATAGGCTGTACATTAATATATGGTTAAATCTGTGCACAGGTACAAATGTAGAAGAATGAAGGATTATATGCAGTGAATAATCTGATTATTAGGCTAAAATTAAAAAAAAGTCATAGTTATCTGATAATTAGTGTGCATTAAACACGCTTGTTATGGTATACTTAACACATGAGAAAATACAGGGAATAACCTTCTGTGAGAAAGTTTGATAGTGACAAAGTAAAATGAGGTTGCCACAGTGGAAAAGAAGCACCTCAGAGTGATAAGGAGCCATATGAAGAGTGACAAATTAAAGGAAAAACCATCATAACGTGTGTTAGAAAGGTGTCAGGCCGCCACAAGCTGCCAGAACAGCTTCAGTTAGTGTGGAAGTGTCTGGAACTGTTTTGAAGGGACAAACACCAGGATTCCAACTCATCAGTTCATCATTATCAGTGTTTTGATAATGGTGGTGAAGAGCATTGTCTAACATGTCACTCCAAAATGTGCTTAATTGAGTTGAGATCTGGTGACTGAAGGCCATAACAATATACTTTACTTCATTTTTATTCTCGTAAAACCATTCAGTGAGCCCTGCGGATGGGGGCGGGATCATCCCGGAAGAGGCCACTCCCATCAGAATAAAAATGATTCATCATAGGATAAAGGTTTAGTGATTTGCAGTGACCCTTCCCTTTCCTGCTATATAAAGAGAAACTGGGGAAGATTCTGTCATCTGCAGCAAGACCTTTTAACTTGTGTTCAGTTCTCTTTTTTTTTATATCAAATGTTAAATCCCCCCCATGATACTTTTTAGGAAAAGTTTTATAATATAGTTTTAATGATATGGCTTCACAATTTTGTTGTACATAACTAAATATTATGTAGTGTGTATTGTGTGGTACAATATATAGTGTGCATTGTGAAAATGTCTTCAGGTATTGTGTTTTTTATTGCAATATGTTTTATTGCAATATGTGTAAGCACATGTGCAAAAAGTAGTAAGAACATCCAGTGAATTTGTTCTGCTGGTTCTTTGACTTGGCTCACATTACAATATTTGTTGCTGATAATTTGAAAAACAGGATATCTGCAAGTGCTCCCGGACTGTGTGATTCAGGTCACGGGGGGACTAAAATCGTTTTGTTTGCAATTGAAACTTCTAAAAATTAAATATCACCTGGTCTTTTTCTAATCTTCAGCTGTCTAGTTTATGTGAGCTTGTGCTTACTGTAGCCTCAGATTCCTGTTCTTGACTGACAAGAACTCGATGTGGTCTTCTGCTGTTGTAGCATATAAGCCCAAGGTTCAGTGTGTTGTGTGTTCTGTGATCCTGATGACCGTGGCTGTAAAGAGTTACCGTAGCCTTCCTGTCAGCTCTGACCACTCTCTTCAACAAGTTGTTTTTTTTTTTTTTTTTTTTTTTCTTTTTCTTTTTTTTTGTGAAAATTCCAGGAGAAAAATCCCAGTTTCTGAAATAATCAGACTAACTTATCTGGAACTAACGACCATACCACAGTCAAAGTCACTGAGATCACATTTTTGCCCCATTCTAATGTTTGATGTGAACATTAACTTATTAAGCTCATGCCCTGTATCTTCATAATTTTATGCATTGCACTACTGGCACGTGATTGGCTGATGCAGGTGTTCCTAATAAAGTGGCTGCTGGGGAAAAGAAAAAAATATATATATATGTATGTATGTATGTATATGTGTGTGTGTGTATGTATGTATATGTATATATACTGGATATACTACTTATAATTAACAATAGAGATTGAAGTCCTATTCTTTATGCCAACAATTATTTGTTTTATTTCAGACAACCCTGTCATGTACGTGCAAGTTAAAATAAGGCGGGTCTCAAGTTAGTGATGAAGTGCATGTTGAGGCACGACAAGTATTTCTGATTTTGTCCTAAGTCATGAACATAGTGATTCAAGTTATGCAAGTCCAGGTCACTTGATTTGAGTCCTCAGCTGTGGTGTCTGAGTGTGCCTCCAGGAAATTCTACTGAATGTAGTTTTATATCAACTGCATACTTGTCGTTATGACTATTCACAAATGTAGTGAATGTAGCTTTTAATTCCATTTAATTTAGCAGTTTCTATGAACAAACTGAAAACCTCTTTTGTATATAGTCTGTATATAGTCCAAAAATCTGAGTCAATGACCAAGAACTATTATTAATTTAATTCATTATTTTACCTCATTTGCAAATACTTTCCAGGATCCAAAACTGAAATTTGTTGATTTTTTTTTTTTTTTTTTTTTTTTTTTTTTTTTTTGTAACACAGCACTGATTGTTAACAGTCTCTTAACAAATCACACCTGATTATATTATCAGGTACACTCTTCTGTGTGATATGCATTAACATTCCTGTACCCATAAAAATTCTATAATACAAATGCTTATTTATTTATTTTGCAATTTTAACGCAAAATAAATAAATAAGCATTTGTATTATAGAATTTGTGTGTATGTGTGTGTGTGTGTATATGTATGTGTGTATATATATATATATATATATATATATATATATATATATATATATATATATACGCATACACACATACACACATACGTATGTACATATATACATATATATACACACATACATACATACACACAAACATATATATATGTGTAGTAGTAGTAGAATATACAAATTTCACTTTTTCACTTTCATGTTCATGTTTTTCTCTACTATTTTCTGTAAAAAAAAAAAAAAAAACATCCTCCAAATGTATTATTCAACTTTTTTCTTCTTCCAAGTTAGAGAATATTCATTTTGAGGGCCTAATATTTGATGACCAGGTTGTGTTACGAGGTGTCTGTCAGGTCTCCTGCCTGATGTACTTTGTTCACTTCACCATGCTTCTTTCTGCCATGAGAGAGTTAATCAGAGTTAAAAAGTTCTCTTCCTCTCTTCCTGACAGACTGAACAGCCTCTCATATCTGCACTGGACACTGCAGATCATCCTGCGCCTTTTGTGCGCCTTCATCCTGAGTGCCATCAAATTTTTTACTGCTTGTTATTTTGGAATAGGGGGATAGATGACCTGACACGATGTAAACAGGAATGGGGAAATGCTCTTTCTGTACGTCTCTGTGCAAACACGTTCGTTCAGCATCACTCTCTCATTGGACATGACCAGAACGCGAAGGGCAGAGCTCATGAACCTGCCTCAGGGCCACGCTTGCTTTTCTTTCCCCTCTCTGCATTATTTTGGTCAGTGTGGGCCACCGTAGTATTATTCCTGCCTGCTCCTAACCCATCTCATTACTGGATGTCCCACAGGTTGCTGTTGCTGTTGTTGTGTTGTTGTTGTTAGGCCACTGAGGGCCATTAGACCTGCCATCTTTATACTTTTTACCACGCTTTGGATGAACTGTGGACTTACGCCTGCATATGATAAACACTAATTTCCTCTCTGTGTTTAGAGGAATAACACACACCACTGTTTGAATATCTGTGTTCACCCATTCTGCTTAGGCTTTTTATTTCAAGACAAGTAGTTAAAGGAAAGAAAATAGGAAATGGCTGTTATTGTGTTTATCATAGAGAGTAATATCAGTTCACAGGTGGAACATTTGCTGTAGGCTATAAGAACAATTTCACTTTCTCTTTAAAACACAATCCTTGAATTTTGCTTCACTGTTAATAAGGTGTGAGATTGGATTATATTACCCTCTCCTTTTATCCAAAAGTAAGTGAAGTAAGACAGTTAGATAACTACAAAAAAAAGCACATATTTTTTTCTTTATGTACAAATGAGTTACTTTATAAGTTTTATATATGCTCGTTTAACATCAGTGAGTTTGTTCGCACTATGTTTGCCTGTGTGGTGCTTTTCAAGATGTTTTCCACTCAGTGTTCGCTCGAGTTTGATTTGTGGTGGAGGGAATGAAAAAAAAAAGCCCCTACGATAATTAACTGTTGAATCACTCTCCCAGGAAAAGAGCAGTTTTAGCATCAAAAAATGTGTTTGGGAAGTGTGATATTTTGAAAGATCCATCCTAGCAGTTTGAAATAATTAGATGTTATTAAAATCTTTTGGGGAAATGACACTTGAACATAGATGAAAGAATATTTTTAGGTGGTGTACTGAAACACCCCTTTCGCTTTTTGTAATCGGCGAAGTGTGTGAGGAGAACTTGCGTGAACTGTGATGCAACAGTGCCACCTATAGCTGCGTCCGACTCACACTTCATGCAATGTTGCTCCTTTTTTTCTTTTTTCCTAAAGAATTGGCTGTCCTTTTCAGAAATCAAAAGAAGGTATCATTTTCTTTGGCAGTATTGTTAATGGGGGGAGGGTGGGGGTATGGGAGAGCATCTTTTTCAGCAGTGATGTTAATCGTGTGGTGACAATGTGGCCTTGCTCTCATCCCTCCTCCTCTTGGTGGCTCTCAGGCTTTTGATGTGTGTAATCTGAGAGACACGACGCAGCCGGGCCGTGCACTGACGAGCCTGATCTCTGAACCTAGCTTTTAGACAGAGAGATAACAGTTTTGCCAGTGGAGAGATCTTTCATTTCTTTATGTGCGCGCTGATTGCATGGATATGCCCAAGATTGATGTACTCTTTCCTTCAAGTGCGCGTCTAATAAATCAGCGGCCGAATTAAATGTCGGCTGTGCCTCATGATCCTCGTAAAAAGAATTAAAAATTCTCTAATATGAGATATAAAGAACGGAAATAAAAGGAGATATCTGACACTCACGGTTATTAATTATTAATTCATTCCTTCATGTTTACCTTTGATTTGAGAAGCAGTGATATTGATACAGTAATAGCAAATAAAGTTGATTTTTTTTTTTTATCCTCACAGCTGTACCCTAGTGATTAAAGTCAGCTTATATCAGTCACATCTGGCTGCAATGCCACTTCACCTACAGGATCTTCAAAACATTACATGTGGACATCTCAAATCCTGTGTTTGTGTGTGCACGTTCTCATGCCTGTGTGTATATCTGTAGGTCAAAAGTCAGGTCAAAGGTGCTCTGTCGTATGATTTGTTAGCATCTCTTACCTCTTTAACTTGGTATATCACTTTGGTATATTGTATATTGCTAGAAAGGGGGCATGTTGGTTTAGTGGTTAGCACGGTTGCCAGGGTTGGGGGTTCGATTCTCATGTGTGTGCGGAGTTTGCATGTTCTCACCGTGCTTTGGGGGGTTCCTCTGGGTTCTCCAGTTTCCTCCCCAAGTCCAAAGACGTGCGTTGTAGGCTGATTGGCATCTCTAAATTGTCCGTAGTGTGTGAATGGACACGTGAGTGTGTGTGATTGTGCCCTGCAGTGGATTGGCGCCCCATCCAGGGTGTCCCCTGCTTTGTGTCCCGAGTTCCCTGGGACACGCTCCAGGCTCACGACCCTGTGTAGGATAAGCGATACAGAAAATGGATGGATGGACATACTGCTAGAAACTCTTAGAGAACTTTAATCAGGTTGAACATTTCACCCTCTTGCAAATGCTGAAATAAACTACAGGTTTATTTTATTTTGATATATAATATCATTAATTTTTGTGGTTTGCCAATAAAAGGTTAAGGAAAAAAATATTTTTGTAAGTTCATGTAACCTCAAGACCATACACCATGTTGTTAGGTTAAAAAACGAAAAAGTAGTGAAACTTACTGCATGTCAGCTCCAGCGTTTTAAGTTATTTCATAAAAAAAAATTACTGGAACTGTGTGGTTTAACTGTGGTTTAGTGTGCTGGCTCTCTTGTATGTAAAACATTAATTAATGACTTAGTCTGTATTTTGACTTCTATAAATCTGATTTAGACTCTTACTAATAGGCATTTGAGAAAATTCATATCCCTCTCTTGTCATATTTCTTTTTTTAGGAAAGGGGATGATTATTTTGGTAGTTGATATCCAGAGCCAGGATGTACCTGTGTCTTTTTTCTGTTCTTCCCCCTCCACCATCTGACCTGTCATGAAAAGCCACAGAAGAGCAGCGCTCCGTCGCTTTGTAGCCGAACACTTCCTTCCGTCGACGTGTATTAAAAACACAGGCATTTTGGCTGAGCTAATCCTGGTGTTTAAGTGCACTCCTGGGCCCGAGCGGCCTCCATTATCGACATCATCAGACGAACATGGGGCCTCCTGAGAGCAGGGTCCATCAGGCCGGCCCAAAACACGCGTTTGTTTTTCCTCTTTTTCCTCGTCTGTTCGTGTCTGGGCTTCGGCGCTAGGGGCTAACTTTTATCCTGAGCCTTCAGAAGGCTGGCGCTGGTGGAGCTCTCCCGCTGTGAGGCCGCGGGCCAGCGAGCTGTTGAGCCACGCTGATCGATTGTACGCCTGCATCAAGGTGTCCCGTGTGCTGCACACTAGTGTGGAAAAAAATAAAAAACAAACTCTTTGTGATTACTGTCACATTAACTCAAAACAAAACTTAACTCTAAACAAAAATGGCTATCTTTAAACCTGTTAAGGAGGATGCGCTGGATACAAAACAGCTGTTATAGACCAATATTCACTGTGTATCAGTCCATTAGTTGATGAAAATGATTTAATGGATATGTGTCCATTGTACAGCCTGTGAAGCAGAGTAAAGCCCAAATCCTCCCACAATATAAACATGCTTTTATACCCATCCACTCCTGTGCACGCTGTTGCTTTCTGAATTTATCATGTTTCAACAGACAGAGCTGTTTCTCTAGTGTTAGGAATGGGTGAGGTTTCTGCTTGTTTTCCACATGCGGAAGGATAGCGGCGTGGCTCAGATAGTAGCCGCTCGCATTGTTTCATGCCCAAGTGGAAGTGGTGGGACAGGATCTGTCCGACACACAGAGCCATTTCCTCAGCCATGATCAAACTCCCCCAAACAGTAGATAAAGAGCTTTGCCTAAAGCCTTTGTAATTTGTATTTTTCTGCTCAATCTTGTTTAGTGATGATGGAGAGAGATAGCCCTTATCTCGGTTTGCCGAGGGCATGAGCAGCCAACGTCGCTTGAACATTGTTGAAACACAGTCTGCTTTTTGCCCTTTTTATCAATTGCGCCTGGCTATTAAGATGAGTTGTAGACATAGCTCGGAGTTATTTGCATCAGATCTCTGTAACCCAGGTTTAGACACGTTTTTTTCCACCATTAGGAGGTTGTGATTGAGCCACTGCAGCTTTCAGGCTGATACACTACAATCAATATGTGAGGGGAAATGTGTAAGTCGGGATAAGTAATCTGAAAGACCTTCCAAAATGCTGTTGAAATTCGAGTTAATAGAAATTGCCCTCAGAGGCTTCTTTCACTTTAGAAAAAAAAAAAACTCAAGTTCTGTGTAATTATTAAACATAGGTAAACAAGTTTGAATGTGTGTAGTAAGAGCAGCCAGTGCACTTCACGGGAATGTGGGTATACCAATAAAACGCTCAAACCTGGAGCCCATCCAACAACAGCATAGCTTTACAAAGGCAGAAATAAAGAGGCTGTGAAGCTCCAAGTGCTTCAGATCACAGAGCCATTCGCTTCCTTCATTGGTTCCTGGTTTGATCTGCTCTTTTCTCCTCACATGGAGTGTGAGCGATAGCTCTCAATCAGCTCCCACTGACTTATCCTGCCCAAAAAAACCCCACTGATGACTTTCAGTCAGTTGTTTTGGAAAGCATTCCCTGGGAGAAATATTTGTGGCAGACCCTACACCTCCTGCTGCTGAAGCCATAAGCAGCCTTACAAAAACAGAGTCTGGAGTCTGGACAGTGTGTCAAACCTGAGGCCTTGCTTTTTTTCAGTCTGCTTAAGAGGAGAAGGGGGGAGGAAGATTTCTGAGCCGACGGAGCTGTTGACAGGGATTCTGAAGATGGATCTTTGTGCTGTTTTTTTTCCCTGCAGTATAATGAGTGATGAGTATTAATCAGGAAAGCATTTGGCCAGACCAAAGTTAAGCAGTATTGTTGTGGTGAGTGTTCAGACAGACATGGATTCATTTTCTTATTCTTCCAATGTAAGAAGTATGAGAAGGATACATGCCAGTTCCTACTTGTTTATGTCTTTGGTTTAAGTCGTGTCAGGACACGGGGTGATTATTTTGTTTTTTTCTGAGGAGGTGTTATCTAACAACCGTTAACATTTAATAGAGAAGCATTGTGAGTCCGGATAACCTCTTCTTCTCACTTCTGAATTATGAAAGGATTTGTTGCTATATGACTCCATTCCCTCAGCTCACACTTTTCCACGCATATTAGTATGGAAATTTTTTTTTCGACTACGAGAGCACGGTGAAACCCTGGCTTTGTGCTTGCTTTGGCCATGCTCAGGTTCAACCCACCTCACGTCTGCCCTGTGTTTACGTAATAATATATATTTAAGAGGAAACTCGTGAAACGTTAATCTCTCCACTTTTTAACCCTGATGAATTTCTACATTTTCCAGCTGTGCGGCATGGCATATTTATGCGCGAGCCTATCTGTGAAAACGGATCTGTCAGTGTAAATGAATCACGGCTAGCCTCATGTGTGCACTGCAGGCTAGGAGACCTCATACCACTCAGCCCACATGTCTTCATTTCTTTAAAAAAAAAAAAAAAAAAAAAAAAGGGAGGAAAGAAACAGCTTTCTGTGATGTAAGGTGTTGAAAGGTTCCTCTGTTACTCCCACAGTGCTGTAACTTTCTCAGAGAGGTCATCATTGTTTTGTGGCTTACGCGACCACAAAGTAAACTGTTATGGCTAGAACACAATGGTCAGTATGAGCTACTGGTATATATCACATTCCATAACACAGAGAACCTGCCTGGCTTGTGTAATAGTGACTTCTCAGCCTGAGATGTGCTCTTCAGCGGGGAGGACACACAGAGACGTGGACATTGCATTGATTTCACCAAGAAAAGGGTGTCTTCCTGTAGCAGAGCACAATATTACTGATTAGAAATAAATACATCTGTAGAATATTGGAGTGGTGTGATCACAAGTGGTGGCCATTTCAAGTCATTTTGTAGTCGAAAAAGCAAAAAAGCATCTAATAGATTATTCGGTATCACTCATTATCCACGTGATGCAGCATGTAATTAATTTCCACCAATTTAATAATAAAAACATATTTTTCTTTTTTAGGCTAAGTGACAAAATCTCAGCAACTGGTTAAATAAAATATAGCATTTCATTGAATTGCACTATTAATTAATTTTTACAGCCACAGACAGAGCTAACATAACGTCATGCATTCATATAACATAAACCACAGAAGGTGAAAATCATAATAAACCAATATTATTTGATCATAAACATTAATGGTTAATATTTATTTTAATTTAAATACCTACAGTTGTAACCTTAGACCCATATGCTGGACATCTTTAAATTGTCATGTAGCCTTTTTTCCCCTTAACTTATTTTTTTTTTTTTTTCCTTTCTTTCCTTTTTTTTCTTCTTCTTCTTAAAGTGGGGTCCAAAAGTTTGAGGTCACACTGAAAATCTGAGATTTTTTTTTAAATTTAAAATCTGTACCTAAAAGAGTTTCTAGAGTTTTGAAAATTTTTAAACAAAGACAAGAAATGTTCAATATTTTCTCTATTCCATATTCAAGATTCTGCACTATTTCTAGGTCACTGTTTAAATGTAAGCATGTAAGAATGTAGTTAACATTTGTACGAAAGGTCAGATTTTCCTTGAGTTTCATTTCTTCCATTGAAGCATGTGTTCAGATGGCACTCTAATAGATTTGAGCTAACATGGATCATCAGGTTTTACACAAACTTGTGGAGGCCATGCCAGCTCGAGTGCACACTGTCATTAAAGCAAAGGGGGACAGATTAAGTACTGAGAGATTGAAATTCTTGTAAATATTTCGAAGATTGTATTTTTCATTCAAGTTGTTGGTGAGAATCTAATTTGTTATGAAAACTGTTGTATTAAATTAAAAAATAAAGCAAAGTAAAAGCATTTCCACTGGTCTCAGACATTTGGAGCCCACTGTGTGTTTATTAGAGGTTACAACCTGCACAGTGCAATATACGCCCAATTAAAAGCCATTTGAGATTCAGAAAAAAATACTAATATATTAAACTTAATATAAACAATAATATTGTACAGATGTGGCAGGCTCAAATTAATATGGTCTTGCTAAGCATGAGCAATAGTTTCTTGAAGAGTTGCAAATTATCTGACAAAGTTTGTACTCTTATAGATATTCTGTTGTATCTATTCTGACTATTATTAAATTATTGGCACACATGGCTTTGCTTTGTCATGCTGGCCACCATTTCTGCAGGCCAACAGACTCGTTCACTGTCATTTTAAATAACTGCTTAATGAGATGGACCAGCAACAGCACCACCAGAGATCTATAGAATTTCAAGGGTACTTTGCTAATTTATTAGGTGCTTACATAACAAGTGCATAATTACGTAGTGATCACAGGTTTGAAATGTATGATTGTAAACCCTGTGGTAAAAGCGTTGGATTTTGACCTTGCCTGGTGCACGCTTGGTGTAACACAGGCTAGTGTAGACCGGTAGAATACCACTGTGACTTTTTAACTGAAGAGTCTTTACTAAGAGTCATTCATAGTTGGTGTTTGACCCTGAACACTGACCCATGATTCTCAGCTTGTGTTGTCTGTGCTGTAGTGTGTCACCTTGTCATGGGAGGATTCTGTCCTGTTAAGTAAAGGGCATCGAAAAAAACAAAGAAGAGGGTCCTCATGCGTTCAACAAAGCCTCTCTGTATATCTCAGACAGCAGTGCTGGATTAAATGTGTGTGTGTGTGTGTGTGTGTATGTCAAGCCCTGAAGGTGTTTGGAAATTTTATGAAACACAATTTGTTTGACCTTACATGTATTGTCACAGAGGTCCTTCTACCCAGTGCTGTGTGTGCAGGGAACCAATCCCATTTCAGACATGGCCTGAGCTGATATAATGGAAGCACCCATTAAAACCATGTCTCGCCTGCTCATTCATTGATGGATGCAGTGGATACAGAAGAGGGTGGGGTTAAAGTGCGCGTGTGTGTGAGGCACAGTGAGAGTATGATGGTCTTATGTGCCCTTGAGCAAACTGTCATTCAAGGCACTTTAATTAATTTCCTGCTTCTTCCTGCCTAGTCATGCTCAGTGAAAGGGGCAGTGTGTGTAACAGCGTTAACACGATGCTGTGTGGAGCTTAAGCCTGGCTGAGTGTACACGAGAATCTCCAGCTTTCCACATGATATGATTTGATTTATAAAGCAATGATTCAATATTTGATTACACTGAATTTGCTATGATATGATCTGTTTACAAACGGCAGGAGTAGGCCTACCATTAATTAGTGAATGATGATGGTGTAGAGAAGGACTGTTTCTAAAGTATAAGCGTTACCGACAAATCACTTTGCTAGCCTATTAAATTATTTGTCAAATAAAATGTATGTCAAATGAAAATATTATTATTAAAATAATTATAATTTTTTTTTACATGTTATTAATATTAATTATTATTTTTAATTGATCAATCTTTTTGTAAAGTTGTGTGTAACTGAACAAAAAATTTCTACTGGATTTACAGAAGTTTTGGAAACACTGATTCTGTTCGACTCACATTTATGGCAATAAAAATATGTTATTAAACAGTGTAACAAGCTCTTTAAAAGGTCCAAATCTGGAGCCAAATTACAGAAAATATGAATTTCTTCTTAATTTAATGACTGGTCTTATTTGTCTTAATTTATGGATTTATGCTGACTTGCTTTCTTTTTTTTTTCTTCAAATGTAATGTTTCTTTAGTTAATGTATTTATTGTTAAATGACTAGGTTTCACAAATTTTAATTAAATTTATGTGTATAATTGAAATACATAAGCTGTTTAAATTTGACAGTGTAATCTGTATATAAAAGTGCGGCAACTCATCGCAAATTATATGATTTAAAGCCAATCAATAGAGGTTTATATTAATTAGTCTTCTTATGTGTAAATTTACTCACTCAGGAGCATGAGTAGGATATGAAGGTTTTTCTGAACTTTTTTTCATGAATGCCAAATTTCATAAATGTGCCTACGAACCAGTTAACGAATAAATCCATTCGCATCCAGATTGATAAATGAGGCCCATTGTGCTGGATATTCTGTTTCTTGGTATTTAATAGAGTTGTGCATGTACTTTTTTTAATCATGATGATTATTTTGGCTTATGAGATTATATCTAGGCCACTTGAAGATAATCAGGATGATTTTGAGGCCAGTTGTTAAAGATGACCCAATTTTAGGCCAGTCTTAATTGAAATCTTCCCAGATTAGCTGGTGATATGGAGCATATAAAATCGAATCTTAACCCCTCCAATCCGGAGCGTGTCAGGGCGATACTGTGTGTCTCGTGTGAAAACGCAATCTTGATGTTATACATGAAAAGCTGATCTGAATGAACAGAACTGTTTGTTGTCCATCATTTTTGTTTTGAAGTCAGATTTGATCTCTCTGTGGTGTATGTGGTGTTTTAATTCTGATCAAATATTGTAGTGTAGTGGGTTTGATGACTGAAGGACAATCCAGGTCAAAAATCTGTGAAATCTGCCATCTTATGTGGAGTCTCTCATATTTTCAAAGGCTAAGAATGCTATAAATGTTGTAGTTTGGCCAGGGTTTAGATAACATTATCTAAATGGCTGACATTAGATATCAGTGTTTATTGACTGTAGTGCGTTACATTATCAAGTTCCCCATTCATACATTTGAACTGTTTATTTGCATGTTGTAGTGGCATCGTTTATTTGAGTGTAATTGAGTTTATGTGGAGTATTTAAAAAATTACCATGATTAATCAATGAATGATACTTTTTGTGCAGTCTCACTGTTGTTTATTGGTTTATACATATTTAGTAGAAGTTTATCATGTACAATGTGCATAAAAATCCTATTTTCTATTATTTAAAATAATAAAAATGCAATTAACATGATTTATTCTTCAATTGGTTAAATAGGTGTAATAAACAGTTGTGAGTTGAACATTGTGCAAAATAATCATTTTATTACTCGAATAATTTTAGATTAACAAGTCTGTGTAAAAATGTGTTGCTCCCAAGTTGGCTTGTATAGCCTATAAATCCTTCGCAACAAATTGGCCTGCGTGTAAATTGTCACTTTTCCCTCATTGCTTTGGGTAATTATTTCTCTTTTTTGGAACACGTGCAAGCTTTAATCACTTAACATCTTTATCATCCAGCTCAGTGCATTCATTTTTATGAAAGACGTTTGGGGCTTTGATTTAATGAATTTGACAATTAGCGAGTCGTGTTAATGAGTGTTAGGGGCTAAGGAGCTTCATTGACAGGGCTCTGGGCCTCGGAGCTCCGCTGTTCCCAGCTGCAATGCTTCATTTCTGCTTCTCCTGCCCAAAGCTTGAAAAATGAGCCAGAGAGGAGAGAGGACGAAAGATTAAAGGATGGCTTACTTTAGAGTGCTAGTTCCTGCCACTTCAATATAGAGTAGCTGTGCGCTATGGTAATATAGGGATGGTGGAAAAGAAAAGACACATTGGCCAGAACTAAATTTAAACACTGTGATTAGATGCCGTAATAGCTTTTAGGAGTCTGACATCATTTTTTTTTTTTTTTTGGAGAACTTAAACTGTCAAAAATAAAATAGGTTGATAGAGATTTCGAACTGTAGGAAATCAAAGTTTATGTTCGAACAGTGCCATGAATACAGAGAACACTTCTGCAATATCAATCCAGGCTGATTTATGCTTGTGCATGGCAATTCCTCCGTCTTTCCTCCATAAAGGATGAGAAAGTATGTATAAAATTTGTGAAATTTAAGAGGCTGAGATTGTGTGCTGTTCTGGTAAAATAAGTAACCCTAGCCTCCTTCATTCCTGTCAGTCTCGCAGCGATGATTCGGACGGGATGAAAACAAAGCGGCCTCCAAAAATAACTTCTTGCTCGAGCTCCATCATACTCTGGTTTGTTTATAAATGGTCTAGGTCTCCGAACTCAAGAGTGGAAAGAAATGGGTGTGAGAACGTTTCAGGAGTGAACAGAGAAGCGCTATTGTTATCAAGCGATATTCAGTTTCTATTCATATCCAGTTTCTAGTGAATATCCGAAAACTCACAGGTCACATGTTGTTTGTGTGTTTGCGGCAGTTGTGATTGCTAGTCATTAACACAGGCTCATCTATAGTCCAGTAAAGCTTTTTTTGTCTTGGTGGGAAAATTCTTTTGCTTTTTAATCACTTTTGACTCTCTGCCAGTATACAGTATGGTTCCATCATTTGAACTATGTGAACGTGTACAGAAAGGGAATGAAATTGGGTCCTTTTTGGTTAAAAATGGTAACTTTACATCCATCCTCAGCCCACACTGAAATAAATAATTGCTGCTTTCCCACTGGAATACATCAGTATGACTGAGACATTGCCTTGCTCTCTTACAGTATGGTTACAGCATGCTGTGTCCCAAATCCAGTGCTTAACCCAGAAGTGCCCTTTTATAGTATATTAAGTTTAGCACTATTCACTCCTGCCTGTCTCTGACCTGTAAATTTACTCTCCGTTAATACGTTATGCTTTGAAATATATGAATACACTCCCAAGTCATCACTGTGTAACGTTTTTAGCTATACAGTACTCTTTTTTATTCTGAGTCTTAAAATACTGGCTATTAAGGTCGTAAGAGTGTGTGTTTGTAAACGAGGGAGCGATTGCATGCCGGCATGGATCTCGCCATGCTTTCACTTGCCTGTGTTGTAGCCAGGCCTGAGGCTGTAATGTCTCCATGTCCCTGACACACACATACACAAGCGTACATATATATTCTTTATCTGATTAGCTGACGTGTTTGTGTGGAAGGCAGCATCAGCCTCAGGCAGGGCATGGATTTCATTTAAAAAAGTATCAAAGGTTTACACGTTGCTCTTTTTAATCAGCATGTTTATCAGGCAGAGAAAAATTGCAGGAAGGACCACAGGGAGAGGGGAGGGTTATCTTAAGCACCAGTAGCCTGGGAAATTGATAATGGCTACAAGGTAATTTACTGCCAACTTGTGCATCCCCGCGTGTGGGGCTGCCCCCCATTCTAATTACAGCACATGTAATGTCCTAATGAAGCTGTGGGGTGGTGTGTGTGTGTGTGTATGCGTGTGTATGTGCGTGCGTGCGTGTGCATGTGCGTCTGTGTTCCTGTAAACTGTCCTCTTTTTTCAGCTGAAAATGAACTCATCTCTGCGCTCGGTGGAAATCTCATCGTCCCGCCGGAGTGTGTGGTGGCTCAGAATTTATGGTCCTGCTCGAATAAAACATTTAATCATTGTGGAAATGTTAATTGCGCACTAGCAGAGAGACTAGCCTTCTATATGAATGCATGGTGCAGAGATACTGCTGTCTTGATGGCTTAAATCTCTAAGCTCCAGCTGTTTACAGGAGTGATGGCCACTGATCAGAAAGCTCCTTGCATTGGTGGTGTTTAGTAGGACCGATGCAAGGGGCTGGTTTTCTGCGAGGGTCAGTGGTTCATTGAGACTGTTGATAAGAACACGGCAGCTTTGAGAGGACAGGACGTAGCCCGAGTCTCCCCACCCTGCAGGGGACGTGAACAGAGTCAGGAAAACCCCGCTACCCCTTCCATATATAAACATCCCCCCTGCCTATCTGACAGAGGAAGAGACCTGCTATTGAGCTCTGTTATCTCTGGTTTAAAACTGGGTATCATTGTGTAAAGGAAAGAGAGTAAATATTGCTTTACCTCTATTGCTACTGCCTGCTTTTGATGTCATACTTCCTGCTTTTGTGATTGACAGCCATTCCAATGCCTAGCGTTTGTGAATACTGTAGTCATTATCAGAGTCTGACATTAACTGAAAGTCATCAATATCAACCTGAAATTTTAATTGTATTAATTTTACTTAACAGATTTATTATTTTCATGCATCCAAATATCTTTGAGCATTAGCATTACCACTGCACTTTTAGAGCATTTGTGTCCCATAAACTGTGTATAATGAAATTGCGTTGCCTTCTTAAGCAAAGAATTTCAGCATAAATTTTAGTGTTTTGGATTTGTTTGTTTGTTTATTGTTAAGTACAAAACTCCTTTCCCTTTAAATTAACCCTTTAGGAGGAAATTCTCAAGACAGAGAAAGTAAATTTATACCAGCAAGGCATTTAGTTTATAAGGTTTCACAGATGTTCCTTCGTTATCAAAAATAACAAAGGTCAAATTGCATCACTATTTCTGAATGTAAATATAAATGTTCTCTTATAGCACGATAGCACGTACGTCCAACCTTTGTCTTTATAACTGCCCCCAAACAGTTTGCACTTATTTCTTGATATATATGTTATAACTCTATATTACATATAGCTGATTCTATATAATTCTCAGACTCTGTAAAACTCTCCAGTTCTGCACCGCCTTTTTGCAAAACCTTTTACTACTTGGTTTTCGTACTTTTCACAATAATTCTCTGGTGATTTTGCCTTTTGTTTTGAATTATTGCCTTGTTGCAGGACATATCCACATTACAAAAAAATGTAAGAAATAAATTACACTATATGGGATGTTTATTCAGACCCAATTTTGTACAAAATGTTTGGACTTATTATAAGAGACTAAATGTAGACCATGGGATCTCATACAGTAATATGAAAATTCAAGCAGTATTCAATCATGATATATTTTCCAAGTAGATGACTAGCACTTCTGTCAGTTCCTCTGGATACGAGTGTCTGCCAAATACTATAGATGTAAATGCTAGCATGTATGCCACATATTTTTCCTATGTGTGTTTGTTGCTCAGGAAAAGGAGGGCGTTGAAGCTGTATCAGTAGGAGCCATTCTGTCTGACTACCAGAGAGTTCGGGTGGAAAATGTGTAAGTAAACCGCATCTTATTTCATCCTTTTAGCTCATGAACTTGCAGCATCATGTGTACTCACGTTAGTGATTTAAGCAAATGACTCTGCATGTGAAATCTGATGAGAGATCACTACTTGTAGATAATCAGTGTCAACATACATTTCTCCTAGCTTTACCTTAGACTCTGTCACAGCAAGACCTGTCACTATGCTCTCTCTCTCTCTCTCTCTCTCTCTCTCTCGCTCTCTCGCTCGCTCTCTCTCTGTCTCTCTCTCTCTGTCTCTCTCTGTCTTTGTATCAGCTCATAGTTCTGTCAGTCAGCCATTGTTTCTGCGCTTACTTCCTCAGGGTAAACAGACGGCTCTGTAGCTGTGAGCTCAGGTTACCTAACCTGTCTCCATTCCTGAGAGGAAGGACGCCATGAGGGCGGCTGTGTTCTTCTAATTGCACTCTTAACTCTCACTCAGGCCTCGCTGCCATTCAAGGGGCGTCCCTGCATGTGCTACATGAGCATGGCAGTGGCGCGCTGCCCGGGTGAAGAAAAAGCGCTAATCGCCTTTGAAGTAGTTTAGTTTGTCGTAGGTTCCTCCCCGAATACATCTCACTTTTCTGTCTCCGCCATCCTGTCTCCACTGATTAATTTTTGTTTTTTTTTCTCTGTTTGTCTCCCTGTTGTTTTCTGTTTCTGTTTCTTTCTCTGTTTCTGTCGTGATGCAGGTGCTCCAGGTTGCAGCTCCAGCCTCTGGCGTATTTGTGGCGCCGGGATCAGGCTGATCTGCTCAGTGAGATGATCTCCTCTGGCCTTCAGGCCTTACTCATCAAGGTGGCGGCGTACGGTGGGTGAAGAGTTCCAGATTAGAACTGTAGGGCTGTAGAAGTGTGGAGCAGGTCCCGAGTCTGCTCAAATAATCAATCAGAGCTGAGCAGAAGTGTTGACGTGTTAGCCAGAGAGGAAAGCAGTGAAGTGAAGCACAATGGGAGAAGATAAGAAGGGAATTCTTGGCAGTTGATGCATGATCATAGATGAGTGCTTGCACATTAATGAAAGCCCTTAGTAATTGCACACTTCTTTATTGTTTGGAAGCTGAGGTGTGTTTTTTTTGGGGGGGAGTTGGTGCATACCTCAGAGCACGCAGGGCGTGTAGTTCAGATTAAAATCTTGTATGTCTCATTTAAGCCGTTAAATGACAGGGTGATGGAGGAAAGGTTAGTATCTTGTCACCTGTTCTCTTGCTCCATGCACTGCCTTTAGGCGAGATCCATATCAGGTTGCTCACTAAGATTTGGTGAAAAAAAAACTTTTCTGTTGCAGCTAGTTCTTGGTTTGAGGGTATTACGTGTATCACTTGACAGGGGAAATGATGGATGATAATTAGATTGCAAATAGTTCTTTTATTTTTGAGCTACTTGTAGCCATAAATCACGATCACAACAGTGTTTATGTGCTCTTATGAGCTTGCTGTCACTTTCTCTTAGTCACAAGTTGAAAAGGCATACAAGCAGGCTGTCAATCTATTTTTCCCAAACCAATATTTAATTTAGGCTTGACCTACATGATCTACATTTAGAACACTGTTAATGTGACAAAGGACTAGATATAGTAAGAGTGCCATATTCAAAACTATTTTCAGTGATATGAGCTCAGGTAGTTTTTTAAAGCAGCACAAATCCAGTAATGGTTTACTTTTAACAGTAAAGAATGCCATTCACCTGTCCTTAATCCACCTCCCAACTTTACAGAGGTGGATAAGTTTTTTTCTATTTGCTTTTTCTCACAGCCTTTTTTTTACATCTACATCGATAAGCCATAGCATTAAAACCACTGACAGGTGAAGTGAATAACATTGATTATCTCGCTACAATGGCACCTGTCAAGGAGTGGAATATATTAGGCAGCAAGTGAACAGCCAGTTTTGAAGTTGACGTCTTGGAAGCAGGAAAAATGGGCAAGTGTAAGGATCTGAGCGACTTTGATAAGTGGCAAATTGTGATGGCTAGACAACTGGGTCAGAGCATCTCCAAAACGGCAGGTTTTGTGGGGTGTTCCCTGTATGCAGTGGTTAGTACCTACCAAAAGTGGTCCAAGGAAGGACAACTGTTGAACCGGTGACAGGGTCATGGGCACCCAAGGCTCACTGTTGCATGTGGGGAGTGAAGGCTAGCACATCTGTTCTGATCCCACAGAACAGCTACTGTAGCACAAATTGCTGAAAAATGCTGGCTATGATAGAAAGGTGTCAGAATACAGTGCCTCGCAACTTGCTGCATATGGGGCTGTGTAGCCGCAGACCGGTCAGAGTGCCTATGCTGACCCCAGTCCACTGCCGAAAGGACCTACAGTAGGCACGTGAGTTAAGACATTGGACTTCTGATCGGAAGGTTGAGAGTTCAAATCCCAGCACCACCAAGCTGCCACTGCTGGGCCCTTGAGCAAGGCCCTTAACCCTCAACTGCTCAGTTGTATAAATGAGATAATTGTAAGTCGCTCTGGATAAGGGCATCTGCCAAATGCCATGAATGTCTGCCAAATGCCATAAATGGACCGTGGAGCAATGGAAGAAGGTGGCCTGGTCTGATGAATCACGGTTTCATTGTGGATGGCCGGGTGCATGTGCGCTGCTTACCTGGGAGAGAGATGGCACCAAGATGCACTATGGGTAGAAGGCAAGCCGGCAGAGGCAGTGTGCTGCTCTGGGCAGTGTTCTGCTGGGAAACCTTGGTCCTGGCATTCATGTGGATTTTACTTTGACATGTGTTGCAGACCAAGTACACCCCTTCATGGAAAACCTTAATGGCAGTGGCCTCTTTCAGCAGGATAATGCACCCTGCCACTCTGCAAAAATTGTTCAGGAATTGTTTGAGGAGCATGGCAAAGAGTTCAAGGTGTTGACTTGGCCTCCAAATTCCCCAGATCTCAATCCGATCGAGCATCTGTGGGATGAGCTGGACAAACAAGTCTAATCCATGGAGGCCCAGCCTTGCAACTTACAGGACTTAAAGGATCTGCTGCTGAAGTCTTGGTGCCAGATACCACAGCACACCTTCAGAGGTCTTGCGGAGTCCATGCCTTGATGGATCAGTGCTGCTTTGGTGACACAAGGGGGACCTACACAATGTTAGACAGGTGGTTTTAATGTTATGGCTGATCGGTGTATAAAAGTGGATAACTCTGTGCTTGGATATGTGTGATGGCACTTTGCCGTGTTTCAACCTTCTGGCGTGAACTCAAAGTAGGAGCAGAAGGGAGGTAATTATGCTGATGAGATTGTTTTGGTTTTGCTCCTGAGCACAAAGGCCCTTTGTGTGTGTTTGTGTGTGTGCGTGTGTGTTTGCGGGAATGTTGAAATCACCCAACACAAGAAGCTTTCCAAATCAGCCCCGAGCCACACACATGCCCTCCTCACCTCACTCTCTGACAAAACAGGCTCCTAAAAGCAGATTCCCTGCATTTCTGGAAGCTCATAATTAGAAAGGAAAACTAGCATAACTGACTTTGTGTGAGTTCTCACGTTGGCTACAGGTAGATGAGTGAGATGTTTTCAGCGCTGACTCCTCACCTGGCCTCTGGGCGTCTGTAATTACAAATGAGAGAGAGCGGAATGGTCTCGCCGTGCCGCGGGGCCATCAGACCCTGCTGCTATAATTGTAGCTTTCATCAGAGCATGCTGAAGCAGCTGGGCGTGTTGTGTGCGGATATCAGGTGACAGAAAGGCGTTCTGCAGTACTCTCAGACCACAGGTAGAAATAAAGAATCCTCCTTTCTCATTTCAGGAGTGAGGGTGGGACACGAAATGACAAACACCAGCTTTGTGTTTGATGGTGGTGTCGACTGGGGGCTTCTCCATGAAAGCAGCTGGTGGATACAGGTTATATGCAAGTCATAACACACATTGGAAGAAGAGTCGTTGGCGTGCTGTAGGAAGACTCAGACTCGGCCTTTTCTGCCTGATACAGTGTCTTCTGAGACAGCTGCCCACACACACAGCGCCAGTGTGATCGAAAACCTGTCGACGTGTTGAATCCTCATCAGTGCTTTTTATCTGCAGTCATGCAGATAACCTGAACGACCGTCAAACATTTTCACTCACAGTCCCCGTGCTTGCAAAAAAACGCCAGTAATTGGCTTGACAAACTGGCAGCATCAAAACCATCATGTAATTAGTTAATTGCTGGGTTTGTCAAGGTGAAGATTCGCAGATGCTGCGTTGTCTCTGGTAGTTAATTGGACGTGTGCAGCAGAAAGATTTCTCTTCACTTTTTTTAGACATGATCTCAATTGGTGCAGCACTGATTTTTTTTAATTAAACTGTTAAATCGTATAACAAAACACATTTCAGCCTACCAACTTATATAGACATATTAGAAAATACTTATACTCTTGAGATCTGAAACAACCTTGGTACCATCAAGGGTATGTCTTTTAGTACTTAAGCTGTATGCCCAAAAGTTTGTGGACACCTGACCATCAGACCAATATGTGCTTGTTGAACATCCCATTCCAGATTTGGTTCCCCTTCGCTGTTATAATAACCTCCACTCTTCTGGGAAGGCTTTCCACTAGATTTTGGAGCATGGCTGAGGGGATTTGCCAATTCAGCCGCAAGAGCATTAGTGAGCATTAGTGAGAGGAGGCCTGGGGTGCAGTCTGCATTCCTCTTCATCCAAAAAGTGTTCAGTGGGGTTGAGGTCGGGGTTTTGTACAGACCACTCAAGTTCTTCCACTCTGACCTTGGAAAACCATGCCTTCCTGGGCCTTGCTTTTTCACAGGTGTATTATGATGATGCAACAGGTTTGGGCCCCTTAGTTCCAGTGAATGGAAATCTTAATACCACAGCATACAAAGACATTTTAGATAGTTGTGTGTTTCCAACTTTGTGGCAACAGATTGGGGAAGGCCAACATATTGGTGTGATGGTCAGCTGTCAACATATTTTTGGCCATATAGTGTATCTTTTATTTGAAAATGTGAATATAGTGTATACTTAAAGATAGATTAATGCAAATAATTGGAAGTTTTATTCTAAAAGGTAATTAAAGGTACACCACATTCACTTTCCCAAGTCTAAAAATATACACCCTAAAGTTACAAAACATCCCCTTTATGGTACCACCACAGCAAAGAAAAGTGTTTTTCTGGGAGTGTAGAGCTTCTTAAAAGCGAGGCCGGCTGCTAGCTAATCAAAGAGAGGACTTTCATGGTGTCATTGATGTGTGAGTGGATCCAGCCAAATTACTCTGAAGAACAGGATCATAATTTGCTGTTGACATTTGTGGGACAAGCAACAGTAAAAACCAGTGATGGGAACAATTAAAGTGGCATTAGCTGAGCAAAATGACAGTAAATGGAGAAGTGCACCCTCAGGTTGTTCAAGTTAACCTTGACCTGGGTCACCCAGCCTCAGGTCCTGCTAAGATTCGAAGCTCAGTGGGACAAGAGAAGGGAGGATTAGTCACTAGCTAGACATGTCCGGTAATCTTTTGGAAATTGCTGTATTGCTCCCTGAGCTGAGAATCTGCATTCAGACAGATTTTGGATTTTAAGCTACAAGGTTTAATTTCTAAACGCACTGCTTTTATTGTAACTATTTGCTCTATGTTTTCAGGTAGCGGTCTGAATTAGACTTAACCAGCAGGGATTAAGTCCTTTTAGTTCAGCAAGATAAGCATCAGATGAGGTTATAATTGCATGCGTGTTCTTTATTTCATTCATTGGATAAAAAAAAGATTATATCCTTGATGTGTTGGAATTGTATTCATTATGTGTCTGTTATTCTGCGCAGAGCCTTTGAATTTCAGATAAGAGCTCAAGCAAATTTTCGGCTATACCTTAATCTTACGATCTTGTGTCTCTACCTGCTCTCTCCCCCTTACCTAGCCTCTCTCTCTTTCTCTCTCTCTCTCTCTCTCTCTCTTTATGAGATGGGCTGATGATAAAGAGTTATTGTTTTCAGTAGTCTTTGAGAGCATTGTTCAAAGGATGAACAAGCTCACCTCCATGCACCAGATGCCTTTTTTTAAAACACATTTAAAAGCTGAAGTGTTACACATCATGAATCCAATTTTCCTTGCTTTTCTCTCTGAAAGTAGGGATTAAATCTGAGCTGTCAGTCTGCAAGCCAGATCTCCAGACAACATGTGTGAGGCTGATACTCCCCGCTCTGACACTATCTGGAATCTTGCAGACTTTCATTTGGCCCTCTATAGCAATGGAGCAGATTCTTACCCGATTTAGTTTCAATTAAAAAATGTCACTAAAGAAGGGGTGCCTTTGTGAGGGAGTTAATTATAGCTGTTTTGTATTTGTTTGCGATCAAAGAAAATAAGAAAATGATCTGAAGTGAGAGGTGTGTATAATACTGAAATTAACTGAAATGCTGTGGACCTAGCTTGGACTTTCATTGTACTGTATTTTATTTTATTTTATTTAGGTTGCACTGACAAAGGGGTTGTTCATTTTCTCCAGTTATTTCACATATGTTCTTCATATATGTTGCCTTATAGCTTTATATCCAATGAAAATTAATAGTGATATTTGATTTTCGATAATAAGTAAGAGTAAAATTCTGGAAAGTGAAGCTAAATTTAACCTTGAGTGCTGCCATCAATGATAAATCTTTTTTTTTTTTTCATTTCAAAATTCTATTTGCTCCAACCTACTATTGTCTACACTCAAATTTGCACCATAAAAGTAAAATTGGAGCCTCTTTCACTAGAGTTCTGCAAACAGCGATGCTTTAGAGTCCATTTCAGTGCAGCTCAATATGCTGGTTTGAAAGTTCACTGACTTTAATTGCTGTTTTATAGGCTCCTGGCTGAAAGCCTTTTAGAGCCAGGCCGTTTCTTTTGGGTTTCACTGGAGTGCTGTCTGTCTGAAGTGCACCGAGGCTGCGGTGCTGGCAGATGAATTGAAGTGGGCTTATTTGCGTTTAATGTGGCATAATGGGCTGAGGTAATTGGCTTCAGGTCAGGTAATAACAGGTACAGAGGAGAAAGAGCAAAGCAGTGTGAACCTCACATGAAAGAATCAGGAGAATGGAGATGTATACAGTAGATGACCGAGCACATTAGCCTGACTTTGTCTGATTGGCAGTTATGGTGTGTTCACTGAACTTTAACGTAATTGTACAGAAATTGTTCAGAATTTTTCTTTTTCTTTTTTTTTTTTTTTTCTTCACTTTTTGTTATGTGATGATCAGTTCTTGCCAACCTTGAGATCTCAGCGAGAGTGTTCAGAGAACTACTGCATAAGAACCAACTAGCTGATCACCTCGTAACAGTACGACAAGAGTACTCAAGTAAAATTTCTAAATGCCCAATTTATAAAGGTCTTGGATTTTATAACATGACTGAATGATGACAACAGCTACCTTTTAATATTTAACCAGTAATCATTAAGACAATTTGAACTGGTTATGTTTTGTTTCAGACTGGCAGTTCACGATGCCAGTTATGACTAGCGTCATGGACAGATGAGTTATGGTTGATTTGAATTTGACACAGGGAGACCTGTAATTTGTTGTCAGTTTTTCTTTAAACGTTTTGTTTTTGAGCCATGTCATCACTTTGCTAATCAGGAAAGAAAGGATAAATAAAATGAAAAATCTATGAAAAAATTTGAGACCACTGGGTGAGGACATTGGGAATTGGAACCCTCTTGGGAAAATCATGGTGGTTGTGTTATCTGTTCAAGTACATTACTGTCAATTACTTCACCCTGTATTTAAGTGCCTTTTAAATCACATTAGTAGCAGTGAATATCATTGAATCTCGCATCATGTTTTATTTAAGGGAACGATCTTAATGAACATATTAAAAAAGCCACCCCGCGTAGCAAAATGAAGCCAATCATCAAAACTTGTTAAAAGGGCATGTCTAATTAAAAAGGTTATTGAATTTTAATGGTGCTCCTCTTATTACCTTTGTGCGGGGTTAAGATGAGAGAGGAAGTGGAGATTAGATATTCTCATACTAATTACGAGCGGAGTGCCTCAGGGGTACGTTAGAGGACCCTACTCCTTTTCCCCTGTTGGCGCTCTGCTGTTTTCCCGCAGCTCTGCAGCATTTAAGAATGTTAGAAGTTTCAACTTTGGAAATACCACGCTTAATGCAAGTATTTCCCCCAGTGCCTGCGGTCTGACCTCACAGCAAGGAAACGTCATCATCTTCCTCTCTGCACTTCAGTTTACTCTAATGTAAGTCCAGCATCGAGAGACATTTACACTTTATAAATGTCTATATATTTATAGTATAACTTTTGTAAATGTGATGGGAATTTTTAGTTTGATGTGGCCTACAAAAACATTTACTAGTAAGGACATGGCATTGTACTGAGTGTGTGTGTAGATGTTTTACATAGCTGTTTGTGCTTTGACGGCAGTGCTTTAGTTGGGCTGTGGTTTCCTGGGCAGTAGGTATTGGCGTGAAGAGCATATGTGTTTGTTTATCAGTCCGGAGGACTTGTTTACAACAAAAGGGAGATGAGAACCAGGCAGGATGGTTGCACGCTGAACACATGAGCTGGACAGAGCATCTCGGTTAAAGAACAGATAGTCAGTGGTTCTAATTTAACACTACAGCATGAGGTCAACACTCAGAGTTTATGAGCATCTCAGATGAAAAGCTGTTGGTTAAACTGTACAATAGAGGACCGTAGAACATTCATGATTTCATTTCAGAAGTATTTAAGCCTATCGATGCACTGAACATTCTCTCTCAGCTATTCTGCTGTTTATTGAGCACATGTGTGATCCCTGACTCATTTGCCTGTGCAATGTTTAAGGGGGGGAAATACAAATAAACAGGATCTCTCCCCGATTACACTCACAGAGGAACCAGGCGGCGCTCCACTTCTCAGCGAGATTGAAAGCCGTTAACCTTACCCAGAGAGATCTGTGTACACAATTTGCAAAGTCAAATAAATAGTAGCTGGAGCCAAGTAGTGTGTGCATGCATTTGTGTGTGTGTTTTGTGTATGAGAGAGTGTTGTAGAGAGAGGCTGGGAGAGTGAGAGACAGACAGAGTCAACACAAGCGTTTTCTTGCTGTCATTTTCAATCACTGTGCTTTGTCTATGATCTGTTTATTGGCAGGTCTGAATCCTGGAGCACATTTAGGAAAGACTCTGGCTGAGATGGAGCCCTATCTGCATCAGGTCAGTGCCTGTGTACACTCACACACACACACACACACACACACAGTCATGCACAGATATTTACATAACCGTCCCCAAACGATGTTTATAATCCCTTTATTGTACACAGAATGGTATGCACTGGTCACTCTCACGTCCCGTTCTTTAGCAACGTGGTGTACAATAATAGAGCGTAATTGAATTTTATCAGTATTTCTAATCCTAGTTGTTTTGTGACTTTGATGTCTTGAAATAACGTGGTATTACATACACTGTATTTTTAACAGCTTTCAAAGAAGTACGGAGTGCATATCTGTGGTGAAGGCGGCGAGTATGAGACCTTCACCACTGACTGCCCTCTCTTCAAGAAAAGGATAGTCATGTGAGTTACACACACAGCCCTTTAGATTACAAAAAAAATGTGTATTCAGCTTTGTGCTAATGTGCATGTTGTTGCAGTGATGCAATGGAGACGATTATCCACTCAGACGATGCCTTTGCCCCAGTCGCATACCTGCGCTTTACACAGATGCACACAGAAGACAAAACTACGGTGAGTGATGCCTTACACTAGTGGTTCTCAAAGTGGGGTCCAAGAAGCAGATTTTCTTACAGTGGTGGAAATCACAGCTCACCATTATTATATATGATTGGGTTTTTATAGTCTTTAGCATATTTGATTGGACACTTGAATTAAATGGGTTTAATCCAAACCTTGAAATTGAACCTAATGTGTTCTGTTTGCTGCAGAACCAAGAGTCTGTAGGGTGGAGTCAGACCTGATCCAGCTCCTCCTACCAAGGCAGAGTCGAATCGAAATCCAGGAGGTGTGTTTCAGGCTGGATGTTTTTAAGTGTTGTAGAGCTTCTCATGGGTTAGAGTTAGTGTTTGGCTTATAGGAGGAGTTGGATTCAACTTGGATTTTTGGTTCTTCAGCAAGGACTACCTTAATATTTTGGAATAAATATTTTGGCTCCAATAAATACCCCAAATGTTATTGTACACATTTAAATAATGTGCCCAATGTTTGAATAGTTAGATTTGAGCATCTGTATAGAGGCGTCCTTGGAATTTATTTTACAGTTACAGGGGTCCCTGGCTTCAAAATGTTTGAGAACCTCTGCTTAATACTGTGTAATTTAATGTTTTCCAGTCTAAGAGGTTAGATTAATACAGCGATTAATTTGAATGTTGTGCTCAATTTTATCGGATGTTCAGTTGCAGCCTTTCCAGATGAATGGTTTAAACAGTTATCAAATCTCAGTTAACGAAACATATACAGTATGTTTGATAGGGGATGAAAATAACGTTTTCATTTTAGTAAAATCTAAATATTTTTATTTTTGAAGGTGTGTTAAGCATTACAGTATTTGCATATTGTCCTTACTTTTAAACATGCAGCAAACTGTTAAAAATCCAGAACTGGCACTTTTCTCCATGTGTGAGAAGTTGTTCAAAGCCCTCCACGTAGAAAAGAGGGAAGCACTTTGAGGCACTAATGAGAACTAACTCCAGAGGCACACACGTTTTTTTTTTTTTTTTTTTTTTTTTTTTTTCCTTTCATGCCTTCTCTTCCATGTCTCTGAAACTGCCTACTTTGACATATGCAATATTCACTCCAGCCTAAAATTAGACCTGGTGCAACACACACGTCTGCTCAGATGAAGACACCGACATGGGCCTGTGAAAGCTCAGTGGCTACATGAAGCCAGGACAGAAACAGAGAGAACACAGAAAATTTATTCTGGCCACAGTTTGCTGGAAATGAATGCACATTTCTTTATCCATATGCGAATCCACATCTATTTAGCATTCTTACTAGAATGTTTGCCATGTCCCACACACAAGAAACAGGAATATTAAATAGTATATTGAAAATTAAATTGTATGTATGCACTCAAAGAAGGCAAGATACATTCCCTTAAAAGTGACCTGAAATATTGTAATAATTTTCCTTAAAATTTTTCTTAAAATCCCACAACATTTGGATAAAATGTATGATGTGCTGTTCTTTCACAAATAAAGATTCTAAAAACTATTTTGAGGAAAATAATCAAGTGTGGGGTGGTAGCAGCATCACATCACACCACCCCATAACTGATTATTTTGCTATAACAGTGCACCACATTGTGTTTTATTCTTTACATGATGCTCAGGCTGTAACAGATAACACTTTATGGGTTATAAAGCTTTCCAGCAAACAAAAGCACTAAGGATTATCCAAAACTAAATCCAGGCTTGTGCCTGCTTTTGCCATCCTGTCTCATGTCCCGCACTGGGGAGTGTAGTATCCTTATAGGTGGTGTAAACAAGTGAGTTTAGCAGTGTTCCACACTCCATAAAGCCCTCCATACGGAGCTGACCTGATTAGCAGTGATACTCCATGGTGAGATCGATTGTCTCAAAATAACATTATGGAATAACACTGTCTGGGGCTTTAGTGTTTTTTTTTTTTTCTTTTTGGAATTTCAAAATATATGAGTGGTGTTTGTTCAAGTGTGTATGACTGGGATTATAATTGGAGAGAGCGAGTGTGTGTATTAGGTCACAGTGTAACAAAACGCCAACCCTCTGGCTTTTCATAGAGCAAGCAGTTTGTGTGTTTTTGGATGGAGAAGGGAAATGTTGGAGGCTAGTTTCAGATTAAAAAAAAAAAAAAAAAAAAGCTCGCCTGCAAGGGTGGCTCCTGCAGCGTAGAGCTGGGAGATTGCAGGCCGGGTCCAGAGGAGTCGGAAACACTCTGCATCAGCCTGACAGATTCACACTGACACCACGCTCTGGAGGAAAGAACAGCGGCCTAGGAGGAGGAGGAGAAGGGAGGAAGGACGCTGGGGGGTGGGGAGGCAGCGCGTGCCCTCGGTTAATGCTAGTCTAGCTCTTCTCTGTGCAGCTCAGAGAGGCTGGAGTACAATTAATTCGATTATCATATGGCCAACTGCAGGTGACAGCAGGGGATTACAGAGATATGAAATATTTATTGCTCTGCATTTAGTATTCTTTCGTCAGGTATTACATGAAGGGAGGGTCGAATGTTTTCTCCTCTTGTTTGCAGTCTAAAAGAAAAGAATGCTGATGTCTAAAAGTAAGTGGATTTTTTTCTGAAAAAAACTCAAGCACAAGTCAAAGCTTTTGAGTGACACCTGAAGTGCATTTAAGGCATCAAAAGAGCAAGCTGTCACCTATTACTCATGAATAAGCTCATTATTTAAGCATGTTTTTCATATTTGGGTTTCATGTTCATTCACCTTCCGGTTATTTGTGTCTAGGCATGTCAAAAAAAGAGTGACACACACAGCGCACATGCAGGGTTATTGAAAAAGTAATTACATAGGCATCGAGGTTAGCTGTGTTTGCCTGCTTTCTGCCTGATTTATTCCTATTTGGACTCTGTTGCAGGGCTCCACAGAGAGCGTGCTGCCCCTCACTAGCTGTCCTTGCCAGAGTGCCATTGACATGATGACTGAGGAGACGGTCTATGCTGATAAAGCCCAAGACGTACAGGAAGAATTTGCATCAAATGGTGACCTTAGCTGTCATTCTGAGATGTGTGCATGTTGTGTGTGTCATGTGCTTCAGGGTACAGACATGGGTTGGGTTCTAGGTTTATGTGCATCATGTTAGATTAATGTTATTTCTTTGCTTTTACATATAACAAGTGTTTTATGATTATCTTTACTGCACATAAATATGCAGTGATTGTCATATTTTCTTGTTGTTAAACTGGTCTGTGAATAATACAGTCGCTAATTTTAATCAAACTAATCATAGGTTAAATCTGTAAGTGGAATGTTTTGATTGCTTCATTTTGTGGTTGTGGATTTTGCTGCAGGTTCTTGTAGAGGATGATGTCTTGAATTGAGTTTTTTTCAGTTCATCTGTTCAATTCAATGTGTTTTTCAACCTTATCTCTAGCTGCGCGATCAGTATTATATGGACAGTTACCATGGACACAAATTTCAGCATGTTTTCCTCTACTGAGAAAAGGACGAAAAACTTAAAACTCACTTATAATGAAAGTCTCATTAGTAAACACGGAAGTGCCTCAGTTTCTGCCAATTCCACATGGATGCCACAAAACTTCAGAGAAAATGTTAATAATTGGATCTGCAGGAATATTCTTTGATGTCTGTTTCATCCTAAGACTCTTATTACTGAAGTTAACAGTTGTAGTTTTAAAGAAAATGCGTTTTAAAGAAAAAAGTATTATATAGTCAAATATTTTAAATGTTTATTGGAGTTTAAAAACTGCCCTAAGGCTGTAGGTATACGTTTTCCATTTGTTGTTCTTAGTACTGGGACATACGTGAGGATTAAAATGAAAAGTTGTAATCATTGACAAACTGATGTTATAGGAAAATTATCTACAATGTGGTGTTAATAACAACCTTAATAAATAATAACATCCTGTCATCGTACAGAGAAACCGGAAAGTGCGAAGACTCTCACGTGATGGAAAACATACAGACCTTTATAAAGCACTGTCACTGGAGACTCCTTCCATATATGCTAAATAAATGTCTCCTTATTTAACCATATCAATGATTATATGTTTTTTTATTCTTTGTTGTATATTATAAGTATTAGTCTTATATTATATAGAGCGTCCACCATACAAGTTCCTGGGAATGCGTTGTTACTGCAGAAACATTAATTTGTTAGAATGAGCACATTAATATAAATCTGAGAGTTGCGTTACAGCAGGCACTACTGTCAGAGTTGCTGTTACAGAAAAATAATCAACACCTTCTGACCAGTGAGATTAGAGAATTCAACAGTGCGGTGGTGTAAATTGAAATTATCGTTCCTGGTAAACTCTTAGACACTACTGATGCAGTAGATAGAGGTTTGGTTGAAGAAATATGGGTCTGGCACATGAATGTCACTGATAATGAAATATTCAACCTTACACTGTGCATACAGTGTAGAACATTGTCTTAATTTTTGTTTACTTTTATATTGTTTAGATTAAGGAGGAATGTACATATTTCTGTGAGAATTGGTTAACCTCTAACCCTGTGGGTTTTTTTTTTTTTTTTTTTTTTGTTTTTTAAGAGTGCCAGTCAATGAGCTCAGCCAAAAGTTCTGCGGGTTATCAGTGGATCACTGGAATCAGCGGCCATTCCTCTGAGCACACAGATATCCAGAGCCAGACACAGCATGCCTTCACTGTGCTGCAAGGTAACTAACTACAGAGCCCCAGCTCACAGATCTGAAAATCATGACGGATTGCCTAGTGCGAGTTTTCAAAATTCAGCTTACAATCACTCTCTGTTTTAGCATCAACAAGGCCCAAGTAAGCACACTCCTTTCTCAGTAAATCCGGACTGGCACAGTTAGAGTAGCATCAGGAGGAGAGGGGTTGGGATTTGTCTTAGCAGAGGTGAAGTGGAGAATAAATGAAGGCAAAAAGACACAGCGTCGTTGCTGCTTCTGGGCATGATGCTGGAGTTTTTAAGCTTTTTTTTTTTTTTTTTTTTAAAGCTCAACCCAACTAGAAACAATTTCTCAGTGCAGACAGCAAATAGTCCTTTGTTCCAAAGTCACTTTCATACATTTTTCCCCTTGTTGTGTTAGCAAAATGCACTTTTAAGAGGTGCGTCTGGCCATAAGTGGCTGCTTTTTATTCACTCATGCCTTTTAAGCGAGGGTGTGAGCGCAGCGTGTGTCAGGGCCCCTGTCCATCACTGTGCAAGGATCGCGAGTTCGCCAAACGAGGACAGACACTTCAAATTAAACTGGAAGAATGAAACCACCGCTTCAACACACACACATGCTCACACACACGGGCAAAGAGTGCTTGGGTTTTTTTTTTTTGCCTGCAGAACTTTTAAAGTGCAGGCTTTCATATAAAAAAAAAGAAAACATTTTTCCCTAAGAGAGGCATAACATGAAAAGCATATTTAATGTTTATCGTCGTACATTCCAAACAGCCTTCACAGTATTGAGACAATATTAAACAGGTTAATATTTAATGACTGTCTTTGTGTGAGCTCACTCTGTGAAGTACAGAGAGTGGCTGCAAAGGGAAAACAAACTGGATGCTCTATGAAATTATTACAGGGATCTAGGCCTTGCCTCAAGACCCAGTTACAGCCTTCCTCGCCTTACTATTGTGCAACAAAAATCAATATTTTAGATCTCAATATTTTTTTCGTCTCACATCCTATGTTTTATATGAACCAAATCAGATTTTAGACGTGTGGTGATTATTATTTATAACACAAATCTAATATTTTTCTGTAAGGATTTATGATGGCGGCATGGTGGCACAGCCGCCTCACAGCTCCATAGTCCCCGGTTCTATTCTGAGCTCAGGTTACTGTCTGCCTGGAGTTTCACATGTTCTCGTCGTGTTTGTGTGGGATTCCTCCGGCTTCTCCGGTATCTCCCACCTCTCCAAAAACATGCTGGTAGGTAGATTGGCAACTCTAAATTGCCCCAGGTGTGAATTAGTGTGTGGATGCAGATGTGCATGGGGCCCTGTGATGGACTGGCACCCAGTCCAGAGTGTATCCCAGCCATGCGCCCAGTGTCCCCGAGAGTTCCCGAATGTTCCGAATCCAGCGCAACCCTGAGCAGGATAAAGCAATTGCTGAAGGCGAATGAATGAATGATGAAGATGAGTTAATCGGACATGTGTTTGTTGGTAGGTGAATTACAGGAGAAGGGCTGGCAGTTGAAGCACATTGTGCTGGTTCACTTGTATGTGAGAGACATGGAGGACTTTGGGAAAGTGAACGCAGTGTACCGCATTTTCTTCAGCCACTGTCCTCCAGCCAGGTAAAGCTGATTTCACTTGAGTTTACACTTTATTAGTGTCTGCTGGTGTCCACATTTTGCATTCTATAACAAGACTATTTGACTTCTCAATCAATAGAGTGTCTTATCTGTCCATCCACCCAACCTATCTATCTATTAATCCTAGTTCTTCCCCCTTCTGCAGGGTGTGTGTGCAGACTCGGCTGCCTGTGGGTCAGCTCTTGCAGATGGATGTGCTGCTTCATGACTGGTCTGTGGCTCATGAAGAAGGCTGCTTTCAGAGAAACAGAGACACGCTGCACGTGCAGAGTGTATCTCACTGGGCGCCAGCTAACATCGGGCCCTACAGCCAGGCTGTGCAGGTAAGACCCCCGCTATCTGCATGTTCATTAATCTCCTCATGATCTACACAGACTCAGTGAGGAACGAGGAAGATCACTGTCAGACTTTGCTGTAGACACAGTTATATATTGTTATAATGATTCACTCATGATAGGGAGGTAACCACGTGAATAATGAATACATTATTTATATACAGATAATGTGTTCTTAACAAATACAAATACAGATACGAATAGGATGCACACTATTTTTTTTCTTTTGAATTTGTCCTCTGATTGATTGGTATGCTGGTGCTCCAGACCCAAGCTTGAGCGGCAGATTTCCCCTAGCCTTTATCTTCTCTGCGCTATGTTGTCCACATGTCTGCTAGCTGTAGATTGAGTGCAATGGCATGTCTGTTGCAGGAAACTTTGATCTGCTCTGCTGCTTTAAGTCTTAGTTTGCCCTGAATGGTGCCATCGTTCCGAGCGATCTCTGTGCTGTCCACCCCTCTGGTCTCCAAAACATTATTTATTTATTTAAAAAATGTTAACTTGTACATTCATTTAAAAATTTTTCTTCATTCATTGGTATTAAATTAAACATCTGACAAGAAAATCATATCAATATTTCGAGTCAGTCATCAAGTGGCACAACAGAAAAGCGTGAGATTGTGAGTTCGTTTCCTGATGCCAGCCATCTGTGGCCAGGAGTCTAGGCAGCAACACTGGCTACGCTCGCTGGGTGGGAGGGATAGCGTTACTCTCTCCCTGGTCAATCACAGCGATACGAGCCGATCGTGGGTGTCTGTGAGCTCATGTATGTGGAACTACCCCAGTTGGTAGCTGTTGTGTGATGGGGAGTGCTGGCTAGTGGGTGGGAATTGGCAGGTGACCAAAATGGGGGGAAAGGATATGAGCACTGTAATTAATTTGTTGTTATATACTTTGCGAATGGAAAATGACTTGTTTTTCAACCAGCCCTGGAAATATTTAGGCCACGCCCACTTCTGGCTCAAACCCGAATACAGATATGGATATTTGAAGCAGTAACAGATACAGTTGTATATTATATTGTAAAATGTAAGAACTTTGGAAACATACATGTCCCGACTTCTGAACTGTTTGTGTTTGTTTTCCTGTGTGTGTGTGCGCTACATTTGTTGTCTAATATGAGCTTTGCCATATTGTGTGTTAGGCTTTATTTGACCTTGCCCTTGCTACAAAACCAAATAGTTAATGGAACTCCAAAGGCAGATGCAGGAAGTGTAATGTGGTTGCACGCATGGCTGGCACTGCTGTTTACCCATTCAGGGAATGGGATTAAACTTGTCAAGTTACTGTCAACAACACAAGTGTCCATCTCATCACTGCAGCCTTCATCTCTCCTCAACATTCTCCCATGAGTGAGAACATGTGCTCCACTTTCTTCCCCACAACCAGATCCGGTTTCTCACACACACTAATGACACGGTCAGTGTTGGCCCATAATAAAGCCACACAAGAAGGACAGTGATGTTATCAGTGGGTTTGGGCTTTGTTACTGTAAATCTTTACAAAATACATATACACACCTTGAGCGTTGTAATGTAAAACTCTAAAATGTGTCTTATCTTTCTCATCTGTTCGTTTCTGTTGTGATCACAGACAGCTAGCATAATCGAGCAATTCAACAGCTCAATCATGGGTAAATGTGCATTCTGCACCCCGTCGCGGGTAACATCCGATGCTCCGTGTTACATTTGCTAAATTGGAAAACTATATTAACAATGTCCTAATGCAGTAGACAGTTTCCCATATTGATACAATTACCCCCTTGCTGTGCCCATGCAGATGCGATGCCCCCCACGTCGCAGTCTTAATGAGAAAGAGTGTTTTGGTGCTGATGGTGCAAGCACGTTTTTTTACAGACAGCTTTTATGCTGCAGAGTCGCTGAGGGAATTGCACTCGCAGCCCTCCTCCTCTGCCCTGAAATAATTAGTGATTAATTGTTAAATCCCATTTAAAGGAGAGGAGAATAGCTTAGCTTAGCCTGAGTGCTTTTCGGCATTGCAATTATTTCCCTGAAAATGTCATATTTTCTCCATTGTTCTGTCATGTTAAGATATTTCATAGGCCAAAGAAAGACTTTTTCCATGTTTAATTGCATCATTTTAAAAGGATGTTAAGAGTTTCCACTAATTGGCTTTAATATGAATGTCCATGGCACTGTCCTCTGTTGTGGAGATGATTTTTAGTTAGGAGTAGTATTCCTCTGAATGCTAAGCCTCATGCTGTAGATGTAATGGCACACAGCTTTCATAAGAAAGGGAGTTTGATATGTGTTATGCCACAGATATCATTTGTGCTGCACCTTTATTCTGATTGCTAGGAGTACAGTCATGTTTTTCCATGTGACAGATTCTTATCAGCTTTGATTTACGGAATCAGTTAACCTTTATATTGTTATTTTGTATTGCTCTAGGCTCTCAATATGTTTTGCGATCATTTAGGTGACAACTCTGAGACGGGAAAAAAAAAGAATCTGCTGTTTGTTTATGCTTTTTGTTATCAGTTATACTGTTGATTAGGTTCTCGTTTCAGGTGACGTTTTGCATAATAATGATGATGATAATGTTAATGAGAGATTTTGAGTGCATAACACAATTTTATTATCATCATTGTTCTGCTTTGAGATATAACTCAGAGGTCAGTGCTTCCAGCTAGTTTGTTCTTAATGTTCATAATTTGGTTTATTTTAGAGCTGATGTGCATGTTTTATTGATGAGTCAATTGAAAATTCTTGACTAATTTCACTGATCTGTAAGGCGTTAGTAACATGGTTCATTTAATACGTGTATATATGAGATGATACTGCTAAAAATTTCACATATCATCAGGGTATTACATGAATGAATCCATTAGTGATAATATTGTTGGGCAGCTTGATCAACAGTGCACTGGCAGCTTTTTTCTGTGTAAAAAGAAAAAAAAATCAATTTTCCCTCATAACACACGATTAAGCTTGCATGTTGGCAGATGGTTCGAGTTGACCCTTCATTAACCAAAGTCTTAGTTAACAGCATGAGTCCCAAATTGCCCACCGAGGCACACCTTTAAAATCTATTGCTCGTTGTTGGCTAGAACCTCATCATGAACTCAATCTATGAACTCAGATTTCTTCAGCATCCTGTCAATTTAGGAACAAACAAAAGCAGGTTTGTGCTGGAGGTGCAGCTGCTGAAACGTAGCAGAGTGAAAATCATGATGAATGCCATACCAAGGGACTGGACCCTTGAAATTCTATTTACTAATCCAATTTAAAGGCTAGGAGGAGATGTAGCTGCGCTAGTCCCTGTTTGGGGAATACGTGCGCTCTCCTTCTCCATTAGGAGTGACAGCTTATTCTACACAAACCTCATGTGGACCAACAATTGGATTTGCATTGGATTTTTTGAAAGTGTCAAAGTGGACCGCTGCACAGTTGGGACCAGTGGATCTGACGTCCACAATTATTGTCAAAGGGAGGAAGTGGCCTCTGCGGTGATACAATTTGAATAATCTCCTTATGGGGGTTAAGCATATTAAAACAATGAGGTGGGCTGTCTGACCTGCTTGTTAGTAAGTTCAGGGGTCATGTTCAGCAGCCTTGAAAAGTACGACATCTCAAAAATCTGTATATGGTAGAAATGAATAAACTAGATAGGGGTGATGAAACACATTTCCATTTACAGAGATGGGTGAACAAAGCTGGGCTAAGCGCTTGTGTACAATCACACTGCGTAATGGCAATGTGAAAACCCGAGAGACTAGGAGTGCAGAGATCTTATCTAAGGGTTCGGGTAATCTTCAGTGGGAATACTCCAGTTTGTCCCTTCCAAACATACTTGAAGCACATTTGTATCCTCAAAGAAATTTGCCAAACAACAAGACATCTAAAGCCTCACCAGGTCCAGAGGGTTCTAACATAGAAATGTGGTGTGTACAGATTAATTAAGACATTTACCTTCATTTTTAATACAACAAAATTAATCCCATAAAAGCGAGCAATCCCAGAGGAGGTGCTCATCAGCCCCTGACAATCTCCCGTAGACATAATCTATTAAAACAGTGCTTTTATCTCACCTCATCCCTGTCAGATTTTATGGATTTTTTCATAAACACGGCCTATACTTCATAAATGTCTCAATTTTCTAGTCTATTAACATTACTTCAGAAGCAGTTGATAAAAGAGGCAGGCATGCGTGAAATAATGCACCAATAATATGAACTGCTGGAGGCTAGAACAGTAGGATGGCTCTTCAGCGATCAAGACGAAACAATGCAAGGATGCTATCAGCTTGGATAAAAGAACAAACCATCACTGCAAAAGGAGGAGGGGGAAACAGTTGTGGTGTTGTTGGGTTGAAGAAATATGAGCTTTTTTTTTTTTTTTTTTTTTTTTTTTAACAGATTTACTACAGTGTATACAAAAGCTACAGCTACTCTTGTCTCACCTCTATGCATGTATTTCATCAGTGGTTAGTAGTAGCCATTCTCTTTCCACGCTGTTAGTTTAGATTGAGTGGGAGAGGTGTGTGTTTTGACAGTCGAGGACCGCCGTCAGTCAGAAACGTCCCCTCACTCATCACCTGTATGGGGAACATTTTCTAAAAGCATCATGTTCATATTCCTTAGTCACCTTTCACCCCAAAATACAGCTGAGCTCGTCATTCATGCTCACTGACACTTTAAGAGGTTGTAACTGAGTGGAATGCAGCGGGACTGTAGCCTAAGGAATGGAAATACACCCCCATCACCGCCCCTTCCTGCCCCTGGGCCAGGATCCGGACTCCATTAACTTGACCACCGGGATCGAGCACGCTGACTCACCTGAGCCAGGCTGAGGGTCTGATCCACTCACACAGAGATCTCTATATGCTCTACAACAGCACTGAAGCTACTCTTGTCTTCATCCACACATCCCAGCGAGGATGTCTGATTACCCCTCTGTTTCTCCCTGCACTGTGATCAAGTGAGCAGACTTAGTCCTCTGGGTTTAATTCTGCATGGTTTGTGGGTTTGCGTACATTGGGTTTGTTTATTTTTCCATTTCAAAATGAAAATGGGAAAAGAAGGAAGGAAGGAAAATAACATCTTTTATTTTATTTTTGTTGATCTGAAAGTATAAGTGGGCTCGTCTACAAGCTAGTCTCTGGTTAAGATACTCTGGAAGCCTATTCTGTTTTCATAAAATATATAAAAATTGGATAAACATGCAGAAATAAATTTTGGGTGATTAAATAATTCTTAAAGTTTGATCATTTTAGCCCCAAAATGAATCTGACATGATGAAAACAGAACAATATAAGAGCTTTTAGTGTTATTTATTGTTTTATTGTTTTTTTTTTTATGAAAAAAAAAAAGAATGAATGCAACATACACAGATCTGAGTGCACTTATGCAGTTTCTTTTCTTTTCTTTTTTTTAATTGTGAGCAGATTAAAGTTGAGATCAGTGAAGTCAGAACACTGTTTGCATTATTGCGCAAAGTTTTTCCTTGCATTCCAACAGCTTCAGTAAAGTTTCTGCTCAGAGATAAATCTTCGGTCTGTTCAACGCCTCAGGACCAACAACATCCAATCAATCATGGAGGTGCTCTCCTTAGGTGTCAATCATGTTCCCTGTCAATCCAGAAACCTTTTTCTCTTGCTTTCAGGCATTCTAGCCTGGTCATGTGCTTTCTGGGTGTGGCTTTGGAGGGAACACAGAATGGACAAGCTGTATTTGTCTGGATTTTGGGTTTCAATATATGTAGCTATAGCAAACTAATGGAAAATCACTGACTACACCTTTAATGTTTGAAAAATCCATTAATATGCTTAACCAGGTTGTGACTATGTGTTTATGCGTGGAGGCTGGAAGGTTTCGTAGCAGGGCAGTGGAATGTAGTATGAGAGGAGGGGTAATTATTTATGCACTCCTGTGACACCCCTGAAGGTGAAGCTCAATGGCAGCAGTCGTGTGGAATCATAAGCCATGTTACGTCCATTAGCTTCCGACACACGCCATTGATAGGGCTGGTGTTAGCTTGTACCAGGCGTGGACACAGGAAGGACCAGAGCTGTCAGGGAAGATCGCCTGCTCCTGCCGTACACACCTTCATTAATGGAACTACCTTGACAACTGAGCCTAATTGCCTCTGAGCACCTCTTCATGTATTATGGGTGCTTGACTATTTTGGTTCATGTCCCCACACACACACACACACACACACACATATATTGGAGTGTGTCAGGAAAGTGACCATCAGCCACCCCTGGACCTGACGGAGAGGACGTTTTCCTTTCAGGTGCGCTCTCTCAAGCTTATGCCCTCTCCACTCTCCCTCAGCGCTGTACTACTCTAAATACTGTTTTCATCAGTAAAAAGCCTCAGCTCGGAATATACACAGACAGATTGATTTGTGCATTTAAAATTCTGTGGCAGTAATGGAGGCTTTAATGTGGATGAATGTGTTTACACTTCCGCTCAGTTGACAGGTCTCGGAGGACTGTCACACGGCGGTAACACGCATCTAAAGCGAGATGCATGGCAGTGCCACTGCAAAACAGGTTCCACCCATCACAGGCCAGTGACAAATTTTCATATTCAGGGTTTCAGGAGACAAGCGCAATTTTGAAGATGTGTTTTAGCCAGAGAATATTCACATTCAAGTGGAATGGATGGTTGGATGGATGGATGGATGGATGGATTATATCACACATAAAAAGCAACAAGCACTGTCCATTCCAATCACCATTTAAAAGAGTACCATCCTATGACCATCCTATTACTATGGAAACGAGGACTTCTTTTCCTGTACGTCACTGTTTGTGTTCAGTGACGAGAAGCCAAAACTGACAAAACACATAGCGGAGAGACGCAGAAACGCACAGACAGAGAGAGGCTCAAGTTCAGTGTTGGACAAATAGAGTGAAACTTGAAAGGCTACTCCAGTGAATGGTCAAAACACAGGTGGATTGGCCTACATAGTACTTTTGGAATTAGGAAATTTGTCTCGTGCCGTTGCCGTTTGACTCTTTTATCTTGGCAATCTATTTTTAGGCCATTTTCTCTGCTCCCTTAAACGCTGTAATCTCACCATTCCTTTATGTGGCGGCTGACAGTAAGTGCCTTCAGTGAAACATGATCATTGGGTCTTCATGCAACAGTGGCCGAGCATTGCAGTTTTGTCTTAATTTATTAAGGAGATGTTAGTTTTTAATGGCAGTAGCTAAAACTGATGGCTCAATGATATTAACATTTATGTTCCATTTACTTTTGGCCACTCGTGTTGTCATTAATTTCTCATTGAGGGCTTCGTTTGAGTTGTAACTTTGTACCTCGGCCATTCATTTTTCATTATCCATTGTCATTTAAGCCCATTCTACAGATATAAAAGTGTTGTGGATGAGTAATAGACAATGTCTCGTTTTAAGGAGTACAGTGTTAAATTTTACAGAGATTTATTATTCATATAAGTTCCTTGCGACGGGAACATCACAGTTGACATTCTGGCGAATAAACTTAACTATAATGAGCCATGTATATTCAGCCATATGTAATACCTTAATAGGTAATTAATGTGTAATTACCCATAAAAAAGCCAGGAAAAAATAATTTTATTTGTAATACTGGAGAAATAAAAAAATATGGGAAAAAATATTGTATGCATGTATTTATTTATGAGGCTTTTTTTTTTTTTTTCAAATCAGTGTACAAGCCAGACACAAGTTTATGCATGTCCATGAATTTTAAATCAAGCAGTAATCCCATTCAGAATTATTGAACACAAAAAAGTTGCTGATTTACGAAGCATCACAAAAGTCAGCATTAACTGCTAATATGAAACCGATTGCGATTAGATCATCACCCCCAGTGACCAGATTACTTTTATTTTGAATAAATACTAATTCGTGCTGTAATGATTTTATGTAGGCAGAAACCGTTTTGTAAAGGTTTAAGCGATCTGGTATCTGTCGAGAGAGTGTGCTGGACGCTGCTGCCTCTCTTTCATGCAGCCATACTGCCATCTTTTGAAATGATGCTGAACTGCAAGCTGCTTCAAAGGGGATATCACTGTGTTTTGTACTGTTTCCCTGCCTTCCGTTGCGTTAATATTGTGCAGGTTGGACCCATGCTGTGAGCAGTGTGTTCTGGGTAACCTTGAGTGTACTAAAGGATTTCCTCATGGTGCTGGGAATGTCCACTAGTCAGGCTAATATGGGCATTACTCATGTTGTAGATATTTAAATTCCTGTCTTTGTGAGAGTGTAAAAAAAAAAACCTGCACCAGCACATTGGATTCAGTTCTGTCTTTTGGAGTTCCCTTTACACTCTGGAACTAGACATTAGAGAGGAACGACATTCTCAATTATTTCACACTGACTTCAGGATTAGAATATTACACTGACCATTTATTTCTTTTAATAATTTAACTGGAGATGAGCCAGTGAGTTTGTGTCTGAACAGGGGGATAAACGCTGCTGCTTCAGCATCATTCAGCCAGACAACATGCCCCTCAGCTGAAAGTGCAGAACCCTCCCCGCACTCTTGAATTAGGTAGATTAGCGGCAAAGCGCATAATGCCGGATGATGGAATTTGTCATCATTTGCATTGTCCTGGAAAGATCAGGTTTGATAGAGCGGCGCATTGAGGAGCATGTCATGTCCCACGGGCAGGTCATAGAGGAATCTTGGCAGAAATGATTTTTGCGATCTGTGCATCAGTCGTAAAAGCCTCACAACCAATTTGTCAAAAACGCAGAGGTCGAGACAGTTTGATGGCAGTGTTTTGCCTTAACACAAAAAGGAAACATGCCCCTGTTCTCACTCAGACACACTGCCTCAGAGCTTGTCTTGTTATCCACTTTTATTGAAGAATCATTTCCTTTTTTTTAAGGTTTATTAGTTATGGAGTTAAAACAGCCATTTTACATAAATGAATGAATGATATATTTCTAAACTAGAAAAAAAATGTACATTACATAGAATAAAATGTTAATGGTTACATTAAGACGTTCCTCTTGTGTAAGACGTGTCACTTAAGTTTTCTCTTCTTTGTCTGACCTTGCTTATACCCCAAACAGCCCATAGATAGAGGAGAGCAATCAGCATAAAGTTGACAATAACCGACATGACAGTGTTACTTATCCAAGCTGGCATCTCTGGAAGTGGGCATGTCGAGGTCAGACAGCCGGGGAAGCTGGGTATTTACAACTACATGCAGCGAGCAGAGAAAAGAGGCCAGTGTCATCACAAATGCCGCAGCTTTCTCAGACTACCAGCTCGCCTACAATCATACCCCACATCTCCTTCCTAAATTTCACCTAAGTGTATTTTTATCACTGCGCTACATTTGTAGTTTTTTCATCCTTATAAAAAAGCAGGAAATGCTGAATGATGTTCCTTATGGCAGCCACTCTGTGCAATTCACGCTGTTATTTATGTCGTTGTTTAACACTGATATTGTGTGACAGTTGAGCATATACGGGTTATGCTTGCTGGAGAGCACAGGCTATGAAATAACATAACAGAACAACAAGAGAAGACTTTTAAAGGAAGGTTGGGTTGCTTTGTGATGCAGGTTCAAAAAGAAGAGTTTGAGCCTCTGCTGTTTTGTATTTGTTTAAAATTAGGTGTCAGAGGATGCAAACTTCCTAAGGGCATAACTCACCATGAGCCCATCAGTGATCCTCTCCCATCTTTAAACATGATTCAGTTCAAATGCACTAATGCTGAAGGAGTAGCAGATAGACGCAAAGTCTATTCGAGATGAAGACAAAGACCCGAACTGCCGTCCAGTTCAAAATTTGATTGCATAGCTTTAACATCATTGGAAATATAATTATTTATTTCCATATTTCCATAAATACTGTGTACGTTACGTGGGTTTCATTTGTATAAATGGTTTGAACTCTGCTTAACGCAAGCAAATACATGAGAGTCAACTTTGACACGATTATTACACTGTCCACTACGATATGCAGACGATTTCAGCCTTCTGATCTAGTGATGCATTTTAACTTCTTGTACTCACCTTGCCATCTAAAAACTCCTGTAAATCAACACAAGCGGTGTAATATAATGGCGCTGTATCTGTATTCTGATATAAACCCAAAGCGGGCGTGACTAAAGCTAGAAGGTCTTTAGTAATTAAAATTTGAACCCTACCACTCTGCCCCAGGATACACTGGAAAACCCTAGAGGTAGAAATCCCAGCACTGTCAGCATGGTGTGTGAGTTCTGGCTGAGACAGTTCCTCAGCCTGAGCTACATCACTCGAGTTCATAAATGATCTCAATTAAAGATGTGCACTTGACTGTTTTTAATCCCGTTCACTGATTTTTGTTTGTACCTGCCAGTGATATGTTATATTAATACACAATTTAAACCCCTGCAAACATGACCAGGCTGTTACTAAGAATCACAACGCACTGCAGGTTTACGTTAATGAATGTGGTGTTTGTGTGTACAGTGAGCTTCATATCGGACAGTAAAAACCTCCTGCTCTTGCAACTTTTTTGTTGTGTTCTGCAGGATTCCAGTCCCGGTGCACACATCTAGTCTCAGCCAGATGCCCTGTGAACACTTCTGCCAAGCTTTTGTAAAAAAAACAAACAAAAATAAATAGTGCACCTCTTATTTGTATCTGTATTTCTATCCATTTACAACACATTATCTGTTCAATCCGAGTAAAGTATTCATATTTGGTTACATCCCTAATACACACCATGCTCCCCCTGCAGTATCACATGATTTGGAGTGGTCAGTCAGTGTGCACACAGTTTTATGCCCCTGTTGCTTGGGTTTAATTATGCATGAGGTTTCAGTGGCAAAATGAAACCATTAGCATATCTTACAGTGCACTGATGTGTTTTTTCCTCACCGTGCCCTTGGCCTGAGAAAGTAAGTTGACTGATCATCAATAGCAGGTCACTTTTGCCAGTATGGTCCAGGCTGTTGTCTGCCAAAAATAACACGCTCAGCAAAATCTTTAAGGTCACCTCCACTGCCTTTTCACATGCCGCAAACACAAATATGTAAAGTTGTTGTGCCTCTGAGATTTCAGGAGCCAACAATTAAAATGCCCTCAGTGTGTTGGAGTGCTGGGAGATGTCATGCGAGGCCTGGGTGCAGCCTCAGAGAGAACATTTACATATGTGTTACTGCCTGCATCCCAGCAGAGACCTTGGGGCTGCCTGACCTTTTGACATGTCATTGGCATTATGAGAAGTGATGGTGTTCAAGCCAAGGAATAAAGGTCGATAAAGCATGAAGCCAAACCACCCATTTGATTAATGCTAAAGAGGCCAGCGTGCACCAGGATGGGGAATTACTCTCAAGCACGGGGTAAAATATTGCTTTCGCTTCAATGAGTTCCTTGATGCATTTGCAACTATCATTTTGGATAATAGTGTCAGTATTGCAAATACAGAAAACATCAGTTAAGTGCACAGACTTTCAGATGTGGGAGAAAATTATACTTGTAAATGCAGCCTGATAACTTTAGCGCTTAGAGCTTCAACTACTTAAAACCTTCCCATTCTTTCAGCACCATGTGGTCCAAAGCATCAGAAGTTGATCGTTTTGAAAACCACTGGTGGTTATAGAAAGTTAAATGAAATATGCAATTGTTTGACCCCTATGAATATTAATAGCCTCCCCGTGCTCTATTAAAAATGCATGGGCCGTTGTGACTGCTGATCAGGTTTTGGACGCCAATGCAAATTGGACTGTCTTTCTTGTCAACGGGGAAGATGAATAATGTAGTTGTGTTGTATATCCAGCGACACACCATTGGCAGTCAATTAACAAGTTTGATTGGTGTGTGAACTCATTCTTTTGAACTGTTAATTTTATGTAAATAGTATTCCCACTTGTTCTCTCGCTCTTTCTCACTTGCAGGTTTGCTCTAAAAAGCCGTGCCCCACCCGCTCAGCCTGGAGTAACCTGAGCTAAGCCCTTAATAATTGATCATTACACACCTGCCTGCAAACCTATGGGAGGGTTTTTGTTTTTTTTTTGAACAGTCGAGAAGTCTTGCTCTGCCCTCTGTTTGATATTCAAATCAACAAATAACAGCCATTCTTTTTTTTAAATATGAATCTGAACTCTTTTGAGCGCTGGTTCTGCTGAGATCTCCTCACCGCCTGTCCAACCTGATCCAGCACTCTGTGCCATCTGATTCCGCTTGATGGCTCATAAATGGAATGCCAATGACGATTTGTTGTTGATGTCTCTGTGACGTGCGGCTAGGTTACGCCGGTGTAGATCTATTGCTCTCGCGCCTTTGCCAAATAATGCTCGCAGGTAAATGATCCAATGATTGATCCTGCCGCTCGTAAGCAGTGCTGCACCCACTCCACCACCACCACCCTTCCTCCTCATCTCCAGCACTGCCTCGGTAATTTGGAGCAGCAGAGGCAGATGCTGAAGATTCATCAAAGTTGACAGGTGAACCCAGGAGCTAGGAATCTTGGGAAACCCATTTCACTCTATGGAAATTGATGTGACTATTTCCCCCCTCTGGCACAGCACTTTTTTTTTTGTTGATCTGTTGTTTTCAAATTAGATTTCCACTTTTGATTTTATTACATGCACACACTTGTTAACAGTAGAATTTTCAACAGACAGCTGAAAGGTTACATTACATATGACGTTATGCCTGACTTTAAATTTATATCGTTTTTTTTTCTTAGACTTTTCAGTACCAGAGGAATATTTAGTTTATTATTTAACACACTGTATCCACAACCAAATATGTGGGGTGTCTAAGCCTTTGCTAATACAGCATCCCTGGACTTAACCTAGTAATCTGGTTTGGAAATGCGATGCCCATGCGCATATGCTAATCGGCTAAAGACCTCGTTTCAAGAGATGCATCAATTGATTTGGTCTTCTATGATCCCTTCAGAGGTCACCATTCTCCTCGCACTCCCACACGCTGATAAATACTTTCCCCAAGCTCCAATTAACACTATGTCACCTACAGCTATTTACCCTGACCATTATGCTCAGGCCTGAGTTTCATTTGTTCATCCTATACGTCTCTCTGGGCCTGACCTCTCCACTGCTCTTGCATACCTGATAGCATTGATTGCATGGATTTTTACAGCCGGGATTACTGATCCAAGGAACTTCCTTCGTCAAAGTTTCTCTCTGCTTCTCAGCTAATTATCATGCTTCTAATTGCGTTTATCAAGTGTACACACAGATAGACAGATGTTTTGATGGTGTGAAACGTGAATTATTGGTGTTAAAGTTGCATTCAGGGTGTGACGTGGTAATTGATGTTGTGCTATTCCAGCACACCTTTTACCAATGCGCTGTATTTATTTATTTATTTTACCTTTTTATTTTTTAAACCATCCATGTTTAATTTGAAACACTTCAAGTTTAAAAGGTTCAGATGTGGTTAGAGAGCAATTGGTATCGCAGTTACAGTATCTAGCTGTAGTGTTTAAAGGTTCTGCATCATTCATATGTAAACTGCTTCCTGGAGAACAACAGATCAGAGAGCGGCTGTAACCGTGGTTGAAATAAAAGTGTTGGTTTAAAAAGAAGTTTAAGGTCAAGTCAGCATTATTATTATTATTATTTAAGTGAGGAATAAAACATTATGGGCGTGCTGTTTTAGGAAACAATTGAGTGAAGGGGTGGTGATTATTTTTCAATAACAGCACAACCTGAAGTGTTTTATTCCTCTTATACTATATAATCTTAAATCAGATTACCAACTTGCAATCACAGGTTTTTACATTGTAGGACATATATCAAACAAGGTCCTGTTAGCAGTTATAAACTGTTGTTCTCTCACCAGCCATTTTGTCCTGTCACTTCAAGTTAATAAGACATAATGTAGCTTGTCATGTTACCAAGAATCTGCAAAGTCCTTCATTCTCAAGATTTTCCAGTGTCTGAAAACTTACAGCTTTCCCTCTGGTTGCTTTGAAAGCACTGACATTGGAGACTCCTTTAACAAAACGTCACCATTTCACCAGTTATATGTTTTTTTTTTGTTTGTTTTGTTTTGTTTTATTTTTGAGGAGGAACTGCCACTGCATTAGATTGATCACATTAATATAAACCTTGCAGGAAATTACCTACTTTCAGAGCCGTGATGTTATAGAACATGAATTGAAAATGAGAGAATTATAAATGTGCAAACTCTTATAATTTCATAAGTTCATTATTCAACACAAGAATACACAATATTCAGAGTAAAATAACAGTACAAAATGCACATTGATATAATAATTAATATAATAATTAATATAATAATTGATCTCTATAACATGTGAAGTTTGTACCCTCCAGCCACTTTCATGAAACTAGTAGATGCTACTAATCCTCAGACAGGTCTCTGTTGTTTTGCTTTAGCTAATGGCTTTTTGTTTGCTGTGTAGATGTTGTATTGTCTTTGAACAGACAATTCTGTATGTCTACATAAAGACTGACGGATTTTGCTGATGGTGTGTGTTGTAGGTGGATGAAGCCGTGTTCTGTGCAGGTCAGATCGCTCTGGTTCCCTGCACCATGCAGCTGCTGAGAGCGAGTCCAGGCTCCCAGGCCCAGCTGTGTTACAGCCACATGGAGAAAGTGCTGCGTGCCATGAGTGCCAGTCTCACGTTGGGACACACACTGCAGGCACACTGCTATGTCACAGACCTTACACACATACCGGCTGTCAGAAAGGTGTGGCACGATAAGATACAGGCCAGTCAAGACCAGGTGAGCATCATCAGCTGTGCCCTGTGGGGTACTGTTAACTCAAAGTCACATTTCTCCACTCATTCTTATTGATCTGTTTAACTACTGCAGTCCTTCCAATGAGTGATGAAACATCTTTAAAAACGCAAAGGCTATCAGTTGAACTTGTTAATTGATGTTGAATAATATTTATTACTAAAATCCTTCATGGATGCGGTTTTGGCTTGTTTATAAAAATAATTAGCTATAGTCATGGGATGCTAATACAGAGCCTGGCTCCAGGGAATCATAATGGTACACGTTACCAAATTTATTAATTATGTGTAGTGATCTGGCCTGTCTTGTCCATTGCGTCATGAAATTGTCTTTGGTTGCAATGTTAGTGTGCTTAGGAAACAAAAATTAGCAAATTATTAGCACACGTTGTGATTGGTCAGACAGTTAAATGGGAACCTTGTGATATAATGCACAAGAATCAGTACAAGCTATCTAACAATTAGCTATGTTTAGTTAAATAGTAAAATTTTTGTTTATTTAAGTGTAATTGTAGTGCAAATGTAGAACTCTTTATCTATGCTCACTGACCAGTTTTTAAGGTACACTTTGTAGGATGTTATCTGATTGGTGGACCATTTTCAGCATGCTATGGCAGTGTGTGTAGTATATAAATGAGTGTATAAAGCACAGCAGATATTCAAACAGTGACACAGGTGTACCTAATAAAGTGGCAACCGCGTATCATATTTTAAATCAGAATTTTTTAAGCCTTCTCACACTTTATTGTGGAAAAAAGGTTGAATACTTCTCTCTGATGGAATTTACCATCCCTCTGTGCCACCCCGCTGAAAGAGGAGGCAGAAGAGGCTCATATTTACCAGAATGAGCGCTCATGAAAAGTTGATGCTGTGGGAAACACTGACGTCTTTGATAATACAGAGCCTGGCTCCAAGACAGATGTCTTCCTTAGAGCCTGCTTAATCCCCAGTCCCTTTTTTGGAGCGTCGCTGAAACCTCAGAGCAGCTTATCATCCCCCCTGCTCCCTCTGTGATCCCCACCTCCACATGGCTAATAAAGGCTGCAGGCTCACGCTCTCGGCTGCTCCTCCTCCAGTAATCAGTGGAGCTAAGGGAGCAGGAAAGAGAGCTTTAAATAAAGGATGCACTGTCACCACGTTTAGCCTTCTCTTGGCCTCCATGCTGACCTCAACGCACAAGTTTGAAATGATGACAGGCCTGAGTGCTGAGGGGAAAGAGGCACGTCCCATCAGGTAGCTCACTGTAATGGAGGAGTGACAGTATGAGAGTTTGAGTTAGGGGGACATCAAGTGAGCCATCCAAGGTGTTCAATCAGCCACCTGTCTACTGTTTAGCCATACTCTATTCAATTCTCTTACAACAGAAATGATCATTAATGCCAAAATGGCGTGACAGTTTGCAGTGCTTTCACTTGAGATACCGTGGGTAAAGTGTTTGTTCCATTGCCAGTAGTGAAGGCTTATCTTAGAGGTGTGAAAGGTCTGTGTGAACTTAGCAAGTGTCAGGGGTTCAAGTTAAACAAAAATGAGTGGCAGTTTGGGAAAACTCATCAGTGTTGCTACTGCTATCTTCTGGAAAACATTTGAAAGTTTTTTGTTTAAATTGGACTAAAATTGAGTTTTTCTGCTGACAATGACATGTCCACTTTAAGAAAACATAAATTTTAGTTTACATAAATTTGCAGTTTAACAACTGCAGTGGAAAATGTAGTCAGTGTGAAAGCTAAGTGTGATTTTCTCATGGAGTGGACTTTCAAATTGTCCATTATGCTCTTGCTTCTCAAAACAAAAAAAGCACTTCCACACAAAGTTTTAAAACATTTAAATGCCCTAATAAAATGTGAGCAGAACAGGACTGAATGAATCACTGATGTTAGTTGTGATCAGTGAACAGTAATCAGTTGAGTGAAGAGACGATGCTTATGTTTAAGTGCCGTGATGGTCATAAGACAGAGATTGATGTGGATGATGCTGATATTCAAAGTTTTTTTCTTGTAGTGTTGGGTAGATTAGGTTGTAAATGTACGTATGTGATGTAGGTGCGATGTCCTTCAAAGGAATTTGAATAAAGTAAGATTTTCTCCCTTTTTGCATTTGGGGTAACCAGATTTTAATCTGCTCTAACTTGAGATAAGATTGAGATATGTGCAAGTAAAACACCAAATTCAGTTCTGATATCCTGTAGTTTTCAGAACTATGTATAGTAGAAAATGTCAAAATATGACCAGGCCACCAAATATATATTTTGTAAGCAACAAGCTTTTACTTAGACTCATTTACCAAGGTGAATTCAGACAGAATGAATTTATTTCACATATTTATTTATCAGCCAGTGTTTCATCCAGTAAAATACTAGAATTATATCCCACTAACAAAAATCTGTAGATATCACGAGAGCTTCGCAACATTTTTCCTTTTTCATTCTGACCTTTTATTTTTTTAAAGACATGCTTCAGTAACGGCACATTTAGACACTGAAATCACACCTTTTCTAATGCTCAGTGTTTTTTTTTTCTTCAATACCATCATTCAGGCACGACCGATCTGGCTGACTGGTTTGGATTGATCACTAACAATTGTTTACATACCAGGTGTCCTGTCTTATTTGTTTGGATGGGTAAGCACAAAGGAGATGTTTTACTTCAGATATAGAATTCAGTGCACTCACATGACACAATCAAGTCTATTTTTTGCGAGGATTCAGCTCAAAACATTTATCACATTCACCTCCCGTGCAGTTTACTGTGCTCTGAGTGATCCAAGTGGAAGAGTCTTTAATAGAAACATGACAACGTTCTCTTCTATTCACCACAGACAGCCATGTAGTTGCGGTGCGTTCATAATTTCTCTAATCAGGTGGATGAGGAAGCTCACAGGGTTAATTGGGAGCACAGTGAATTTGATCTGTGTGTGTGTGTGTGTGTGTGTGTGTGGGTGAAATAACATTTATGGATTTCAGTGCTGAGGTTTGTGAATAGGATATGCAGACTAATGTTTTTATGTGATATGAACTGAACGTGTACATGTGGAAGATATCTGCTTTGCTATACTCCATACTAATATTAGTTTATGGACTTAAGCACACGACCAAAAATGTTTTAAAATGCAAATTGAGCAGACGGCCTGATTTCAGCTCTTGGGTTGGCTTCATGTTTTTTTTTTTTTTTTTTTTTTTTTGCACTTCTACTACTTGAAATTGTTTTAGTGGCATTTTTCAAGGCTTACTCACTACTGAGACAGCAGCTCAGTTTTAAGCAAGTGACCAGCGCCGAGTGAGCGGGAGGGAATCTTATACAAACTGCAGCTACTGAGTCCACTCGACGAAGGCCTCCCGCTGGGCAGGAAATGTAGGGGAACTGCCTAAGCATCCAGCCCCCATCAGCTCCCTGCTGTTCAACGGCTTTACACCAATTCCTTATGATGGTGTTTATTGTTCCACTCGCACGCCTCTCCTTCCTCCACTCAGTTTCAAACACACTTCATGCTCTAGGAGCAAAGAGAGCAAGAGAGAACACGTATGAGAAGACGCAATGGGGAAAAACAAACACAATTGCAAAAGGGCCACTCTGATCACACTGCACAGAGCCCTGAAAACGATCATGCATTCTAAAGAAAGAAATCGGGAAAGAGTAAACAAGCGTGAGAGGAAAGCTGTAATGAACTAATAGACAGAGTGCATTAAAGGGGCCCCTGCGTTCATGTTGTCCCTGAGCTCTCAGACGTGCCATATATCAAATTTTGTCACCTTTTTTCTTTTATTGGATTAATCTAATAAATGTTTTCTCATCAAGCGCAAGTGTTAGGTGGCCAAGTGCTTTCACATGTGGTCTAAAAAAAGCCGTGCTCCTGTCTAACAGAGAGGTGGAGAGGAAAAATAATAAAATAAAGAAGAGGCGAGGGAACGGGGAGCAATGATTTAACAGCCTGAGACAAGTCAGAGTCTGAAAGTTTAGAGTGTTTGAAGGTAGTGACCTGTGAGGGCGTAGCTGGTGGAGGATGCATAGAGAGGGCCTGAGGGCTGGCCTTTAAGCCTGGGTGAACAAGGCCTCACTCCAACATCTAACGCCTCTCTCCATCCTCAGCCCTCCCCTCTCCACTCAAGGACTATTGACAAGTGCCAAGCTTGGCCCCTCGAGCCAGTCATGTAAAGTGCTCACCTAACATTTATCAGCGCACAAACAATACATATACACCATCACAGTGCTAAGAGCCAGCGCGTCATCCAAGTTAACCAAAGCACCTCAACCAGTCACTCCATCTCACACACACATATGAACACACTCGCACAGGCTCACACACTTCTGTTTTTTATTTGTTGTCATGCACTCAGAATGATTTGTTGTTGATTTGCTGCCGATACACAATTAGGCCTTTGCTAAAGTTTAATCTCAAGGTAAGTGCTGCATTCATGCAGACGGTGGATTGGATCATATTGGGGGGCATCTGAAATGGTTGCAAAATGCTGCTCTTGCTCCTGTCAAAGACTTTTCTCTCAGGTTTTTGAGTGAATTTCAAAATAAAGAGTATGTAACCTGTCATTATTCTGCACTCACAGAGTGGGGTGTAAGTGGATGAAAATTGATCCGGCAAATTGAAAAGGGGGTTAAGTGTTTTGCCCTATCGACTCCAGACGAAATGACTGTTTTATAAAACGCTCATTTCTCCCCCATTAGCAGATGAGGCTGCCGCAGTGTTATTTGAGAGGTACATTGTAGCACACGCAGGCAGAAGATGTTTCGGAGGCGATAATGGCCTGCACCCAGACGAGAGAAAGGAGATTTTAACTCTATAGATTACAACATTTAAAGCCATCACGGCAGGTTTCTAATAGAGGTGTATGGTGAGGTGGTGTACAAGGGTCCATGCATGTCTAGAATGTTTTGTTGAAAATGGACCCCCGGGAGAAGATTTTCTGTGTGGATGCTTAATGTTAGAAAACAGGCGAGCATATCTGAGCATCACCCTGGTATGATTGACATGGTGATTTTATGATGGTCTTTAAACAAACCTTTTACTGAGTTTACACACACACACACAGTTTAGTTACTCTGTGTATGTTGTGTTGCAGGAGGCATGCTATGGAGTAGAGGAGATTCAGTGCCCCCCTCTGGTTGTTTCAGTGATGCCCTCTTTGCCCAGAGGAGCAGCAGTGGAACTTCATGTCATTGCTGTGCAGGATGAGCCTGCAGAGAGGACTTCCTGTCAGACGACCTCTGAGATCCCAGGAGGTATTATCCACTGGCAGGTGCTGCAGTCCAGTACCCGCTATTACGCCTCTCTGTCCCTGAGTGTGTCCCTGCATGAGTCATGCACAACACCAGAGTGCATGGGCACAGAGGGCATCCTGGGGGCAGTGAGCACCTCCTTCCAGCAAGCTCTAGAGCAGATGGAGGAGACTCTGTCTCCTTTATGCACCAGAATCTTCTACAAGGACAGCAATAAGTTAGCCACTGAGCTCTCCGCAGGTAAGCATACTCGCTCTATGCATCATATATTTAAATCACAATTTCTAATGACAAATATTCAGCCAAATTTGGATAGCACGTACTTTTCAAACATGAACTCTTTTCTTTCACATTGTGCACATTGTGATACACATAAATGAATCAATATATCACAGCTCAATAGTCACATTGAGGCATATTCATAGCTGAGTTACAGAATCCTGAAATTCTGGACACGTCAGTATTCGGATCACAGGCGTAACTGTGGACTTAATTTCATGACCTTAGTATTTCACTTTAGTATTGAGGTTGCATTAAGTCGTGTGCGTTAACTGTTGGTGCACGATATAAATAAATAAAAAACTTGATGTGCTGGATCAAGTGCTATGTTATAAGCTGCTGAATAACATATTGCTAAAATAAACCAAACATGCAGTGAATACAATTAAAATACATTTAAATGTACATTGTACAGTTGTACAATGTTGTGTCTAAGGTCTTATGTTAAAACAACGCACAATTTGTCTGTGCCTTTCATCCTCATCCGTTCAAGAGAAATCCAGGATGTTTCTTTAGAATAAATGTTTTCCCACATCCCAAAAGAGCTCTTGTGTTCCCTAGAAAAGAATAGCAACGACATTCATCAATCTGGCACAGTTGTTGTATTCTCTTTGAAACAATCAATTAGTGTTTTGAACATAAGCCAAAGCTGAGATTCTGCTGTCACTTTTTGGTGTCACTGTAACTTATTATTGTGGGAAACAAAATTATGATCACAGATGATGAATAGAAATAAGAACAGACTTGTCTGAGTGTGTAAACCGCATAGTACTTTCTTCCTCAGAAGTATGTGATTGTGGTGTTATTATATGTCATGCTGTGTATAGCTGGAAGGCTTGTATTCACTGGCCACTTTAATAGGAACACATATTTATCTGCTCATTCATGCAAATAATCGGTCAGCCATTAATGTGGAAATCATGCAATTACAGGTCAAGAGCTTGATGTGTGTTGATGTTTGTTATGAACATTAACTGAAGCTCTTGACCGCTATCTGCATGATTTTATGCATTGCTTTGCTGCCACATAATAGGCTGATTGGAGAACTGCATTAATGGGCATGTGTGCGGGTGTTCCTATTAAAGTGGCCAGTGAGCGCATGTCACATTTGACAAAGACACAGGTTTTACTGAACACTTTCTGGTTCCCAAACTCCTTCAGAAGTGGCATGTAAATACAGTCTACACTGGTATCATGACAGGGGAACAGTGGTGTCATGATCATAACACCACTACCGGCATTGCGTCATTACATTGCACTGGTTTTAGGTTTATTTTGATTTCTTTATATGTAGGTAAGTCTTACCTACACTCATTCCGTAAAATGGCAAAATATCTTCTAGATTATACAAGTCGAATCACCTTGACTTAGTAATATTGGACAGTAAATGACCTGAATGACTGAAAAGCTTCATAGACATTTTCACTGGCAGTGACCTTCATCATCATGTTTATATATGATATTGCTCTCTAGCTTATGTCTGAATGCATCTATTAACCTGTCATTGAAGTGGAATCAGTTCTCTTGCCATGGTAGACACTCATGCCCTATAAGAGTGCCACAGGCCTGCTTCACGGGTCAGAGCTCCTGCTTAAGAAATCCTGAGTGGGTAAATAAATGTGTCTTTTAATCACTGATGCGGGATGCAAGGCTCTGTGTGATATATCAGAACTATGCTAGTAACCATAGTGGAAGTCTGAACATTGGTATCAGGATACATTGGTCACAGGATAATAATTTCATGATTACAGATCATAAAGCATGTTATCATTATGTCTGTAATGCTTTTCATAACTCCTGTAAGGTTTTACAGTCCAGATACAGACCCAGCTAAGTATTTTAGCAGACTGAGCACTGAGCAGAAAGAATAAGCATGTGAGGAAAAAACTGGCTGTGAACCAGCTTGGCATCTGCTTATCCAATTGCGTGCATTTATATAAATTATATAGGTGAAGGTAACTCATCAGACCAGAGACTAGCTACAGGGCTATAGACATTAGGTCAAGGGAGAGTTTTAACAGATCTTTCTCTTTATTTACCCTCTTTGGTCTGAATGGTTAAAAAAAAAAAAAAAGGAACATGACTTGTTTTGAAAAAAAGTTGACCATGAAAACAGAGTGGACAAAGAAGCATGTGTTTATTCTCTTCACGTCAAACCTAAACCAGATGTGTCTCATGTGTTCAGAGTCCAGTGTGCTAGTGGTGACAGGAAGTCACTAGTGTACAATACAAAGCATAACCACCATTTAGAATTTTACTTATTCATAGCCATTAACAATTCATTAATGGTTAAGAATTAAAAGGTAACTGTTGTAAATCAATTATTTATGTTAGTTGCTTATCTGGGTATATGTAAGCCAAAAATTTGATGTAACTCCACTTTTAGAGATTTTAGTTGTAGAGAGATGGCTCTAGCACTTGATAGGGCTTCAAAATCTGAGCAGTATCAGACACTGCAACACTGATATTAGCATTGTATTTAAAGCTGAACAAATGGGATCTATACATGTTTAGTTTCTTACACTAATACATTTTAAAATTAGGTTGGCAATTCAAATTTAATTCGTAATACTCGACAAGACTCAAATGACAATAAAATACGCCCTTATACATATCACGCCTTGCTGTTGATTACCCGCCCTTGGTTGATGGACATCTGTTGTTCAGTTCTCAGAAGCAGTTCTGATGAAGTATAACAAGCGACTCATTCAAAATTTTCTATTCTGCTAAGCACATGCACTCCATAAGTACGGCTTAACTGCTGCTTGCTTGGCCTTCAAGCCACAATGATCACTCACCTCAGCCTAAACAATTTTCATGAGCCAACGCTTGCTAATTGCACAACCATTTACCACTTAATTTGAAACAGTTTGAAGTGCACTGTAGCACAGTTAAACCCTGCTAGAAGCCCTTTAGGCCCACCAGAGCTGGCATTTTCACACAAAAAGATTCAGCGCCTTTCCGTGCCATCTGTGTTTTTAAATTTTATTGAAGATCAGTGTTGCATTTTTAAAATATAATATTCAGTTCCACTGCTGTTATTGAGGTTGGGCTCATTGGTGTGAAAATAAAAAAAACATGCAGTGATTTAAAAGAATTCTTGTAGGGTTTTTTTTTCTGTCCCACGGAAAGAGCCTTAGGGTGCTATTCCTCCACTAATGTGGTGGCTGTGCTGATGCGTGTAATGGCTCTGGAGAGGGTAATTAAGGGCTAAAGGAGACGACTGGGATCCCAGTGCATTTGTGCCAACTGATACTAGTAAAAGTGTTTTTTTTTTTTCCTGCACATCACATTGTCTGTTCCACTAAATGGCTAATTTTAGTTGAAAAAAGGGCACAAACTCAACTCTTTGGTGGACATTAGTTAGTGTGTGATGTCCCTGGTTCATGGTGCAATCTACTGTTGATCTCACAAGGAATCAACTTCCCAGGGTGTACCACATGCTTAGATAAGAAAGTACTTTTTTCTGCTCAAACGTGGAAAAAAATTCCCCTGGTCGCCTGTATTGTTTTTAATCACAGCGCATATGAGTTAATTACCCAGTGTGGGCTCTTTGAGTCTTTGCTTGACACACTGCTTTTGTTCTTAATGAAAGAGCAGAATGCTTATCAAGTGGTGTTGAAAAGAGCTTTCACCTTTCTGTTCCAATTTCGCTTTCAATATTCCCCATTTGTCACAGGACCTCTGATTGTCTAGGTCATTATTCACATTATGGTGTCATTCAGCTATTTAACTTAAGTATACTTCATAAATATGCATTGCCATCCTGTCGCTTCATGGTACGAGGTCACTTAGAACTCCAGTTTGTAATCAGACTGGAGTTGTAAATACCCAGTGGATGATGGTGAGGTGGTAGATGAATGTGCGCTTTCAGTCATTCAGGTCATAGATTTTGGTGAGACATTTAATAGCAACATAGCCACAAACAAAATTAAGTCAAGAGGCTATCACAAGAGGCTTGACAAGCTATAGGCTACTATGAGTTATTAGAGTAACCCTGTAATACGCAGTTGAGAGCTGACAACTTAAACCATCCAGTGTATAGTCCAGCAGCTCATTTTGAACAACTGTGTTCGATACAACAGATGTATTCCCATTGCCATTGTCACATCATTAAGCAGGGTTGCCAAGTTTCAGCAAAATTTCCAGCCCAATTACATCTCAAAAACCATACAAAGCACCTGAAACTATTCCAAAAAATTCAGGAATTGGAAAAGAGAGACACATTTGTCTTCTTTTTGCAGACTTCGTATGAGAAATAGTGTCATTGTGGTGCACACACATTTCTGATATACAGACATTATCCACTCCATAATCCCCCTTTCCCTCTCCCAATCTTTGCAATATATCTTACAATAGAAATGATTCTGTACATCGTAGACACACTGTCTGCACTTACACTTTGCCTTTGTTTGAAGAAATGTATCAGATTTTAATTCCAACTGTTTGCTATAAAGCAAGATCTCGGCAGATTTATAAGCCAGCCCAGTTTGGTGTCTTAAGTGTCCTGTCCTGTCCTGACAGTAAGTTATTTCTGCCACAGTGAGCTTCTATTAGCACTTTTTGCAGTTTGCACTTTTAGACCCCTAGGTACAATAATAACTCCATGGAGCTAAATGGGACAGTGTGCATGCTGGCACAAGAATGTGTAGAAAAGCGAGCAAATCTATGGAACTTCAGCTTATATCTTTCCAATAGAAACATTTCAAAGGATGTAAAGTATTAGTATAACAGTCAGTCAAAGGAAGTAATTAGTATTTCAACTGAATTTATGATGTATGGAGTGATTGAGGACTTTATGAAGATTAACATTAACATTATAGTATATAGTGGGGCTCTGTCTCACCTGCCCCTATGGACGTGTCACCACTGCATTAAAAAATGGAAGTCAAGGTGAATAGAAAAGGTGCTATAATCTTGAAGAAGTTCCACCACTTCTGTGAGAAGGTGTGTGCGGAAAGAGAAATAGATGGAGGAGACAGTCTTTGTGGAGCTTAGTTGTGTCTGTGAGGATCTGAGGATAATTCTTGGACTGTTATTGGCTCCCCGGTCGAAGGGTTAAATGCAGCCTGCCACTCAAGGGCAGCCCCAATGGGACAGCTATTGTTTGACCATGCCTGCCCCAGAGGTGAGTAGAATTTGAATAAGAGCATTTTGGGTTGACATGCTGGATCTTTGTGGTGTGTGTGTGTGTGTGTGTGTGTGTGTGTGTCTCAGGGCTGCAGGGTTGCTTTGAGAGCAGACTTGGTGCGAAAAGGCCAGCGCTGGTGCTGGTTCCTGTGCTGGAGCTGCCGGACTGCACTCTCCTTCACCTCTCCTGCTGGCTCAGCACATAGTGGAGGACGAGGACCACGCGCCTATGGCTGGACTGGTAGTAGCTCGCAAGTGTCCAGTGGTAAATGACTGGATTAACAAAACCTCAAGGCATTTCATAGTTCAGCCGACGAATCCTGTTGATCAGCTACACTTGAATTTATCGAGTCACCTTGACTTACCAATAGGCCATTTGAAACAAACTAAACTGACTAAACACCTTAATGGACATATGCATTCACCAACACACGTCAGCAGAGGACCAAAACTGTGTGGAATAACTACACAGGGTGCTTAGCCTCAAGATCACCAAGACTGAACAGTAGCATATTGTATTGTATGTACCCTAGAATTCCCGCTGAACTTGATAAGTAGGTAATGTGATTGCACAGTATAAGTGACCTTCTGCTCTATCCACATCTCTCCAGCTCTGTTCAATGCTCTCTGCTCTGCTGGCGCCATTGGTAGGAATAGATAGTTTGTTTTTATTGAGAATGATATCCATAGTTGGCCATACATAAAATAAAGCCAGTTTGTTGACATGAATGATTAATGTGCAAACACTTCTACAGCTACATGCCAGACAATCATAAAACTGTGGGTGGTAGGCTATGTTTTTAATAAAGTTCACAAGGTTGAGTTGAATGGACCCCTTTGGAGATTACAAATCCTTCACACACAATCACGCACACACACAAAAAAAAGCCAAAACAAACAGAATAACAATATATTTGTGTGGCGGCTTGGGAAAACCCTTCACATTTCCTTCTACGTATGGCTCTGAACACTCCAAGTTTTCCTGAACTGAACTTTGTATCTCTTTTGCATGTATCTCAACCTCAAACAAGTAAAGTTTTGGCATTTTAAAGTCTGATTACCCCCAAAAGTGAAAAGAGAGAGAATCGAATTTAAAGATTCCATTCATCCTGTGCTGCAGATGCATCGCAGACATTTTGACAGATGGTATCTGATTACTGAGTTGATTAGGCTAATCCTATGACAAGCAGCTATCCAACAACTTGATCAAAGCGTGACACACACTGTGTGAGGAAATCACACTTAGCTAGCAAGGATTTAGACATCTTAAGGCAGACTGACTGTTCTTACCACAGTTTTTGTTAAACTGGATCCTTGGACAACATGATCTTTGCAGGAAGATGGAGTAGGCAAGATAAAAACATTGAAATAAAGTAAGAAAAAAACTTGTTCACGTTGTTTTGGTGAAATATATTTATGGTTTTCTTAAATTGAGATGTCAAAATATGTTAAAAACTAATTCTTTTGGCCACAATTTTGCGTTTTCCGGCTGTTGGTGGTCTGTTTCCCAGACCACCAAGCATTTAACTAATGACAGTAAATACTTCTGAGACTATAGTGTGGTAGTGTGTGTGTATGTGGCAGCAGGGCATGCTCAGTGAGTGGGTGTTTGTGTGGTGGTGTGTGTTGGGTTGTAATGGGTTGTTCCAGTAATCTAGTGTGTCCTATGCTGAGGCCCAGCAGCAGCTGTCACTGCCATGAGGGGGGTCATTGTGAGGACCTTGTGGCCAACTGTATCTCTCTCTCTCTCTCTCTCTCTCTCTCTCAGATTTCTAGCCTGGCGCTGTTTGTGAATGAAGGAATTGTTTGTTTTATATACCTCACGTTAGAAAGGTGTTATTATTCTGTAATGGGCAATCAGAGGCAAGCAACCAGAGACATTAAATCTCTTTATGCCCCTATTGATTCTTAAGGTGCGATTAATAGAAGAGGGTTGCAGGGTAAGCTCTTCTATACTCACATCTGTTTGTGTGTTGAAACAGAGCTATTATCAATTTCTCCTGAATTGCATTTCTTTCTCACAAAAAATCAGAAAATATATTGATTTGCTCAATTGGTCAGCTGTTCTTCTTGCCTAAGATGACTGCACGTTAGCGTCTATTGATCTTTTCTTTATGTTTTCCATTTAAGTTAACAATAAAGTTGTTGTTAACAACTGAGCGGGTGAATTAATTGGGCAAGAAAACAAACTATTGTCAATTACACCACACAAAATCCCACACTAATATCTAGTGTTGTGCTGTTATTTATAGCCGGATGGGATCTGATGTACATCACCTGCCAGTATGACTGTTTGCATGCACCCATGTGACTTCCTTGCTTTTCTTTCTTTTCTTTTTCTTTCTTTTAATCTTCACTGAACTTATTATAAATAGTAAGTTATATCTAATTTCCAACATTTGGATAACTTGATATATAGCATATATACCATCAACACTATTACCTACGACTGTATTTTGTAGAGATAGGTGCATATATTGCACATTTGGGGCAGATATTGTAATGTGCAGCTCTGAAAGTGATTGTTATGTAGCACATTCAGTGTCAACAACCTCTACAACAATTTGCATAGTCCAGTGCCACCCAGAACTACAATAACCGGCTGTCACTCAATGAGACACAAGCGGAGATGGCACATCTGCTGTCTCATCCCTATCATTCTGTCAGCACATCATCTGCCTACACATGAGATTATTGCCTTTCTTTGCAACTGATTCATTTTTTGTAACAAATGTAAATACATGCTTTTTTTTTTTTTTGATAAACATTATTTTGCCCACTGTAAGTAATGATCCACAATTATTACACAGTAGAAATGATTGTGCAAGATATGATAAGACACTTGTAATGCATTCAATAGGCTTTCTTCATTATGGAAACTATTCAGTAATTCTGCATTAGGCATATAGGGAAGAACATTTACCTTGAAATTATTTTTAAATAATTGTCTCATCTTTTATGGATGGTAGTTATAATAGAGGTGGTGTATTCAGACTGGTGTATTAAGTGGAGTATGGTGCCCTCATGTGGCTATAATAGAAATCAGTGCCAAGCGAAATAACAGTATTTGTTACTGGTAAAACATATCAGATATAAAGAGCTCGTCTCTGATGTTGATTCTAGCACATTTACTGTCTACCGAATAAATCAAATATTTCAAACAATCTCAGTACTGAAGTATTTTTTTTATCATCTGTCCTGGGTAGGTCTTATTTGACAAGACTGAGCTTTATGTTCTGACATTCAGAACAAGGGATGATGTACATAATTACTTAGACCTCTTTATATTTGATCTCCAGTGCATATAGTTCATACCAGTTACTTTAGGAACTTGAGCCATCTTCATGGAAAAAAGAAGTTATTTAGACTTTGGCCAGATGCATGTGGATCTGGTCATGTGGCCAAGTCAACACATTGCCGCTCAGGATTCTCTGGTCCATGACCGGCCTCACCACCTGTTTATATCTTCTGCTGATTATTCCCACTTTGTGCAGGATTCAGCAACTAGGCCACAGAGCTGTACTTGTGACCTCGACATGGTCACTTTGGTTTCCTCTGCTGCTTTCTCTGGTTGTCTGAGCACCCTGGCAGCTTCCTCCCCAAGTAGGTCTGCTGTGCCGTATGGACACAGAGATTTGGCATCCTCAAATAGGCCACCTGTGTCTGCGGGTGTTGTCCATCATATCCCCAACCGAGGACCATGATCTTTGAAATTCCGTTATGTATAGTTCATGTACACTCACTGACCACTTTATTAGGAACACTATACTAATATTGGGTACCCTTTGCTCTCAAACCAGTCTCAGTTTTTCGTGGCATGGATTCCACAAGATGTTGGGAACATTCATTTGAGGTTCTGGTCCATGGTGATATGACTGCATCGCACAATTCCTGCAGACGTTTCAGGTGCTCTTTCATGCTGTGATTCTCCCGTTCTACTACATCCCAAAGGTGCTCTACTGGATTCAGACCCGGTGACTGGGAAGGCTGCCGAAGAACCCTGAACTGTCATGTTCATGAAACCAGTTTGAGACGACTTTTGCTTTGATTTGGTAGGCAGGATGACATGAATACTGACATAGCCTCAAACAAAATTAAGCTGAGAGGTTATCACACTCGACTTATGCTATAAGCTACTGTTTAGTGAATTTTTTAGAGTAAGCCCATAATAGGCAGTTGAGAGTCAACAACATACAGTCAGCCAGCAACCACAATACCTTCAACTGTGTTTGAGGTAATATCATTAACCAGGGTTTTAGCAAAATTTCCAGAAGTTACATCTCAAAAACCACACAAAATAGCTGAAACTAGTCCAAAAATGTGGGAATTGGAAAATGGAGAGGTTTCTTCTTTTTCTCTGGCTTTGTATGAGGAATAAGTATTTCACATGTATTTCTGATATACAAATATTATCTAATCCATAATCCCACTTTCCCTCTCCCAATCTTTGCAAATATCTAATCTTACTATATATATTAATCTTACAGTAGAAATAGACACACTGACTCCACTTACACTTTGCCATTTTGGAGAAATTTATTACATTTAATTCAAATTATATATTATAAAAAAAGATACTGGGAGCTGAGGAATATTTTTTAACTAGCCCAATCTGGCAACCATGTAATTAACTGTTGTGTCCACTCCTCCTCCTGCACTGAAAATGTTCACAGTGGAAGCATGGGGCAGGAAGAATTCTGCCCCTATGGATGTCTATTTGGGCTTGTTCACGTTCCCATTTGTGACCGTTGGTGGAATAATAACTCTGTGTAGAACTAACTCTATCTAGAAATGTGAGCAAATCAACTGAAAATCTGCTTATATCTGTCAAATATATATTTTTTAATCTTTGGTGACTCAAAAGAGTCAACAGAATTTAAAAGGTATGCAGTTGTGAATCAGGACTTTATGGTCCAGCTGTTCTGGAAAGTTCTGGAAAAGTATCAATCAGGGTTTCAATCATTCAGCTATGATTCTGTTATCAATCAACGAACCATTAAATCCATTATTAAAAAATGCAACTCTACATGGAGAAGACCATTCACCAAAAGGTAAAAGGAGGGCAACCAAGTCAACTAAGACCCCAGGGGAACTCTGAAGGAATGGGAGAGATCCACAGCTCAGATGAGAGCAGCAGTGTGGTTAAACTGTTTGGATAATCCATAATATTTATATTAATATTAATAATAACATGCAATTAAGAAGAAAATGTGAAGAGAAAATGTACAGTTGAAGTACAAATGGAACAGAATGAAGAAAAGCAATGCATGTTGTGTGAAAATGTTCAGTACCTAACAGTTACAGAGCAACTGATAAACATGAATCCTTAAGCAGCTTAGAATGAAGACAAACAGAAGCTTATGGAGCTTCAGGAATATATAAACCACATGGATGAGATGATAAACTGTGCTTCTCAGTATTGTCATGAATTAGGTTTGGCCAAGTTCTCCATGCCCTCTGATGAACTGATGTGTATTCTCAGCTTGTGCACAGGGTAAAATGGTTACTGTACATAGATAGATAGATAGATCATTTTTTCCAATTTATACACTAACAATTAACTAACAATTTAATCAGTGTATATGTAAAGGCTTTGACTGTCAGATCTGTACATTTCAGACTAGCACAAACTATTCTTACATGAAAATGTAAATGTATGGCATACGATGAGGCCCAAATGGCCTTCGTACACAGTAAATGAGATGCCGGTATTATTCCGGGTGTCCGTGATGTATATGACCAGCAGATGTCGCTAGTGTGCTGTAAAGCTCTAAGAATACTATCAAGCTAAAAGACAGGAGGAAGTACAGTAAGTAGTTGTTTTTTTTTTAATAACCAGGGAAGATTCATTCCACCATAAATGTACAATTATACATTGCAAAAGCCTCGTGCAGCTTATTATTATTATTATTATTATTATTATTAGCTAATTCTCCCTGTTTCTGTATTATGTGACTTTTATTTTGACGACCTGTGCTAATGTACCGCGGGAAGCTTCCCTGCAGTTGTTTGCTCACACATGTTAGCACGCGAGCTAACAACGTATTAATGACGTCTTGGTGAAACAGGTATTTGTCAATTAAAAGTTTTACCGAACTAAATGTTTCATTAACGAACAAAAGTTCAAGTTTAAAGGTGATTTCCTAACAGGTTTTGCAGTTATTAGCGTTGAGAAACTAAACTAGCTTCTGCTTTATTCGGTTCAGAAAGCGGTAGCTAACTGTAGCCGTAGCCGCGTTAGCCAGTTCAGTGCTTACTGAGTTCTGTACTGGGTTTATATGTGCACTTTTTGTAAGTGGACAGTGATGTGGCTTGTTAATGAGTTAGTGACTAGCTGAATAAATGTCCTCAGGTCGGTGGAGTGGTGGAGAAGTGATGGAGAAGGACGCGCGGGTGAAGAAGACGGCAGCGCCGTCAGTGGATCAGATTAACGCGGAATATGTTACACAGGTGAGCATTTATTCTCCAGCACTGAGAGCCCCAAAACTCCCGAATCTGATTGGGTAAATGGGATCACGTGACAAAAAGCGAGGCTTTTTCCTTCTTATTGATTGATTGACATTGTTTGTCCCACAACTGATATTTAAACAGGAGGTTTCCAGACTCATTAGCTATTTTATTAGGTACACCTCAATGTAGGTGATGTTTGTAGTTAAATAATTGTTGACTGTAACTCATCTGTTACTGTGCACAGCCATTATCAGCCATTCCATCAGTGGAGAAGAACAAACAAAGGACAGACTCCTGACCAGATGATATCTGGATGCTCTGTTTTTGCAGAGCAGTGACACCAGTATGGCAGTGTGTGTTACGCTGTTAGGAGTGTATCAGACACAGCACAACCTCTGAATACTAAATGATTGTCCAGTTTTAGTCACACCTCTCATGTTAGTTCACGTTATCACACAGTACTAATCATCTTCCAAGTACGTGCTCTATTACTGGGTCACTGCTGGCTGTATATACTTGTGTGGTGGACTGTTTTCATACACTCTGATACGTTCACACCACACACACTTACAATGCCAGTATCAGTGATGAACTGAGTAGGGGCTGCATGACTATTCATTCATTTTTAACTAGCAGACCAGCAATTCAAAAACGTACTCGACCAATCGGCTTTTCCATAGTTAAAGCAACACCTGATTGAGGACATTGGTATGTATTTTATTAGTGCAGTTAAATGCTGATAATCAACAAAGATTACTTCAAACCGCATTTCAAGTAACAGCCACACATTTGCATTTCCAGCTTCACTGTTTTTCCCAGGCTACAGTCATAATTACTAAAATAAATAAATCTGTACAATAAATGTACAAAGTGTTTGTGTCATATTGCGCTATTTAAGGAAGGACCAACTCTTTAAAATGCACTTGTGTGGACGGTCTGGTGGCTCAGCTGAGATTGCTGATTCTGGAACTGAGACCATGCAGCATGGAAGCTCATGTCCATCCACAGAGCCACCCTTAGAGATCCTTGGATGGAGGATGCTATATCTACAGCAGCATCTGTGAGCTGAGTGGGGTTGGACAGTGAAGTGCAACCTCCTGCACAGACTGCACATCACTGGTCATTCACTATACCACAGTGCAAAGATTTTTATTTAGCTTTAAAGGACAACAGAAATAACTTGCGAGTGGGTGGGATTGGTCAGAATTCCTTCAGGAATGTGAGATTAAAAAAAAAAAAAGTCCCTTCCACATCGCTATACTCCATACAAAGTGATATGAAAGCAATAACATTCCATTAAAGCAAAAGAAAAAAAAATCCCAGTATTGTCCTTTCTGTGCAGTTGATTGTAGAATTGGCTAACAAGGTGCAGTTAGCCTCCTTTCTGTTCCATCTGTTTTGCTTCTGTTTATTCCACCAGCCCGACTAGTTAACATCCCCACAGCAGCGACTAGTGAATGTAGTAGTCGTCTTTGCAGCCCCATTACTCAAAATAACCCACAACCCAAATGATATCTTTAATAAATGATGGTCGTATAGTGTCTGTTCCACCAGTGGACATGGTGGAATTGGTCTGACAAATTCTGCATAGCAGCAGATGGGTGCTGCAAAATACACTCACACCAAGTCACCTCATAAACTGACTAAGGTCATATTCTGTTTAATAAACTAATCATTTAGATTTTTATTTTCAAATACTCTGATGAGAAAGTGTGTAGCGTGCTGTTTATTACAAAGCTGTAGGTCCGTGTTTGATTTTGATATTATAGTGATAGAACATATTTTCTATGTCATCCATTTTGCATTCGATTATTTATTAATGTATGCGGTTGTTTTTGTCTTGTTTCTGTTCTATTCTGTTTTTTAGCTCTCAAATCAATATTGGGCTCCCCACGCAAAGAATAAACTACCGTTTGATTCTAAGGTACGCAACACATGATTCATGTTAAAGAAGGCTAACCACCATGTTACCATGATGTGAATCATTACTGTTTATTGTGTATCACTTACTGATAAACAGCATAAACATCAGTCATCTGTACCAACTGATACATTCTAATGCTGAATCACTATCACAGTGTATATATTATGAGAATTGCTATAGTTTCTGAATGATGTAACATGATGCTTGAGTATGAAATTGAAGTTTTATTTACTTTATGACTACCTGCTGTCAGTGGTTGCACATCATCTTAAACTTTTAATAGCTCAGTAGCAAAGGAGTTATTGATGATGGGGATTTAATTTCAGTTCATCATCTGTAACAGTATTTTTAGGATAAAATTGTCCAAAGTGAAATAATCTCCTTTTAATATTATTACATGTATTTGCTTCAGGTCGTTGAAGACGTCTATCAAAATGAGATTCTCAAATCAAAGTAAGTGTGCAGCGAGGAATTTGCATTGAATATTCCTTTAGTGTTTTTTTTTTTATACAAACTTTCTCTTTTTTCTGTCGTATCTGTTTTTGAACTTGATTAAAACCGTGTGTCTGTATTTTTTTTCCTTCAGATTTGCAATCAGAAAAATCATGCTGCTGGAATTTAGGTGGGATTTAGATTTGCCTTTTCTATGTTACTTGAAATTGCATATCTGACTTTGTTTAATGAGATCATATTTTATTCATTTCTTTGTTATTTGTTTGTCTATTAGCCAGTACCTTGAGAATTACCTGTGGGTTAACTACAGCCCGGAGGTGTCCAGTAATAGCTATCTGATGTCCATCTGCTGTATAGTTAATGAGAAGTTCAGAGAAAATGTTCCTGCTTGGGAGGTGAGTGCCAAATACTAGGATTTAGGATAATAATTATTTTTAATCCAGTGTACTTTTACATTATGTTTTATCTGTTGTGTTGAATGCGTATTGAGCTAAATAGTCCGATTCTGGAAGTAAAATGTTCTTTTTTGACATTTGGTTAGTATGAAATGTATTATTGAATTCATTTTTGAAAATGGGTTCATTAGTGATGATGTGTAAACCTGTGAAGACTGACTTGCCATGAGCTACAGGATGGTAAATGATGGTATATGCTTCTGTAGAACGTGCTGGCCAGTCTAGGTTTTAACTTTATTTATTTTTTTAAGTCATCTTTAATTGCTGAAGTGCCACTGAGGTACTACATTACCCACAATCCTTAAAGCGAATCCCACCAGTGAGTGATGTTGCTGTTGTAACCATGGAAACTGTAATGGGAAGTCATTACACATTACCTGTGTAGTGCATTACACATTACCTGTGTAGTGCATTACACATTACCTGTGTAGACTGCTCCGTTTTAGAGGGTTGGAGTTTTTGCTGATCAGTGGAGGCTGGTTAGCTAACTTGCGAACTAGCTAATTTCGCAGCAGACTAGTGCTTATCTAATCTATACTCTCTAATATCTGTCACTTAATCAGTTACACGGGACAGTGTAATGTCTCTGGGAGCCTGAACTGCTTTACTTTCCATAATCCATAAATCAGTGTCCATATTCTACATATAGCACATGTCATTTTGGCTACGTTTGTCTTTTTAATCGAGTATTCTGACAACTTTTGGTGTGATGGGGTCTGAAGTGAAATGCTGCACTCTGACTTGGCTTGCCAGGCTACTGTAATAAATGAGCCAGGATAAAACAGCTGAAAAGGAATAACGACTAGAATGATATAATATAAGACATGGTGTTGGTAGTACACAAAACCATAAATACTGTAAGTACACTAAAATGCATCCAGAAACAGCAATTTTGGAGAAATTATGATTCACTGACATCATTTTCATCATTTATTTTATGGGATCAGTAGTTAATTCCAATTATGTACAGTCTTGGTGGTTTTCTTAGTTTTTTCCATAGAAATAATTATCGTAGGACCATGATTCATATAATAGCTGGTTGGTCAGGTTCAGTTCTTCATACTCTTGATTTAAGAATTTTGTTACTAGTGTATGAAGAGAATGGATGGTAACTTTACTTCTAGAACCAAATGGGTGGACACTATTCAGCTTCATTCCCTCTTTCTCTCTTGTCAGGTTTTCAAAAAGAAGCCCACTCACTTCCCCTACTTTTTTAAGTGTGTAATGGAGGCCTGTCTAACCGGAGAAGAGCTCGGCCTGTCGCTACGGGAACAGACAGTTCTGCTGCTCTTCCTTGATCACTGCTTCAACAGTCTGGTTTGTTTCAGTACCTTTTCAAAATAATGTAACTGCGTACAGTACAGTACATAAAACAATTTTTTTTTGAGATGTCCACTAGATGGCAGTGTCGTGCTACAGTGTAATAGTAACAATCAAGCCATTGAAAACTAATGAAACATTTGAAAGTTGTAATGACACTATGAACTGTTAACATTGCGAATCTTTGTATTTTGAGAGGAGTGTGTGTTTTTGCCCAATTCTGATGGGTGTATTTCTTGTCTCAGGAGGTTGATATAATCCGAGAACAGGTGCAGCAGCTCATTTCTCTGCCCATGTGGATGTGCCTCCTGCCGGTGAGCACTGCAGCACAACACTCATGATTCTTACATAAATAGCAGTGTGTTCCCGATCATCAAACATGCAATGACCTCTGCTTTTTACAGAAGAAAATATTCACAAATGCATAAACAGCTCTTCTATTTAATCATTTTCCAAAATAGTCATATGATCACTTCATTCATTAAAAACATACACCTCATTTATATATATATATATATATATATATATATATATATATATATATATATATATATATATATATATATATATATAGACATTTCAAAAGTGTCAATTAAGTGTAAATATTGTAGACATTTACATAAAAACTTGTTATGCACCCTGGTGATTATTGTAACTTATTTGTAGTGCATCAGTACTTTCTGTTTTTGATTCAGACAGTGTCGTAGATATTTTTCAACTTTAATAAAATAAATATTTTACAGTCACGACTCCAGCATGAACTGAAAAAAGTCCCCAAGCTGCAGAAGTTCTGGAATCTTATAAAGAAGAACTATGAAAAAATGGATCCAAAGAGTGCTGAACAGTACGAAGCTTCTCTTCATCTTAATTTCAAATTGTCTTCTATTAACAAACACAGCTAAAGTTCTAGTGAAATGCAGTGCTCATCACACAACTTTACTTTGGCAGAGCCAGAAGGGAACGGACCTTTCTCTCAGCACTCATAAAGAAGTTCCTTAGTGTGCTGATGTCCATCCCAGCATCAGGTAAGTGTTCTGGTTCTTATCCTGCCGGCTTTTCCACAGCAAACTCTGTTTTGGTCAGCAGACAACTCGTGATGTAGAGTCAGGGATAAACATAGGACAAATCCATTGCTGAGCCCACTGGGCAGGTAAAATCTCCAGGGTGCTGCCTAGTCCCATGTTTTGGTTGCCCACAAGCCTATTTGACTAGAAAGTTAAGAAAAGTTGTAGTGTATGTATGTATGGCAAGTGCATTAATATAAACTAAGGCATATGAACTAGTTTACGAAGATATCGGCTTTGTGCTGAACTTTATTTTGCTTTTACTTCTTCAGTTTTTCCACATACCTGCATGTTCCTGATTCTCAAAAGGTCTTCTGTCATCCATCTACCCTAATTAAGCCACCTAGTTAAAATCATTCTACTGACCAGCAGCTCTCACCTCAGCTGATGTGTACAGTGTAGCAGGCGGTGAGATTCAGAAAGAGTAGCAGGCGCTATAGTTATAGCATGGAGGTGCGTCACACCACTGCGAAACACATTACATTTAAACATAGCTGCATACCATGAAAACTTCTGTTTTGCGAAAGTCAAAAACGGACTACTTCTTTCCCTTTCTATAGTCACTGAACCTATCTCTGTGTAACTACGAATAAAACACTAATATCCCAGACACAAAATCTGCCTGTTCTGTGTGCCCATGCTTTGTCGACTCCTAGTGCTGTTTTTTCCTTGATCACTGATAGACTTAACCAGATTTGGATTTAACGGATTGTGTGGAAAAAAATCATAAAATGCTTTGTTTGATTTCCAAGTACTACACTGAGTAGATTTCCATGGATATTCAAATTAAGATTAACCATGCTTCTTATTGAAGTATTATGATAACCTTCCATGTGTAACTGCGTGTCTGGTTTATACATTGTGGCTCCTCCGATTTCTTCATTCCTTTCGAGTGGAGCTTCTTTTCATCCCCCTCAAATCTTTCTCCATCCTCTAAGCATTTTGTGGTGAAGGTGGCGCAGCTGGCTTTCTCTGGCTGCCTAATTCAAGTCGACACAACAGGACAGACAGTGTGGTATGCGAGATGGAGACACACTGCTGTGCCCAGTGCATGCTTATACACTCTTAATCCTCCCTGTCAGACACTGTCTCTCTGCTCTGTATGGAGTTGCTGGCTGTGCAATACACTCATCTGTGTCTTCAGGGCTCTCCCACCATCCATACTGTGTTATTTGTACTCCCTGACTCAGTTTTTCCCTTTCCTGTTATAGGCACAATCTCCATGGAGAAGGTGCACTACTGTGAGAGATTCATCGAGCTCATGATTGACTTGGAGGTAAGATGGTTGTTATGGCGACAGGCTGATGGAGCTGTAGGAGAAGCTTTATTAATGCTATTGCTGCAACTGTATAAGCATGACATTATATGCATGAAGAATCAGATATGAATGAGGTTGTCGGATAATTGGGGCCAATTTTATAATAATTATATAATAATATAATTTTGGGGGATAATTTTGAACTATTTGAACTACAGGAACTGGTAAGCTTGTTGAACTGGCCAACTGACCAAGCTTCCTGGAATCACTGACCATCTTACCTGCAATTTAAAAAAAACAAAAAAAACAAATAAAAACTAAAATGACTATTAAAACTTCACTATTCATGTACGTGTGGAACAACTTTTCTCACACTAAGTCAAAAATATATTTTATATTCTTTACTGACATTTTGCTAACAGCAAACGTGATTTAAAAAAACACTATATGCATGAAGATACACTGTGTGTGTGCAGCTGGTTCAAAAGCTATGTTAATGTTCACCTACCTGCGCAACAAAGCAAAAAAAAAAAAGGGGACAACACAACTTCAGCCTCAGCTTCCTTCATTCTTGCTGTCATATGTCGCACAATTTTGGTCACTTTTGTAATTTTATGTAATTGCCATGGTGCCTACAGTGGAAAAGCAAATCAGGAGTCTTGGAACTGTGAAGTTCTTGTTCAAGATGGTTCCAGAACCCTCAAAAGTTCCTTAAAACCCATTTTAAGTTCCCTACAGTGTGCTGAAAACTAACGTGTAGTGTATCCATTCCCAGCACCAGCGCCTTCGGATAGTTTTTATTTATTTATTTATTTAAAGAGTGGCCTCAGGTCACTGTTATGTCCTGATGCGGCTGGGTCTGTTTTATTTCTCCTTATTTTGGTTCACTATTCTAATGTATTGCTTATAGGATTTGAGTCATGAAGCTCTGGGATATTACCACTAGAGCAGTCCTTGGGAATGGCCAGTCTTGGAGAAATTTGGCAGTTTTGAGTTGCTCAGTCCTTATTTGCTCTGCCTTCACTTTGTTTTGTTTCAATCTCAGTCCAAAAGCAAGGCTCTTAAACTTAAATCCTAGAGGATTAGAGTGCTGCACATCCTGCTCTAGCACATCTAATTCAAGGTGATAGCTGATGAGGAGCAAGCTGAAGTGTGTATCATTTCAACTTTTCGTGACTGGAGTTTGAGAAGTCTGATAAAATGTAAACTTGTCACGTAGACTCTGCTGCACTGTGATGGATGTGAAATAATTTGAGTTAAATATCATAAACAAAAGTTATGGCATATTTTACCATATGAGTGTGTGTATTTATATGTACAGCTACACTATAGCTGGTAATGTTTTTAGCTTCTTCAGTGGTAGTTATTGTATGGGGTGTTATGAAAGTGCCTAGTTGTTTTAAGAATTGGTTTTCATGAGCACTTAAACCTCCATTGTTTTTGGCAGGCTCTTCTCCCAACACGCCGTTGGTTCAACACCGTGCTGGACGACTCTCACCTGGTGGTCCACTGCCACCTGTCCAGTCTCACACAGCAGGAGAAAGAGGGTCACCTTTTCCGCCAGGTTAAAACTTACTGCCTTAGTAGTGTTTGTGTATACATACGGTGCAATTCACATATTTTAAATCTTAGTCCTTTTTGTCATTATCAATTATAAATGGCTCAGTTGTTCAGAGCTCATGCTATGACTTTAGGATGAACTGGTCAGCTGTGCTATAATGGTGTTTGCTTTCATGTAGCTGCTGGACATGTTGAAGTTCTACACAGGCTTTGAGATCAATGACCAAACTGGCAACGCCCTCACACAGAAAGAGATGACCACTCTTCACTATGACCGGATAACTTCACTGCAGGTAAATAATGCACTTATTATTGCAAAACCTCTGCTCGACGTACCTGTCTACATTAAAAAGGCACGTTTGAGAACACTGTGAATCATCTTAAATAAGCTTGGTGGCTTTTGAGTGTTAAGTGTTCTACATTTCATGCTATATCATTTGTCTTCCTAAAAACTTTCTAAGACATACTGAGAGCACGCTTAATCATTATGCCTTGCATAATGCATAATGGCCTGTTTACTGTTGCTAATTTTAATTAGCAATATTTAAAAAGGGTGGTTTGCATATCCTGGGCTTTGATAGCGTATTCTCCCTGTACCTGCTTCAGACAAACATCAGTCAGTGTTCTGCTCTCAGATTTAGGACTAGATTGGGGTTGCCTTGTGTAGTTAATTACTACTGGCTCATGCTGTTTTACATACATATTATAAATGTTATATCACATCAAGTTGCATGATTCTTTTACAGAGAGCTGCTTTCGCACACTTTCCTGAGTTGCAGGATTTTGCACTCTCTAACGTAGCAGCTGTGGACACTCGGGAGTCGCTCACCAAACAGTTTGGTCATCTTGGGTAAGAAAAGTGATTTTTGTTTTTTCCTTTTTTTCTTTCTTTTTTTTTAAATAGTAATTTTTAGTGCAGCAACAATTTCAAGAACAGTCTTAGCAGTCTTTATGCTCCACTGAAAGATTTTTAATGTTGTAGTATTTCCTGTCAGTCAGTGCACCAACTGCCAACACACCATTATCATTTCATTCAAATACCTCGACTTGGTTTAGATAGAATGCTCTCCCTCGGTACATGGCTGCTCTGGGGCTTAGATAAACAGTCCATTGTTAACAGTCCATGAGCTAACAGCTCGATTCGCGTGCGTGAACCTACCTTGGTGGTGCTAAAGCTTTCCTTCGCCATAGGAGAGGTTTCCTCGAGAGATACTGTTTACATCTGCCTCCAAAAAGTGTATTCAACCAGCATCAAATGACAGCCTTGAGTCAGAAAGCTAGCAAGCCTTTGGCTAGTATCCTTAGTTGCTAGTCAGAGCAGGTATTGAGAACGACAGACAAGAGGTACAGACTTCAATTCACTGGCACGCCATCATGTTTCAAGGGAATACTATTTTCACTGGCTCAGGACGAGTGAGCTCATGTCTTTTGAGAGAAAATATTCTCGCTGATAGACAAGAGAACTTTAAGTGCACTACCTCTCATTGAGAGTCAGTGCAGCTTCTACTTTTATTTATTTATTTATTTTTGTAATTCCCAAAAAGAGAGGGGTCATACGGTCGATTCTAGATATCCGTGCTTTGAAAATGCATCTCAGAAAATCCAGATTCTGCTGAAGCACACAGACCTTTTTCCCTTTGAGCAAACACACATATTTTTATCAGACTACACTTTCAGAATATGGGGCACGTCTTTACCTTATGGAAGATGGAAAGAACCCTATGGAAGTATATGCCACATATTATAAGCAACATTGTTTGCAGCCTTGCACCTATCCCTGTATCGTATTCGATCAGAGAGTTAAACAGCCATGTTGCATTGAGAATTACAGCTGTTTACTGGCTTGCTAAGTGACAGGACTCGGGTCGTTGAACACGGGCTCATTGCAACGAGATGGGAAGCCATGCCTCATTAATTTAATCGATTTGTGGGAGCCTGACAATAAACTCTTTAAACAGCTGCGTTTGTCAGACCGTAATAACACTGCCACACCGTGAAGCCTGCTATCTCTTGACGGTGTGTGTGCATGCAGGTGAAGGAGAGAAAAAGAGGGATCAGTGTTAGAGAGGTTGTGTTTCTGAGATGTTTCTTTTTCCTTTGGTGAAAGAGACTCGCCTAAGCTCAAAGCATAGCATTATCTCTCATTCCCTTTTCCTTTCATTATTTTCAGAATAGTTTACATTTTTATAGAGTGATCACATGATGGCATAAATGATCATCCATCCATTCCCAATTCAAATGTTATATCTGTTTACCAAACGTAGTGCTGTTACCCATTACTGCTAATAAGACTGAAAGACTTACAAGACAGCTGCAGGTTAATTCTCCAAAGCCTATTTATTCATAAACTTTTCTTTTGATCTTGCAAGTGTGACAGTGGTATATTTCCTTGTGTAAGGTTTACTCTGATTTGATTCTGTAAGTGTTTGTCTTCTCTCTGATTTCCTGCAGTCCCAATACCCTTCACCAGGTGGCGTCGTATCTGTGCCTTTTACCTGAGCTTCCAGAAGGAAAAGACACATCCTATGACAAAGAGATGCTTTTAGAGCTACTGGTAGGTTTGAAATCATTTTATTTAATTTAGTTTTAATTAATTTAACATAAACTGTCATTTGCTGACTCACAAAATCAGCATAATAGTGTGATAATAGGGTTTTTTTTATGTACATGCTGAAATTAATTGATGATGTTGACCTTGAAATGCAGATTAAGCTCTCTTTTTTGGCTCCTCATTTTTAAAATCCAATTAGAGTTTGATGTTCTTGGATGAATTGGCCACTAAATGCTCTGTGTGGAGAGTGGCTGGAAATGGCCGGATGTTTCTCCCAGGCCTTTTCTGATTGCCCCCTAAACTTCTTCTCCAGCTCTTCACACACTCACATAAGAAGCCCTTTTCACTGAGGTCATCAGCACAGCACCTCCGTCCTGCTTTGCCCATAATTACGCTCTCTAGCTGTCCTCCAGAGGTTCAGGAGACACTTTGCCATAATTAACTCGCTGTATTGTTGGAGCCAATGTCAGTCCACTAATTTAAGTGGCCTGTGTTGCCCCCGGCAATTCAAATCTCAAAGAAGAGGCCTTTGTTATGTGTGTACTGCAGGTCATGCATGTGATAAAGTACACCATTAAGCTTTAAAAGGATACGCTTCCTACACATTATTCTCAGATAAATTAGTTCATTTCATTGTATACAAAGGGGAAGCGCTGACTGGCACAAGCAGCAAATGGTTGTTATGTGATTGTCATACGGCTTTTGTTCATGGCTTTCGAAGTGTTTTAATTTCAAGAAAAACTTGCTAGTATTAACGCAGCATATATATAGATTTATATATGCAGTTTTTGTTGTTTGTTTTGTGTCAACCATTTTTTTTAAAGTGTTACTTCCACACAACCAAATTACTTTAGGATAAATTGGATCCTATTCCCTGTAAGTGCTTATGGATATCAGTATTAGGTTGTCATTTAGAGCATTATTACACTGCTGCTGTTTTCATTTTTTTTTAAGCACAGTGTACAGATGAGAAATGGAGAAGCCTGATGTCTGGGTATCTTTACCTGACGCTCAGCAGGCAGCTTCACACTTCCATATTTCTCACTTTTCTTCACACACTTTTTCATTTCGCAGGCTGGGTGGGGGAAGACACGTACACACTGCACCTTTCTGTCTGAGACAGAATGTACCATTCCTGAATTACCATAGAAATCACTGTCACCTAGGTGAATGTTTATTTCCATACGTCACCAAACTGCAGAGAAGGACGCTCATAATTCTGCCATGCATCTGCCTTTTAGGTCACATCTTGATGGTTTTTAGATGGTTATTCAGGCATTAATCTAAAACAGCCGCACTGAAGCCTTACACTCGGTATTAACATCTGTCTTGGGTGATCGTATCACGATTGAATGGCGCTAAATACAGGTGTGAAAGGGGTCAAATGCATCTTGAGGTCTAATCACTCAGACCATTTGCACATTTATAATGAAGAGCATTGCGTTTTGATGTGTCACTAACATCAAAAGAACACAGAGGTTCTTGCCAGGTTGCCAGGTTCACAATTTTCCCACAGAATTGAGCTACTTTTGAGCTGTTCATCCACACTGTTGTGTATATTAATGCATGCATATTGTATGTGCTGTTCAGAGCTGTGGTCATTAGTGTATAAATGTATACGTGTCAGTGAATTACTCTACCTGTTCTCACTTACTATTCTTCATTTATGACAGTATAAATAATAATATGAGACTATTTCAAAACCTAAAGCAACGCCATGTTAATACTGCTTCATTAATTATATGTATGATGGTGTTTGCATTATTTTGGGTTAGAATTTTAGGTTTGGAAAGGGTAGATTTTGAGTTTTGCAGTGAATATTCAGCCACTGGATGGCAGTGTTAAAGGAAATGTTATTACAGAGTTGGGTAGTGTTGCTATTGAAGCCAATGAGTCAAATAGTCAGAAATTGCACAATAAACAGTTTTCTAGACATAAGCTTGAAAATCTGTTGTTTGTGCTTTAGAAACACAAAATGAATAGCTACAATACAGAGTCTCCTGTTCCTGACTAAATTTGTGTCTCTTTTGGTTAAAACCCACTTTCTCTTTTTCGTTGAAGGTACATAAATTGTCATTTAATCAGCATTGTTTTAATTAGAAAATGGTGTCCAGCAGCTAAATGTACAGTACATTTTGTTTGAGTTCGAGGATTGAGATTAGCTATATATTAGTATTTTGGGGGTTGCTTTTGGCAGATTTCACAACCCCTGACATCACAAGTGCTCACTGAAGATGCATTTGAGATGGACATACCAGGTGTGATCAGCTAGCCGTCTCCGCTGTTCTCTTGTGAATAAGATCAGTCACAGGTGATCCAATACCAAGTCTGAACAGGGTCTGATATTATGGGATGTATTGTTCTGAGACAGCTGGCATCTTTGCAAAAATACCAGGCTGAGAGTCGAGGCTGATAATAAACATGGTGTAATGTTGTGCTCTGACCTGATTCTCCACAGTTCTCAGTTTCATTCACCTGTACATAGAGAGGATCAACACAGGACAAGATTTCTGAATTCGGGTCATTAATTAACCCAATTTGTTTGTCTCTCTCTTGCATGCACAGGTGTCGCGTCATGAGCGCCGAATCTCACAGATTGAGCAACTCAACCAGATGCCTCTTTATCCAACCGAGAAGATTATCTGGGATGAGAACATCGTCCCCACCGAGTACTACTCTGGCGAAGGTTTACATATTTCTTCACTGTGAAACAGTAAAACACAATGAAATATGAACCAAAAAAAAAAGAATCTAAATCTCATGTGATTGTTGTACAGGTTGCTTAGCTCTGCCAAAGCTTAATCTGCAGTTCCTGACTCTTCATGATTACCTGTTGAGGAACTTCAACCTCTTCCGTCTGGAGTCTACCTATGAGATCAGGCAGGACATAGAAGACATTGTGTTGCGAATGAAGCCATGGTAATTAATTAACATTTTCATGCCGATTATGTAGTACTTTGTGGAATGCTTTCTAAGACTGCTTCCTGTTTACTGTAGGCAGTCAGAATATGGTGGAGTGGTGTTTGGTGGATGGGCCAGAATGGCACAGACCATTATGTCCTTTTCCATTGTTGAAGTGGCAAAGCCTAACATTGGAGAGAACTGGCCTGCTCGAGTCCGTGCTGACGTCACTCTGAATCTCAATGTGCAAGGCCACATCAAAGCTGAGTGGGAAGGTTGGTCTCTTCGCTTATTACTTATATTTACATGCATCTTAATAATCAATTAACTCCACTTCTTAAATGGATGTAATGGATTATTAATGGAAATTATAAATCCTGGATGGCTTATGTTATTATTATTTTTTAAATAATATTTTTTTCTATATAAATAATGTCTCTTTTGACATTACATTCACAACACAGATATGCAAATGACAGGAACGTAACAAAAACTGCCATATCAGTTGAAAAATATTTAGTCATTAAGGGACCTTGCAATCCTTAATCATGGCAGTAGGTAGCTCAGGGTAGACCGCAGCATTATAGAATAACACCCATTGTCTTATCTTGATCATTTAAAACTTCAAACAAAATTAATATTCTGTTAGTAGCATATTTAAAAAAAAAAAAACAAAAAAAAAAAAAAGGTGACGGTTGGCCTTAGATGCAGAAGCACACTTTCTGAAGTACTTCCTAAAATTTCATAGCAGAATGACACAGGGCTTGAATTTTTCTCCAGAACACAACTATTTGTCCTATCCACAAATCAGGTGTTGAAATGGAGTATGGTTTGCAGAAACTTGTATAATCTAATACTTGTTAAAACTAATACAATACGATTTAGCATTTAGTAAGCATATTTGACTAAAGTTGGCAACTTGTTGTACCCTGACAGGACTCAGAGGCTTTTTGTTGCTGTAGTAATGATGAAATGAATTAATTTGGATTGACAAAAATCTTTATATCCATATAGCCATTGTCTTCATCCTTCACTGACTTATGTGCACTTCTCTTCATCACACTTCATGAAATGCTTTCCAGCAAAGCCTGTAAATCCTTTATGTTCCCCCCAGACTTTTAATTGGTTATCATTCAAGACCTTGGTCTCTTTCCTGTCTTTTTTATTTTTCTTTTATTGTGTTTTCGTCATAGTGTTAGTCATGCTCTGTTTATGCTGTATCAATGTGTCTTATATAGTTTTTAATGTGTGAACAGTCAATAGGGATATCAGCGTAATAAATGCAGTATGTGAAGGTGAGGGTGTGGTGGTTATTAAGTAAAGGATGCTGACACAAATAAGTATGCAAATAAGTATGGTCTTCAGGGAGCATCCTAAAGGATGTATTTGCATTACTGAATAAAAATGTAATCTGAATATAAATCAGGCTTGCAGCCCTCATTTCATTAAATAATATAGCTCCAAATGTGTATTTTAGGAACTGCTGCAGTGTGTTGAAACAGTCACTGTGATTCTGTCACACTGCTCTTGCTATGTGTGCTGTAGCATATTCACAGCTCTTTTACAGCATTTCCCTTTCCCACTGTGCTCTTACCTTCCTCTTTGTATTGAAGGGGCGAATTGCAGGGTGACAGTGAGGTTGTATAATTACAGGCTCCATGTGTAAAAGATCAGTGTGTGTGGATGGAGCTGTTTCTCATCCCTCTTCTTTTCCACCCTCTTTATTTCTTTACTTCAGGGTTGCGTAAGCATGATGTTTGTTTTCTGATCACGGTGCGGCCCACCCTGCCCTACGGCACACGCTTTGACCGGCGCCAGCCCTTTGGGGAGCAGACAGGCCTGGTGTACGTGAGGGGCTGTGAGGTGCAAGGCCTGCTGGATGACAAAGGCCGGGTCATTGAGGAAGGCAAGTTTAATCTCTCCTCTGCTGTGATTTATTTATTTTTTTGCCCCTTATAATAAACGAAAGTCACTCTTATAACCCAATGTTAGCAGCAATACAGAGGAGAAAATGCATTATTAGATGGGACTGGTTGAAAGATGGCACTATGGTTCTATGCAACTAATGGTATATGCATAAAATAACAGGTACTGCTTTCAGCTGCAGCTCTGTCTTTATGTAAAATATATTTATTTTATATAGTGAGAAATGATTTCATTGTAACTGATTTACACTATATGGCCAAAAGTATGTGGACACCTGACCATCACACCAATGTGTGGTTCTTCCCCAAACTGTTGCCACAAAGTTGGAAGCACACAGTTGTCTAGAATGTCTTTGTATGCTGTAGCTTTAAGATTTCCCTTCACTGGAACTAAGGCCCAGAGCCTAGCCCAAACCTGTTCAAGCATGATAATGCTCCTGTGCACAAAACAAGGTCCATAAAAACATGATTTGCCTAGGTTAGTGTGGAAGAAGTTGAGTGGCCTGCACAGAGCCCTGAACTCAACCCCACTGAACACTTTTTGGATGAATTAGAAAAGCTGACTGCACTACAGGCCTTCTCACCTGACATCAGTAATGCTCTTGTGTTTGAATGAGCACAAATCCCTACAGCCACACTTCAGAGTCTAGTGGAACGTCTTCCCAGAAGAGTCAAGGCTGTTATAGCCACAAAGCGGGGACCAACTTTGGAATGGGATGTGCAGCATGCACATATGGGTATGATGGGGCCATATAATGTACATTCAGTGACTCTTCTCTGTGTTTGACTCAAGGTCCTGATCCGAAGCCCAAACTAAAAGGTGACACAAGAACATTCCGTGTGTGGCTGGACCCGAATCAATACCAACTGGACATGACCAACAGCATCCAGACTGGTGCCGAGGACCCCTACGAGACTTTCAACATCATCATGAGACGCAAGCCCAAGGAGAACAACTTCAAGGTTAGTCATTCAGTTTTAGTCCAGCCTAACTTTTCAATTAAATTACTCACTGCTAAATGAAATAAATAAATAAAGTGAAATAAACTGTAGAATATGTTATGAAATTAAATAAATAACAAAGTGTGGGATAATAAAATAATTAAGTAAAAAAATATAATTTCTATAGTCAACATATCAATTTCCATTAATTGCTTTTATAGTTCCCTTTTGTTCCCTGTCTTATAGCAGTAAATTTCTCTTACTTAAGGCATGTGGCTTTCACAGAACTAACTTTTTACCTTTGCAGGCTGTGCTGGAAACTATACGTCACCTGATGAACACTGAGTGTGTTGTCCCTGATTGGCTGCATGACATCATCCTGGGATATGGTGACCCCGGGAGTGCCCATTACTCCAAAATGGCCAATCAGATCTCATCTCTGGACTTCAATGACACTTTCCTGTCCATTGATCACCTTAAGTCCTGTTTCCCTGGTTACACAGTGAAGGTCATAGAGGAAGACCCAGCCAAACAGGTCCCTCCATTCAGGTCAGGAGCACATTCTTCCTGCTAAGATCTGACTGATGCTTGGCTCTTCAAGAAGTCTTACTGTGATTTCTGTCTGTTTAAGTGCCTCTCAAAACAAACGATAAAGTTTTTACTCCAGGTTCAGTTTTGATTTCCAAATTTAAAATGAAATCTGTACCCTTTACTTTTATTCAGAATCAAGTTCCCTGTACAGAATGTCAAGGGGAAGAAGCGGAAAGCAGATGAAGAAGAGGAGAGAACCGAGGAAGATAACACACTGATAGTGGAGCCCCATGTGATTCCAAACCGGGGACCCTATCCCTACAACCAACCCAAACGGTGAGAGAATGGTATAAATGTAAAGGAAATGTCTGGCTTGAAAGACAAATGTTTATATTGAAATGTTTTTGATTGCGTTTAGTGATTCTGGTGCTAATTCGTTGTTTGGTGCTGTACTTTCATTATTCCTGTGAGAAGCAGTTGTTTGCCTGGGTGACATTGGATTGGCATTTAATAGGGGGGGAAAAAAGTGATCTGACCTCAAACATAAATGATAAAGGTCACTGTTAGCTCATGAAAACAAACGAGCAACAGCTTCTTCTCTCGCTCACGATTTTGTAGAATAGTGGTGAAAACGACTCAATTCCAGAATGCAATGCAGCATTACAGCGCAATTGCGCAGAGCTGTTGCTGAGACTGGGATCAAGTAGTTGATCCAATATGAAATTTTGGAACCTGATGTGTTTAAGCAGAATGTACAGATGTAAGAGAGCTAGCTAGACTAAAGGACTAAAGTGCTGCTGCATCACTGCATCTTAAGGTAGAGATGAAGCAAAAGCTAAATGCATCTAGCACTACTATCAACAAATAGTCAAATGGCATTTTGGGTAATGTAAGAAACTATTAATTAAAGTCAAAATAGATCAACGTGCTGCCATTCTTTTCTTAGCTTTCATTTCCTTCAGTTGTGTCTGTAGAACTTCGGTTAGTTTTGACTGTTTTCTAAAGCCTTAAAGCTAATATTTGTTTTAAAGTTTGATGTTTTATAAAGTACAGTGACTTTCAGTTCCCTTTATCACTTCTGCCCTGAGCAGCACCAGTTATATACAAAATGTCAAGAGCTTTTTCTTTGCCCCTAAAGTTCAGTCATCAAAGAAGTTTAAATCATCCTCTTCTTCATGCAGTATCGATATTACACCACTCTTCCCATCTTTTCTTTGAAATTGAAATTAATTAATGCAACCCAAGCAAGGATTAGCTTAAGACTCCTCCTGATTTTGTATTGTGCATTTCAACAGGAACAACATCCCATTTACCCCAACTCAGATTGAGGCTATTCGTGCAGGCATGCAGCCGGGTCTCACCATGGTAAGAGCAAAACCTTACCTTTATTTCATTCTTCTCAGTCATTTTCAATCCCTTCCTGTCTCTTATTTCCACTGTCAAAAAGCTGTTTAGTTTGTTTCACTCCCTTTGCTTGGATGTTGTTGTAACTGGATATCAAGGCTATTTCTCATCGATATTCACATCGTTCATGTAAATGTGGGCGGAATGAGTATGAAGAGAATAATGAATGTGAGAGGAATTCAGTAAATGAGCCATGGTGTCCTTGCTGGCCACGGAGTGTCTGAACAGGCTGCTGATTGAGAGGCATCCTCAAACTGCTGATTGGTTGTTGGCAGGGGCTGTTGGCTGTTATTTATTGTGCAGTTGGCTGGAAGTGAATATGGCAGGATTGCTATCGACAGAGTTATAAACCAAGTCATCCTGCATGCCTGTCTCTCCACCTCGCCTAACTGCTGGCATGCATGGACTCATTTCACAGCCAAGCAACAGGCCTTGGGTTCCCCTACCCTGTATTACATTGTGCTAAAAGATGAGTTCACAGTATTTTATGTAAGCTACATTTTTGTAGATTAGATCCTTTGCGACGGCCATGAAGAAGCAATCACCATTTCATGTTTGGAAAATGCCTTTTGCTTGGTGCAATGCTGGGGTTACAATCAGGACATCTAAATACCATGATATAAAATGTAATTAGCTGGTGTATTTAGATATTTTCAGCATGCTACTGTATTATGATCATGTTATTTGTGGAAACTACATGTTGACGATATCTGTATCTTAAAGTGTTCACACTGCAAGTCTATAAGTGCTCAATTCCTTTTTTTATCTGCTCAAAATGTTGTTTTTTTTATTATTTATCATGTGTTCTGTATATGATACTACTCCTATACATCTCAAGTTTGTGATATGACCTCCATGCACAAAGGAGCAATACTCTATCCAGCAAATCTATCCAGAAGTAAACAAACAAAATGGAGGCTACACTAGCAATGGCTGTCCTGGAGTTGTTTTTAACATCAATTTGTTATGCAGGCTGTGTGTAAATTCACAGCCAATCATGAGCTTGTAAAGGTGGAATGTAAGCTGTGTTTCTGCTTCCTCTCTCAAAGTTGCATGAATTCTGATCTGATTGTTTAGACTGGGACCATATTGATGGATATCAGATATGTATCAGCTTTCAGAACCACATGACTTGGGCTAATGTCCTATGACAGTCATAAAACTATTTATGACATATGATGAAAAGTTTTGTCTGATGTGTGAATGTAGCATTCCATCTGTATTTTATTCTGTTTCACTTCTATAAAGTCTTATCCAGGCTTCAAAGTTCTCTGTTTATACTATTCTCATCTATACCTGATTTGCAGTGTAATCAAGGGTTCAAGCCAAACTGCATTTGCTCCGTGCATTAGTCAGACTGCATGACCTTGCATATGCAGCATACCTCTTTGCAGGAGGCCATCCGGCTAACTGGATGAGGCAAATCCGCAACAGTAGTTTCAGTTCTCCAAGAACTCAATTTTTTTATGGTAGATAACATAATGTCCTGTTTTGTGTCTGTTATTTAACCAGCCTTCTTTTTTTTTTTTTTTTACTCATCTCTTTAGGTTGTAGGTCCCCCGGGTACAGGCAAAACAGACGTAGCCGTACAGATCATCTCCAATCTGTACCACAACTTCCCCGAGCAGAGGACTCTCATCGTGACTCACTCCAATCAGGTAAAGCTCTGCCTCTGCCTCCGGTGGCTTAGCATCCCTTAGTTATAATCACCACATGATTGGATTTGAAATGGCAGCTGTAGAAAAATGATCATTCCATGGCCTGAAATGCCCGTCTAGGCCTGGAATATTTATATATGTGAGGCTGTGTGTTTGTGGCTATAAATCATACTGAAACTGTTCAAGCAAACCCACAGTTATGTCTGTTTTATTTTGTCCAATCACTGCTTGAAGCCTTGTGTTTATGTACACTTACTGTTGGAAAATATGTTATTTGCACTTGGGGCAGTTCCCTGAATTAAACTAAATTATGCTCACTGAAATTGCACCATATTAACCCAGCTTCTGTGTTTATTTGTGTTTTCCTCCCATCCAGGCACTGAACCAACTGTTTGAGAAGATCATGGCCCTGGACATCGACGAGCGGCACCTTCTGCGTCTGGGTCACGGAGAGGAGGAGCTGGAGACTGAAAAGGATTTCAGCAGGTGAGACAGGAGCAGGATATTGAACTCCAGCTGGCCACACAACAGATCAAAGCTTATAAACTTAGAGACCACTCAGCGCCACCTCGTCTCCCCAGCACCATGTTTGTCTTCATCCTTACTCTCTTGATTAAGGCAGCAGCCTTTTATGGAGTGTTTGATGTCATAATTAGAGCTCCTAATTAGTGCCCTGAGTGTGGTCTGTACTGTGTTTTACACAACCCAGACTCCTGCTGTCACTCATTTGAATAACTTAGAACGACTCAGTCCTTGTTCAGTGTGACAGCATTGGCATATCTAATCATGTGTGGGTGGATGTGAGCATAGCATAAATGTATTGGGGAGATGTTTGTGATTTTTGTTCATAAAGACATGTAGGAAGTAGACATATAACTGAATGCGCATGTATTATTTAGATTGAACAGATAATGTGTTTTAAACAGATACAATACAGATACAAAAAGAAGGTGCACCTGTCTTTTTTATTCTTAAATTAGAAAGCTTACCAGAAAGGTTCACAAGGCATCTAACTGAGAGTAAAGGTGTTCATAGGATACAACAAAAGTTGCACAGACAGATATGAAGCTTGTGGTACAAAAGCCTGCTGTTGCTGGATTTCTCCGGTGTCCCCAACCCCCGCCTCGTTTCCGAGAGCAAAGTGGTAACACTCATGTTTAGACAAAGAAAAAAGAGGTTTCTGGTTTAGTCCACACCCACTAAGGAGTTGAAATTCTAATACAGATATCTGGAGAATGATACAGATATAGAGAGTGGCATTGCGTTACTCCACGGTAGGCTGATGAATATTGTTGCTTGTTTTTGCATAATTTCACCTCAATTCAAAGTTAGAGTTTGGAGATATTATGAGTAAGACCAATAGCATCATGTACCTAATCAACAGATACTATAGGGGTCTAAATATGGGCACTTTTCATGGTCTGACATATTCTTCCAGAATGCACTTGAACTAAAAAGCCTATCTAATAGTGTATCAGAGGATATGATCCCTGCTGATTCAGTTCATTTTTCTAGCACTTTTATCAATAGACATTGTCACAAAGCAGCTTTACAGAAATCTGGATATAGATTTAAAGTCCTAATGGGCAAGCCAGAGGTGACAGCTGCAAGGAAAAACTGCCTGAGACGACATAAGGAAGAAAACTTGAGAGGAGTCAAAATGAAACCTATTCTCTTCTGAGAAATGCAGATAGTGGATTTTTATACATCATTACTCTTCTACAGTTGTATACCATAAACTCAGTACTGAGTGTGTTGAAAGGGGGTTGAATATGAGTGTATTGTGAAAAAGAGTCCTAGGATGAGCACAGGACAGGCTTTATGATTACTGCAGCAGCTCTTGGGCACAAGTCGACAGTATCCAGGTGAGATTATCCCCTGAAGCAAGGGTGAGAATTGGATATTGGCTTTGTAATGGAAAGCAGAGGGGCCTGTTGGTGCAAGATCAGTGATGATAAGTGTGACTGCATCTGCTCTGGATGGACACAATTGCATTATGCAGATTGCACGAGAGCCAGACAGAAGCAGAGGACAAGGGATAACAACATTCAAATTCCACTGAGTTTCCGACCCAATGGCAAGAGGAAGGCGAAGGCAAGGAATTTAATCAACAGTGCAGATGATGATAAATGAAAGGCCCTTGTAAATGCAATGATGGAAACTTATGGCACTATCCCAACATTCCCAATTTAAAAAAAAAAAAAAAAAAAAACATGCTCCATGTGTTAACATTATTAAAATACAACCAAAACTAGCTTTTTGCCAAAGTTCAGTCCTCTTAATTACAGGAAGTGAAATTTGTTTGTGGTTTCTACCTGAAATTAAGGCAGTATGAAGCAAAGTCTCCACATTTCATTTAATTATAAACCATGCACTCAGAAGCTTAGTGCTCTCTATTAATAGCTACATTACATTCACATGCTCTTTGATTATATGGCTTGTCCTGGTGCCACCTAGTAATCGTGATGTTTATGTACAGAGATGTGGTTGCTTTGCTTTAGCTTTTCAAACCACTTTTCCCATTTATTATAATGCCTGTCCTTTTTTTTTTTTTTTAAACTTGCTTAGAACCCAATCCATTTTAAAGTTAAATATTTTTCAAGCTTTATAACTCAACATTACACCCTTAATGATTACTTAGTTGAATGATTTTAAAATAATTGTCTGATAGATTGAGTGTTTTTCTGGTGAGCTATGATGTGTGTCATACCATGAGCTGTACTGAGGAGGCTGAATGATTAATAAAGGAGTCAGTATGTCCACAGGCTGTAAGATCACATGTCTGGCTTTAGTTTTGTCATGCTGCAAACCATTGGCATTTCCTCTCAGCTGCTACACAGCATCAATGGCCCCCTAAAGAAGACACAAGCACATTAGGTGTCTGGGTTGTAGTGAGAAGACAGAAAACCTACTGAGATTATTCCTAGCTATTGTTTGATTTCATTGTTGATGAGTTGGTAGGTAGTTTCCACTGCTTCTGTTTATCAGTGCTACTATCTGTTCATCAGAGCTCTAACAGCATACTGTTTTCCACCTCAGATATGGAAGAGTGAACTATGTGCTGGCTCGAAGGCTGGAGCTCCTCAGAGAGGTGGCTCGCTTGCAGGAGAGTCTCGGCGTCCCAGGCGATGTGTCCTACACCTGTGAAACAGCCGGCCATTTTTACCTTTATCAGGTACGTTCACCTCTAAAGACTTCAACATTCCCTACTGCTCCACGTCCACGCAAAAAAAAAAAATCCCCAGATATGCTTTATTGCCTGTTTAATTGGGCTACATGCACAAACATGAGAAGAAAATGCCAGATGAGACAAGCCTTCTTTTCAGTTTGAATCAGCAGAGCACAGCCCAAAATAGTCACTCCTCGCTGGGCAGAAACAAAGTCAACAAGCAGTCATATGGAGAGGCTGGTGAAAATCAGACTCAACATGGATGAAAAGCAGATTTGGAGGGGGAGGACATGGTGCACAAACAGAGATGCAGTTTTGAAAGGATGAGAGCAGCAAATGCTGTTTGCCATGCTCTACAGAAGCCAGTAGCTATGCCTGATCAGGTTTCAGACGTCTAAATCCAAGAAGTCAGTGTCAGCATGCTTGTGTCCTTTAAACAGAGCTTTTATTTACTTATTTATTTTTGATCCTTTCCTCCTCAGTTTTCACTGAATCTGTATTCTCCCATCTTTCACTTTTCAGTGCTTAGGTCAGGTGATATGAGATACATATACTCATATCAGTGACAGTGATACTATGAGCTAAACTGTGCTAAAGCCTGCAGTCAGACATACATGCTACTAATTAAGCTGGGTATCATGTGGCTATCTGGGTGATTTCTGCTTGTTTAGCAGTGATATAGTGCATGTGAAAGCCACAGGCAGTGATACAGCACACAAACACACTCTCTGTTTCCTGCAGGTTGTATCACGTTGGGAGGAATACACAAGCAAGGTCAGGCCCAAACCTGGCCGGGAGGTGAGCGTGCAGGACGTGGCTGCACACTTCCCTTTCCATAAGTACTTCTCAAACGCACCCCAGCCTGTCTTTAAGGGTCAGAGCTACCAGGAGGACATGGACATTGCAGAAGGCTGCTACCGCCACATCCGCAAGATCTTCACCCAACTGGAAGTAAGTGTGTGGGCGAGTTGTGCACGTAGCTCAGTGTAACTGCAAGTGTTGACTCAAACACTTTTTCTTTCTGAAGGATTCATTACATAAATAAGGGGAAGCAAAAATAATTTGTTAAATGTTGATTAATCACACAGAGTAAGTAAAATTCATTGTGACTGCAGAAACAGACTGAAAAAGCTAGTGTGTCAAAAACATAAAAGTGTGTTTTAAAATATACCCATGTTTATTGTGGACTAGGCCTCAGATAAGCAGGAGACCATCCTCATAATTTACACATTCTTTCATAGTGAATCCAGATAGTTGACACTAAACATTTTGCCTTAATATACCCTCCATCACTCCTTCATTGTGATAACCACTGATATGTTGCTCAGCTTTCTCGTCTCCTGATGAGTGGCACTGGGCCCCCTGTGTATCCCTTTTCATATATTGTTCTATTGCAGTCCCAGCCATCAGGGACAGGCCTGATTTTATGCCGAGATAACAATAGCATTACCCTCTTATGGGAGCACTGGCCTCAAAAAGCAATAACTGATTTATTGGTTTGAAGTAATATCTCTGCCTCTGCATGTGTTCATTTCCCAGAGCTCATACCAGACCACTGCACTGACATGCTTTCTTTGTGAGAAGCTTATTTTTTTCTTCTAGGTATGCTTTTCTATAAAAGCAGAATAAGAGAGACAACACAGTTAGACAGCCAGTTACATTCTCTCTCTTAGATAAGGCAGCTGCTGACAATGAGACATGGCTGTAGATGTCTGGCTCTTGTATTTCAAAAATTTGCTGCAGCATGGCTGGTCCGGAGCTTGTCTCATTTTGTTTCTCACGTTCCAGCTTCGGCTCAGGAAGCAGCTCTGCTGCTGTTTGTCCTCTAATGATGGGCCAGGGTTAAAAATATCCTCCTTAATATTGCATGATTTTATCAGTTTAATATTAAGCTTAAAATAGCAACACATCAAATATTTATGATCCAGTGGTCTCAGTCACAACTGCTTGTGTAGCGCCCGGCAATAGTTCATGGGTTTGCTCTTTTCCTTGTATTTGTGATTTGCTCAATATTACCATATCATAAAAATCAACTGCAAGCCAAAACTCTTTTGAACACAATTAAATGATGTAAATGTTATCCAACAGCCAGCACTTACCTATGATACATGGCAGAAGTTTGACGTTTGTCTCAGACTCATTCTTTATCTAGGTTTAGATGTGAGAATCTTTAATACTGACTGCCTTGTGGGGTTTTTTGTACAGGAGTTCAGGGCCTTTGAGCTGCTGCGTAGTGGACTGGACAGATCAAAATACCTGCTGGTGAAAGAGGCTAAAATCATTGCCATGACCTGCACGCATGCTGCTCTCAAACGCCATGACCTTGTGGAGCTCGGCTTCAAGGTATATCTTCAAACAGGATGAAAACACTGATATCTGGTTACACTTCGATGATTATCAAATTACACATGGATTAAAGGTCTCCCTCACCATGTCGACTTCAGACATATTGATCTTATATTGAAATCGATGGTTGTTTTCTGGGGTAAAGGGTGTTTTCATGTTAAAGCGGTTTCCACATAATTTGTGGAAAATTCACCACATTTTCAGTGGGATTGAACACAGTTTTGTTCATTATGTTCTGTTGTTTCATATAACAGAAAAAAAAATCTATCCCCAGTCTATACCATTGTTACATACCATGGCAAATATAGTGATGATAAACAATACACAGATATAAAAATAACTTTCCCTATCATGGCTTTAGGAGAATTGTATATATGAAGTTTAATGACTTGATCCTATGTTCCAGTATGACAACATCCTGATGGAAGAAGCAGCTCAGATCCTGGAGATTGAAACTTTCATTCCACTCCTACTGCAGGTATAACCTTCTCTCATGTTCAGCCTTCAACCTCTCTCACTTTATCACAGCCAGGCAAGGAGGCAGAATCCTGTTAGCCATAACTCAACATAGCTGTAAATCTGATTTTCTGCTACATCTCTTGCATGGCCGTGCTAGCTTCCCTCTTGATGAATGTGCCCTCTGCTAATTTTCCCTGCGTTGCCTCTCGATCGTTGATTGGATAATGCTTGACCCCTGAGTTCAACTCCCAGTTAAGAGCTTCTGCACTGCCACGTCCTTTATTACTGCTGTAATCCCTATAAGAACAGACCTCTGTACTCCACTCTTGCATGTGCCATAAAGGGCTCAGCCAGTTTATTTTAAGGTTACTAAATCAGCCCACAGTAGCAGAGCAGTGAGTAAACACAGATGTGCCATTGACGGGGATTTGAAATGTGAGTCAGGCTGTAACATCGTTGCTGCTCAGTAAGCGTGTTGATTTTGGGTGTGTGGCTGGAGCATGTGGCTACTCTTGGAGGGGGCTTTGTTTGTTGGAAAGCAGCACGTATGAAGGCATTAACACTCACCCACACTGCTTGGTGTTGTCACAACAAGACTCCACTCTCCACCCTGCCACCTGTCCCTGCCCTGACTGAATGCTCCTGAGACCACAACATTCGGTTTAATGTTACACACTAAAGTAAAATGGCTGGTGAAAAGGGCTGGTATAATAAAGCGTCTGTTTAAGGATGGTTATTCTTGACTTCACTACAACAGTGTTTTCCTGATTCATCTGTCTCTAATATCTGTTAATTATCAAGTCAGTTGTCAGGTGTGTTGGAGAAGGATCACAAATCTACTGCACAGTGTGGTTTCAGGCCTGAACCTGAGAACTGTTGTGTTAACCTCGTCTTAAAGCATTTAATATAACAGGATTTTATGAGTGTAAAATGTGGTATCATGCAGACCATATATCTTCAAGATTAAGTGTTATGAGCAAACGTTTCCATTTCTCTTTTTGTAACAGAATCCCGAGGATGGCTACAGTCGGCTGAAGCGCTGGATCATGATTGGTGATCATCACCAGCTTCCTCCTGTCATTAAGAATATGGCCTTCCAGAAATACTCCAACATGGAGCAATCTCTGTTCACACGCTTTGTGCGATTAGGAGTGCCCACAGTGGACCTGGATGCTCAGGGCCGAGCTCGTGCAAGGTCTGCTTCTTTTTACCAATGCAAAGACCATGTGTTACAGTCCCTTCCTCCTGATATAGCCTTTAGTACAGTTGCATGTATTTTTCATAATTTGTGTTGTCTATTAATGTTCATGAACCCCTCTGTTTGTGTATTGCAGTCTGTGTAATCTGTATAACTGGCGTTATAAGCAGCTTGGAAACCTGCCTCATGTTCAGAGTCAGCCAGAGTTTCAGGCCCCCAACCCAGGTTTTACCTACGACTTCCAGCTCATCAACGTGGAGGATTTCAACGGAATCGGGGAGTCTGAACCCAATCCTTACTTCTACCAGGTCAGTGGTGGCCTCTGTGTCCAGCACACACTGATCTCTATTAACATGTAATGTCTATGGAGCAATTATACATTATTTATTATAGGATTATGTGTAATTATTATTAATTAATACCAGTTAACAGAACTCTGAAAGCTGCTATGGCTGTGAATTGAATTGCTCCCATGAGAAACTGTCTTGCTGCTTTTTTATTTATTTATTTATTTTTTTTTTTTTGAACTTTCATGTGCTTGATGAAAGTTCACATTGTTCCCAAGTGAAAAGTGGTCATGTGCTCAAGACATGTGGTATGGTCATCACACAAGTTTCATTAGTTTTCAAGCATTTTCAGAGTTATTTTTTGTTCCAAATATTGCGCATACACATTCAGACAGCTGTAAAATCAGGGAGGAATCACTTGAGGAGCAATAAAGAAGCTACTGTTTGCACAGTCAGTCCCTGCAGCAGCTGAACAAACGTCCATCAGGCCTCCATGGAGCTCCGGCCACAGCAGTGTTCTGCCAATGAGCCAGCCGCTATTCTAATGTACATTAGTTACACCTCATTAGTCAAAGTACTTTTACACTAATGCTCCATCTCATTCACCATCAATGGCTCTAGATTCAGCATGTCGGATGCAGTATGAGGCTCATGCTTGTAAATGTCGCATTTTAAACAAGGCTTATGACTCCACTTAACCAGCACTAATGTGAAATATTGATTTTTTTAAAATTTTTTTTTGTCTGTGGCCAGCTAATTGGTGAGACTGCTTAGTTACAAGGTTGTTAAAGGTTAATGTTATTAAGGTTGGGGCTATTATTCAGAGTGAGTGTGTAGCCATCATGTATATGGTTTGTGTCTGTGGATCAGAGCATGTTGTTGGTTTGCCATCACTCTGGTTCTTGTCTACTGAATGCTTTGGTGCATAGATGATACCATAAATTGAATTCACGTTATAAGATTCTCTCTCAGTGACGTGTCGGTTCTCAAACTGCACTCACATGGAGCCTTTGGTTTGAAGCTATGCTGTTGCCATGGTTACTGGGGTCTCTTCAGTTGCAGCACATTAGATCACATTTGTATAAAAACACAAGTGTTTTTGTCTTTGAGTGTACAGTGTGGTTATTTGTACATATGGGCTTGTGAATGTTCTGGAGGTGAATAAGCTTTGGGAAACAACTGTGATCATGCACAGAGACAAAATGGTAGCAGTCAGTGCAAATTTTGTTTAGATAAAAGATAGAAAAGTGGACATGTAATTCGGTAGCTCATATGAAACAGTGTCTGACCTTTGTGTACAGAAACACAGTGTAAGACTTGAAGCAATTAATGAAAGATGGTATTTCTGTTTATTTTCACTTGTCAGTTGGGTCAAAGAATATCTGTATAAGCATCTGTATAAGCATGTGTCACTTTAGGGTGAGGAGAGTGTGGGTTACTATCTACACGTACATCTACAGTGTGTTTGTAATTGGAATACATTTATAATGCATACATTGGTGTTTGGGAATTGGCATTTTCAGGGCTTTGGGGGTAAAAGAGGCTGTGGCAAGATTCCATAAACTATTTACTTCTAATTGTCTGAGGTTTTAATAGCTGCCCTGTGGTCCTTTATTGAATCTATTTTTAATGAAGTATTTCAGCCTTCCAAAAATAGTGTCACAGCTCGCTTTATTCAAATGTTCCGCATTATGAGGATTGTTACATTGTTAGCAGCTGTTCGCTATTGAGAGGCCAGATGATCTTTCTGAGAGAAAGAACGAGAGTCAAATTCCCCACCATTCAGTCTTATTAGCCTTGTTTGTCACTCTTTGCTTTGTCAGTGGGAAGTGCATGGTTATATTTCTATGCATGGTTTGGCAGCAGGTCATTGAGCTTTAAAAATCTCCATCCTTCATTTTCTCACTCAGTCACTTGCAACACGCACATGCGCACACACACACACACACACACTACATATGATTTCTGACTGTGCCTGCCTGCATAAGTGCATATTGTTCCCCTTGATTCAAGTGGTGGTTTTTGAGTAACCTCAGTGAATTTCATGGAAAATATAAAAAAATCATGATGATAATTTTTTTGTTCTGACCTTAAACAAAAGTAATGTTATGTTTCATTCATTTCCAGACTGTCAAAATAGATCTTTTGTGTGGTTTATCACATGAGTGGTGAGAGATCAACTAAAATCAGGTCTTATACATGTACAGATTTAGAGGCCAGTACATGGCATCTCGCACTGTACAGTTTACCCATAGTCTAATAAATGAGAAACCGGATAAAACAGTTTGTATTGTTTAAATTTAGTTTCTTCTGCACGGGTGAAAAACCACAACTGATTTGTGTATAACGTTTCTGTAAAACATGTACTCATGCTCCTGTGGATTCGACATATAGATGTAACATCAACCAGAATTTGACATTAAACACAAAAAAAATCAAGAAAAGTCATAATCTATAATTATTGTGCAGGTTAAGATTCTAAATTCACACTATCTGCAACTCATTCATTTATTTAATTCTGCCTGCAATCCATTGCCTAGAGCTTCATCTAGGTGCTAGGTGATCGTTTCAGTGCTCCATCACCTTGTACCTAAACACATGAAGAGCGAAATCCAAAGGCGTGAGAGAGACAGCACTGTTATACAACAGCTAAAGACTTTCTGCCATTACGCATTGTTAAGGGTGCACACGTAACAGGCTTTATAAAGAATGGACTTGCTCTTTTTTCCGTCAAATATTTGAGCTCCAAAAGTACGGCAAATCAAAACATGGAGTGCATGAACAAGATTGGGCCTTGATAATGCTACAGTCAGGGATTTGTAAAACCAATTTTGTTAATATTTATGGTACATTCAGGTCTTATCTGAATTATTATTATAATACCATATTGTAAGCAACCTTGTGTTTGCCACTAACAGCACGGAGTGAACGTTTAATGGTGATTCTTTGTTGTCTGTGCTGTTTATGAAGTCAAAAAGTGTTTCAGAAAATGATGGCTTAGTGGTTCCGATTGTCACATTAACACTCGGTTACTGTGACTCTTACCTAACGTCTACATCTAAAGCTCTGCAACTTTCTCATGCAGTTTGTCACATTTATCATTATGTGTAATGTGTTGTTTCTTTTCTGTGTGTAGAACCTTGCTGAGGCAGAATACTCTGTGGCTCTGTACATGTACATGCGGCTGTTGGGTTACCCAGCAGAGCGCATCAGCATCCTTACAACTTACAACGGCCAGAAGCACTTAATCCGAGACGTCATCAACCAGCGGTGTGCCAACAACGCCTTCTTCGGCCAACCCAGCAAAGTAATCACAATCTCTCAGATGCGTTTGTCTATGTTGAATGCTTATATACTTTGCATGCATACATCAGATAACATGACTTTGTCATTAGGGAAACAGAAGAACAAATTGTCTTTTTAACTGTTATACCAATATAGGTCTAAATCTGTTTCCTCCTGACTGAGTTGCAAAGAACCCAGAGTTCAGCATTTGTCTAAATATCTTTATGGATTAGATTAGATTAGATGGATGTGTGTGTGTGTGTGTGTGTGTGTGTGTGTGTGTGTGTGTGTTTGTGTGACTGACAAAGAGGCAGAGCATGTGGCTCTATCCTAAATCACATTACCATGTGCTCTTAATTACACCATTACTCAGGAGGAAGTTATCACAGGGGTTATTCACATAGAATGAGCATTTAGTTTGAGAATCAAGGAATGGGGATTGCAGAGGTTATAAGATATACATCCATGAAGTGCTTAAAAAAACTAAAATCAGGTTTGTATGTAACAGGAAGCCAGTAAAGATAGGGCAGCACATGGAGGATTGCCCTCTTTCTAGTGGCAGGAGCTGCTGAAATCACCTGTACACCTATTCATTTACGTGACAGGGAGAGAAATAGAGCAGCGACGAGAATGTGCTGAACTGCAGAAAGGTCACTCGGCCTTTGTTTGGCTAGAACTCTGCTGACAGTTTGTCAGAATTGCTAAAACAAATGTCATTTCAGAAGTCTGCTGCAAGCACTCTAATTAGAGACAAGAAGAAAGAGAGTAACAAACATAATTTTGCAAAGCAGATTATTATTAGACTCTAGACAAGCTCTAGAGAAGAGAGGAGCACTGAGCACACACTGCATGCAGCTTCAGAGGAAAACAACACCACATTTACATATACATGCAGGCGCTCAGTGTGTGGAAATATGTATATGGCTTTCAGCTGCTTACTGCTGGGAGGATTGTTTATTTTAATATCTTCTGTGCTTTCCCCATGACCACTCAAGCTCTTACTTTGTTAAGAGGCCTTTTGATGAAAAATTGCATTAATGTGGGTGCAGGTTGAATTAAATTCAGAACTCAGCCACACACATAACAGATACATACACACACAGCGAGCAATAAGGCAGGTACGAAGCTTATATAGTCAAGAATAGCAGAAGAACAGAGACACCTATTCTGGAGGAATAACACATTTGCAGAAACTGTTAAATCAGAGTTTGCTAAAATAGGACATTCTCAATGATTCTCATTTAAGTCTGCACATCATAAATTTGACAGGCCAAAGCAGACTTTGTCACTGCTGGAGACCGACCAATAAATGTTTCACTTCAGTGACCATCTGCTGAGAGGCATCACCCACTCCAGTCCCAGGCTGAGGGTGCTAATGAGAGGAAGCAGCCTGTAGTATCAGTGTGTTCTGCTCTCATGGACTCCTTCTGGAGCACCTTTACTCATCAGCAGGTTCTGGCTGAGCTGCGGTTCAGTGGTATTGCACTTTGACCCATCATGTGCTGGCTTAAGTTTGAGGTTAGTCATGGATTCCCCAAGCCCTTGAGCAGAATATAATCCACAGTGTTACAGAACTCACTGAAGGTGAATAATAAAATGCCCTGCCATGCTGCGCCAGCTGGAGAAAAGCAGGGCAAAGCATTTTGGACATAACCACATGGCATATCTAGTCCATCATGTTTCTGAAGGCGGGTCCTCAGGGGTAGGGAATGGCTGCCTGAGCCAAGCTCTGTGGTTGATGGTTCAGAAAAGCAGGGCATCTGAGGCAATGTTTGGAGAAGGAACCACAGAGTGCTGAAATGGCCTGTCTAAACCTACAGATCTCACTGCTTCCTGCTATTGTAAAGTGGCATATTGTTGCTCGCGGTGCTGCACCTGTTCTGTATAGCAACAGAGAGCTGTAAATAGATGGCCCTCTCTTCCCCCCCCTCAGTTTATTTATTTATTTTTTTCCTTTGTCCACCGAAAGGGCCCAGCAGTAGATTGTCTCAGTGGACTGAATGTCTGGAAATAGTTCAAGGCTGAGATTTATTTAAAGGTGCTGCCCATTTGTCAGGGAGCACTTTAGTAGGGTCACATTTTTCTGTTTATCACGCCCTGATCAGACAGAAGCAGCCAGCACTACTGTGCTCTGATAGCCTACAATGATTTTATCAGCCTGCAGCAGCTTCTCTCTCTTCTATCAGTTGTGTGTGTGTGTGTGTGTGTTTGAGTGAGTGTGAGTGTGATAGAGTCTGTGCAGTATAGCAGCTTGGAGCATTACTGTACAGAGTTGAAAACTGTGTTTCAAATTTGCTTCTTTTTGGCGTTTTATTAAAAGGGAATTAGTTTACCTGCCTGGTTTCTTTTACCTTTTTCCTTAATTTCCCTAAGTATGTTTTCATGATCGCATTGAAAAGCCAATCATGAAAACTCAGGTGCACATAAACAGATAAATAACCGTCTAAGGTTCTTGCCTGCCTCAGTGTGTCTTAGTATACCCATAGCTGCAAGCCACAGCCATTTTTGCGAAAAAAAAAAAAAAAAAACTAAATCCTATTTAGCAACTAAAAAAAAAAAAAAAAGAAGAAAAAAAAACGGGTAACCAAGAACAGCACAGCCTGCATTTAAAAAAATAAATAAATAAATAAAACCCCGGGATGTTCTTTTGTAGGTAACAACAGTGGACAGGTTTCAGGGTCAGCAGAATGACTACATCATCCTCTCTCTGGTGCGCACCAAAGCTGTAGGACATCTGAGGTAAGCATTTTGGTTTTGCACACAATTGCTGAGTTTTAGTGCTGTCATGTGACCCACACACACACACACACACTTGTTACCCCATGCAGAGTCAGAACTGTTATGGGAGAGGGCTGATATGAGCAGAATTACTGTGAGGAACATGTACTGAATGATTGTGGTGAAATAACAAGCAATGCAAGGCTTCACGATCAAAGCCCTGGCTCTTAATACCTCTTATAATAAGTGTGTTCATTAGTGTGTGTGTGTGTGTGTGTGTTTGTGTGTAAGTGACAGAAAAGCCTTTTGATTTACATTCAGCTATGTAATACTCATGACTCCTACTTTAATGTGTTGCATATGTAATAAACATCTGAAGTCTGCCACAGTATTTTTTTTTTCAGTGGAAGAATTAGTGCTGTCTTCTGGTGTGTTTACTGTTGAGCACTGAGACAGGCTCAGCACAGCACGCTGAACCTGCAGCCTGGAAATGGAGTTTTAGCCTAATGAATAAGTTATGGCTTTGTATCTGTGCTCTGCTAGCTTAATGTCCTTAAAAGCACTAGAAGACTATAATCGTCTTCAGAAACATGCCGAGCTGAAGTAAAACCGTTTACTGTCAGTCCTCTCAACACTGCTTTTCCTCTGATACATATTGGCCTAATTCAATCCATCTTTTGGGTTTCCACTTAAAGTCTGAGGTAGTGCATTCTTTTTAGTTTGGACTGATGGACCTGCAGCCATGCTAAAGAGCAAAAGTTTTTTTTTCTTTTCTCTATTTTAGTCAACTTGAATGAGTGAAAGGTACTGCGGTTTTAGTTTTGGTTGTGGCTTTTATGAAGTCTTTGTAGAATGGTTTCCATTTGATTCATTCTTGATATTTCCTCCAGTCATCTATTAATAATTGGAAAAGAACTGATTCATGCTGCACTCCTTTGGCATACACTTTATACCTCTGTATTAATACTAGTATGAAGATGCAGATAATATAGCTCTGATGCCTGCCAGAAGTGGACCCTCTACAGACATGCATACACATTCAACATCTGATCTTAGTGGATAACATGCTTTACATCTATATCAAATTCTTCCCTTTCATTGATGACGTTTGCTACTGTGATGCTGCTGAGTGGACAGCATGAGATTTGATTACAGTCTGATTGATTTTTTTTCATGAGCACTATTTCCGTAGTTGACCCCTGTTTGTGACAGTCTCCTCTCCTCACATTCTCTCATACACAGACAACTCTCAAAGATAATATTGCACTTTCTCCCTATCCCTACACTCTTGTTTGTGTGTTTCATACTGTGTGTTTGAGGCTGTGAGGAGATGCAGAAGTGAAGCCAGTACTGAAGAAAAGAGTAGTGTGTGATGATAAAAGATTTATAGTCTGAACTCATTGCACCACGAAGTGCCTTATCAGCCGTTTTCCAATTGAACCAGATTGGTTTCATTAATGACGACTCACACTCCAGCCTGTAAAACATCTTTTATTGAGCATGCTCTTATCATTAGGAAAGGCTAACTACCCCCAACTGTGGAAAGTATCAAATGCATCTAATCCTGTAATTGTCTGTCTTTTCTCTCTTTCCTCCTCACTTGCATTCCTGTACATTGCCTTTTTCTTTTGTTTCTCCCACCTTTACCTTATGTGTACAGAGATGTGCGGCGTTTAGTGGTAGCTATGTCCAGAGCCAGGCTGGGCCTCTACATCTTTGCTCGGGTCTCCCTTTTCCAGAACTGCTTTGAGCTGACGCCTGCCTTCAATCAGCTGACTGCGCAGCCACTGCAACTGCACATTCGACCTCAAGAGTACTACACCTCCGTGAGTACACACGCCTGCACATGTAGAAAGATTAACAGTGACAGTCATACCGTCAAGTTGTCCAAGGCCATTTAGTCAATGTAGAATAACATAACCAAAGAATTACTTAAGCCTTATACTAAAATCAAACGCTGTAATCATGGGCTCTATAGACAATATGCTCATACTGAACACAACTCAACACACTCAGTACTGTTTGACTTTATAGTATACAATTGTGGAACAGTAATGATTTAGAATCCTAATATTAGAATCCAGCCTCCGCGCGGTTTCAACATATTCAATCTTTATTTACCCTACCACATGTACAATATTTAATGAGAGGTGTAGCCTAAAAATATAGCCTCGTACAAAGGTCAAGTTAAAGTGAAGGCCACTGCTGTAACAGCAGGTGTACTGGTGTGAGATGGCCACTGCCTGGTCAGTGTGAGCACATACATATAAAAACTCTAAACAACCTTATCAGTGTGAAACCAGAAATCAAGATAGACACCTGTCTGATAGAAATCAGACACCTCTTGTCCATCTTGAATGCACTCCTGAAACCAAAGAAGTTCAAGAGAAAATATATAAATAGATAATTATTCAGGGAAAAATATTGAAAAACCTACAACCATCTGGTTGCATTTCATGAACACCATGTCTTAAATGATTTACAGCACAAAAACCTGCAATTTCTATAAGACTTTTTATATTCACTGTAGCAATGTGTGTGAGGAGGTCTGGCAGGCCCTGTTCTACACACACACACACACACACACACACACACACACACACACACACACATATATACATACATACACATACATACAGCCTACTCACTTTCCTTAGAGTTTAGTTGGCCAATTCAAACAGACCTGTAGTCCAAGAAACTCTGATTATTCATGCATACTAAAAAACGCATTTAGTACATGCTGTTTTTCTGTACCTCTATAGTGAATGTGTAGAGTTGTCTAGATTCAAGAATTATTGAATTATTCATAAATGCATATTAGTGGCCTCTAAAAATGGATGTCATTGTGTTATTAAATTGCTGTGCTGAATAGCAGACACTACAATTCCAAGGACACTTACAGAATATTCATTTTTCCTGTGTGGGTCAAATGAATGCACTAGATGTCTGTTCCTGTCCTGTACTGTGCAAAGACAGAAAGTAGTTAGTAAATACGTACAGCACAGTGAAAACTAGGAAAATAATTTCATGGAAACTGACGTAAAAGCTTCCTCCCTGTCTCTGTCTTTCCTTACAGACTGAGGAGCGCTCGAACGAACCTGATCAGGTAGTACAGAACATGCCTGAGATGGCCAACCTGGTCTACAATATGTACATGCATATGATCCAGAGAACCCAGCAGTACAGACAGGTAAGCACGTCACTGTCTCCTTTCCTTTTCCAAACACTCTATTATGTATTATTCATCACAACGCCATCTGCTTTCTTTTTAGTTGAATAACACAGTTAGATCAGCTGTAATAGAATCATGCTGCATGATCATGCTGAAACTTAAGCAATGAGCATGAATGCAGTGTTTTGAATGAGAGATAAATTGCTGCTAATGAAGACCTGCTGTGCTAAAGTGTGGAGTGAGCTCAGGCTCATGTCACCCCTCTGCTCTCCAACTCCCACACCAGAGCAAAGCATCAGTTTTAGAGCTGCTGTTAGTCAGTGTGGCCTGTTAAAGCCATTTTACACCAGAAGCAGCGAGACACGTCCATCAGTGTAGGCAGAGTGTGGAGCAAGTATATAAATATAACACAAATGTTTTATTAATTAAATTTTTTTTTTTAATTATGCAAATATAACATAACCTTTTCCTACATCAGTCAACAGTTGCACATCTTTCCAGGTTAAACATCCAAATATTCATTATTTGCCTTCAAGTATCTCAATTTTATTTAAAAAAAATTAAATAGAGGCATGGACAAATCACTAGCCTGAGCAGACCACAACCCTCCGTGCTACTGAATTTTTTTTTTTTCCAGAATTATTCTTTTCAGAATCAGGAAAATGCAGGTTTGGAGAAACACTGCTGAAACTGAAATCCTTTGACAGAATTTGGATTTTAACTGTCACCAGAGCACTGTTATAGTAGACTACAGATTAAAATGTTTAGATTATTAGCATACAGTACAACATATAGCATTAATATTGTATTTTGTCATGTTTCTAGCTAGAAACCATGACCCTGACATGCAAATATATATATATTATTTTTAAATAGCCACTCTGCGCTACCAGTGTCTGGTGTAAAAGCCACTTTTATTAACATGGTAGCATGTTGGACAAGGTGGTCTGGTGTAAAATGAGCTTAAGCGGAGCTCCAAATTGAATGAAGGCTAATGAAATTTTAATAATAATAAGCTACAGATTCAATTATTTATAAATATTCCATAAGTCACATTCATATGCATAGAACTATGCATCATGGTTGGTAAAAATCCAATCCGCATTTAAGATGATGCCAAGTAGGCTTGCAACCCCAAGGTTCAGAACCTATGTCTTAGTCTATTGATGCACTTAAGGTAATAAATAGATAACTAGCTACACATACTGTATATTTTTAGCATATTTTTAGCAGGCAGTGGTGGCTCAGTGGTTAAGGCTCTGGGTTACTGATCAGAAGGTCAGGGGTTGAAGCCCCAGTACTGCCAAGCTGCCACTGTTGGGCCCTTGAGCAAGGCCCTTAACCCTCTCTGCTCTGTATCATGGCAGACCCTGTGCTCTGAACCCAACTTTAATGTGAACTAATGCCAACTTTAATGGGATATGTGAAGAAAAGAATTTCACTGTGCTGTACTGTATATGTGACAAATAAAGGCTTCTGCTTCTGCGTAGTCAATTTGGTTTCTGGCCAAATGGCCAAATTTGTCCACCCCTGAAGTAGTATTTAAACAGTGAAATTTGTTTTGCCAGACCTCATATGGTCACACTTGTTGGAAAAGTGGGTGTTGGACAGTTAGATTTTCTACACAGTAAAATACATTTTTTTCATTTCGTGGATGAAAACAATTTACACATAAGAGTGTAATCCAATATATTTGACAAAGGATCTGACAGCAGTATAAGAGCCGCAGAACTAATTTTACAGTATTTGACCACAAGTGCCATACACACTATTAACAAAGCAGACAGTTAAACTACAAATGATCTCAATACCTATGAACAGTAATACACACTAGTGTAATACGAGTAACCATGAGGAAAATATGGGCAACCTCCTAGCAGATAAGAGACATATTTATATATACAGAGCTGAGCACTAAATTTATTTGCAGCATACTAGAGTATATTCATCCATATCCAATGAACTTCCAAATAGTAATGTTTTTCTTTGTCTTTGTGCAGCAGCAGCAGATTCTCCCACCCCCAAGGCAGGTGACGACAGAGGAAGAATCTGACGTGAATATGAGGGACGAAGAAGAGGAAAAAGACAGTCAGCCTGAAGGAGAGAGCAAAGAAGGTGTGACTATAAACAAGGCTGAGCAGGAGGAGTCTGAGATGAAGATGGAGCAGGAGTCTGGTGTGGAAGAGCAGCACACAGAGGAACATGCTAAAATGCCTGAACACCCAGGTAGAGACAGTGACAGCGGAGACAGTGAGGAGGACGAGTCCTAAAGCAAATCCACCCACACACCACACCTCTGGTGGCCAGGATCCACTGCACCATCCACCAGCATGTGATTAGTTTTTATTTTTCCTTTTTACTTCACCTTGATTTGGTTTCTTGAAAATAATTGCCTTTTGTAAGAAAACATTTATAACAAATGAACATCATTTTGTAATAAAATTAAAGTAGTTAAATCTACATTTAATTCTTGTGTTTTTTTCTGTGACTGAAAAAAGTTTTTCCTGTTTTTTTTTTTTTAATTATTATTATTATTATTTTTTTTTTTTTATTTTAGAATTCTCATACATGCAGCCTACTTCTCTTTATAAACTTCCTGCTTGGGTGTATATTTATCACTTTTTGCTGTTAATACCGTTGTGTATAAATGCATGCCTTTTGCAACTTCCCTAAAAGTCTTCCTCCTCCATAATGCAGTACATTTTTCTCTTCACTCCTCCCCAAGTGCATGTCCACTGCTTCCTACAAATTAGTGTTAAGCAGAAGGACTTTGTTGCCAGGGTTCACATACACAGAGCCAGTTAGCCATTTGTAAGCAGAGACTGCGAGACAGGGATCAGTCTTTAACTTAGGAATTACCTTTCCTCCAAACACAAGGACTTGAGGAATCCTCTTAGAGGAGAACTGTAAACCCAAGAAAGACCTTCAAAGAGGTTTGTATTATTTTCTTTTTTCTTGATTGCTTTGTTTCTTTGTCCTGACAGTGTTGCACATTCACATATACCTGGTTGAAATGTAGTCAAGTACTGTGTTTATATCCTGAGTTTATTACATGAAAGGTTACTGAGGGTTGTTCAACATGAAGTGCATCCATGAATACAGTGGCATGGTGTTTTAATGATTCACTAGTTTTATGATTTACCACATATGGTGTTTTTTTGGGTGGAGTTTTTTTTTTTTTTAACCAGTGCACATGACTGAGAAGCATGAGTACCTCAAGACTACAGGCTCTTGCATCACTTCTGCTGACAAAACAGGATTGTCACAACATGTCAGCTGATGACCACATGCCATTTATCATTCAAGCAGTGCTACTCGCCACAGCTTTTATGCTCTGGACATATATTGTTTCGTGTTGTTTTGCTTTTGAAACCACAAGTAATGGAAAAGAGAGTGCGAGATTGACTAACAGATCGGTTCAGCAGCAGCAGTGTTAGTTGTTGTGCCAGACTGTGGTGGCAGAGCAAGAGGTCAGTTTGTGGGTCAGGCTCTCTGTTCCCCATCCTCACCTATTGTCATGAGCTGTGAGTAGTGACTGAAAAAAATAAGGTCACAAGTACATATGGTGGATATTAGGTTCCTCTGCAGGGTTGCTGGGATTCAGCATATGACAGGAGCCATTGATTAAGGAGGTTGGGCACTAGTGGAACAGTATCAGGCACGTCCCACTGGACACAGACGCAGAACCTGCTGGAGAGATTATTTCACACAGTTGGCTTGGGAACGTCTATGAGGAGCTGGAATGTGTGGCTAGGGATAGAAAAGTATGAACTGACAGTCTCAGCTTGTTGCCACTGCGTCCCCACCAGGAAAAGTGGAAGAAAACTGAATGAATGAGGGGAAAAAAAGAAGCAAGGCCTCACCACCCTCAGGCAATGTCGACACACAATTTGATTATGAACACTGCATGCACTCTGTTCCCCCACATAGGGCTTAGGCAGCAGCAGCGACTGTAATATTAATAACCCAGCCAGGCTGTGGACCTGTAATTGCTGTGCTTGTGATGGAGAACACTGAACACTCCAAAAACCTATACTTAATGCATCCTTCTATCTGAAGGCCATTGTGCAGGTGTGTGTCGTTGGAGCCATACAACATCCTTAACCAGGGTATTGAAGGAACATGTAGAACAGTGGCTTCTGTTAGCGTAATAACACAGTTCTTGTTACAAAGTATTATGAGCTATTGTAATCTAAGCATTTTAATCACCTGCATAGTTACGTAGCAGAAGTGGGATTAGATTTCCCACAGTGTCAGTCCATTTTACTTGATTTGTCCAGATACCTAGCAAGTGTTTGTTATACACATTATAAACTACGGCCCATGTTACTCCAGAATTAGACAGTTGTCTTGTGTTAGTCTACTGGTTGACATCTGATTTGCTAGTCAAATTTGCTAGGTTTTGACATCTGATTTGCTAGGTTTTGACATCTGATTTGCTAGGTTTTGACAAGTCAACAGACAATATACATTACCACAGTCTAACTCGCTCTACTCTCCTCTTCCTTTCAAAAAGACACACTTCATATGTGCTAGGGTTTAGTAGAAATACAGTTTGGACAAATGGCTTGAAACACTCAGCACAATCTCAGTGAGCATAAAGCAATGAGTAATTGTACAAGTTACAGATGTCTGCAGGCTAGAGTGCCAAAAAACACTAAGAGCAATGTTATGAGTCAGAGTCCCATAAAAAAATTCAGAAAATTCAGTAAACAATCCATTTGGCAAGAAAAGATTGTAATTCTGAAGAAAATGGTTTTCCCCAGGATTGTTGCATAGTCCTAACCTTAAATGCTGACTGAAAATCCAAGGAGCAAACAGTATCCTCTAAGTGCACAGTCATGGAAATGAAAGTTGAATACATCTATGATTACACATCACACTAAGCGTTGATTTCATTATGTCACAGTAAAGATTTCTTTCTTAAATAATACACACTGGAATGTGACACTGACATAATTATCAGCATGTATATGTATAATAAACTTCCTGCTCTCTACTGTCTAGGATGGCAGGCTCCTGTTTTTGGGCAGTAGTGTGGCTGATTGTGCTGCTATTGATTGGTTGGCCGCTCAGTATCTTCCTTGGAGGGCTGTATGGCCTCTTCGCCCCCCTGACCGCCTGCCTCGGCTTTGACCGCCTAACAGATCTCCTGATGGCAGGAGCCAACCTGGGCAGGACGTGTGCCCAGAACATGAGACATGGCACACCCATGTGCTGAGGATGTAGCATTATCACTCACCTTTTATTGTTTTTAATAAGAAACACCACTTCCAATAGAGATTAAAATTGTTTAAAGGCTCAGCAAATTTATATTATACTGTGATGAATTATAACAGGAATAATTACAGAATTGTAATTATTGCACTTAACTAGATTGTTTACTTCATATATATATTGTATTGTATACTTCATATATATATATGGACAACTACCTACTCACCAGAGATGTTAATAAAATTAAAGTAAATATAGTTTTAAGCCATTTTTGATGCTCAAAAAATGGGTAAATATTGAAGTGTAAAGGACTCAGGGAGAGTTCAAGCAGAAACATTATTAAAAGTTAAGAGCCTGTAACAATCCAAATAACCCTAGAGGATCCTTCCTTTTCCCTAAAAGCTTCTGTTGACTTACAGTTTAAGTACAACTACCAAATTTAAGCACATCCTTTTAGAGTTCCTCCTCAGAAAAAAGTAAGAGAGAAAATAGGATCGGAGAGGACAGAAAAAGAGGAAAGCAGAAACTTGTTAGCAATGTCACTTTTTATATATTTGAGGATTTGCTGAGGTTTCTTGTTACCCTGATACAAAATTAATCTCATCCCAAATTGAGAAGTGTTGAAATAGTTCTCATAAAGGTTTTTGACAAACATGAGTCTTCAAAAAGTGTCATTTTCAGAGAATTTAAATTTACAAAAACTAGTAGGGAAGGTGGAACCTTATCTCTCTTTAAAAACTCTAGCTAAAATGTAATGCATTTTGTGATGGAAAGCTTGTTAGGATAAATATATTTTATCTTGCTGGTCCCAGACTTAAGAGAATTTCTGTGAACATTTGAAGTATTCTGTCTGTTACTTATTTTACTCTTATTTTACTGTCTTGCTGAGTGTGCTCACTCACACCCCCTAGAGGCTGAGGGTAGAAAGCAGGATCTCAGGACATTTTAACATCACAACAGCCCTCACTATTTCAGCTTTTGATTCAAAACAGTTCTCTCTCCAATTGATTACATGAATTATAAACATGTTATTTGATGGGTACCAACTTTGGGCCTTCATAAGATATGCACAAGCATTGCATAAATCTTTTATAAAGCAATACTGGATGACTTCTGTAAGGCTTATATCAAAATATGAGAGATTGCATAAAAGTTGCTTTGTTGTTACATGCAAGAGCCTTCAATTTACATTAAGGCTGGACTGTTTTAGACTGTTGTAGCTGTCATTTTAACCATATCTTGGAAGCTATTATTTTGACTTTTCTGAAATATTGTCCTGTCATTGTATCTTTTGGGATGTGTATTTGCTGTAAGTACTTTGTATACGAGCACTGAAAATTGAATGCTCTTCAACTGAAGTGGTGTTGGTCGATTTGCATTCAAAACTATTATGAAGCATCATTCCAATGCAACTTCACTTATTTATGAAGCCTGTATATGTCAGCAAAATGAATTATTTTAATGCCCCCAAACTCAAGTGGTAATCAAATTTGCATTTATAAAACTGATATGAAGCATTGTGTATACCATCTACAACTTTCTCAAAGAGTTACGGATCTGCTGAAGAAGGAAAGATTAATCTGCAGGATAAACAACCAGATCTCGATCGACCTACCCATAAATATAATCAAGTGTTGCTCTCTCTTCTGTCTTTCATGTAACAGGTCACAAAACTCCTGAGTTTTGACATAAGCCTTTCATATATTCTCCAGCATTACTTTAGAAAATATATACCAAATGGAATGTATGCACAATAAAGTGTTACCCAGCTTGCTAATGTTTTTGCATGTATAGCATATTCAACAAGGTTTAATATGTGATTGATATATTATACTGTGGTTATATCCATGATTAAAGCCATTTTAGTACTTTTTAACGAAAGTTATGAAAGCAAAGTTCATGCGTTATTATGATAAGTTACTGCCGTCTATTTTAAGACCACTTACAGCTTCCTAGCTTCCAAATCCCCCTTCTGACTTATCCAGGATATCCTTGAATATGAAGCAACAAATATGAGCACCACTTGACATTTGTAGATTAAACCATTCATTTTGATTCATGCATATTTCATGATCATTCCAAAGTGCTGTTTAACCTCATTTTCTCACTATTGACTGATGTACCGAGTGACAATAATTCTTTCAAATGGAACAGTAAGGCCTAATCTTTGAGGAAAATATATAGCTGTTGCACAAAATTTGAAATGCAATATTTATGAGACTGCAAAATGAGACTTAGTTAGACCGCACGTGTTCAGGCACAAATCATACTGGCCTAAATCTAGTTTAGTTTCAGGCTTGTGCTTGTTTTCTTTCCACTTCCCTGACTGTAAAGCAAAGCTGGCGGTGGGCAGGCATGGCAGAGAGGACACAGTGGGACATGGAGGATGCATGTGTGACATTAGCTGAGATTGGGCCCAGGCTGGAAATATTCTATGTCAGTGTGAGATGGAGAGAGGAAACAGGTCCGCCTATCTTGCTGAGCTGATATGTGGGGGATTTGCAGAGAGGACATGGAATGCCAAGCATCCAATTAACCCCATACCGCTTTTCTAATTTGGCTCTCACACACCGGACAGGGAGTGGACTCTCCTGTACTGCTGGCTCAGGGAATCTCAGGACTGACTGCAGCGCCAGACAGTGGTATAAGTACATACATGAGTCAGCACACTGACTTCAAATGGGATTGACTTCCTGTGTACATGTGTTTAAATAACAATGGTATGTTCTTGCCTATTCTGTCCCCAGAATCTCTTACAGCTTTAAAATGTGTCAAATATATATGTATCAATATAGTGATCATTATGAATGGCCCAGTGAATAGGAGTGGCATGCATCTCTGTCCTGCAGTTATATTTACATAATGTATATGCAGTGTGTGTTTACATTATGTACTGTCTTGACATATTAAAGAAGTGAATGAGAAACTTGGGATGTGAAACCCACAGATCAGGACATATGATAACACAGTGGAACTAACTGTGCACTGGCATATAATATTCATATTTAAATTGCTGTTCCCAGAAGATAATCATCAGTGATGGCACTACATGTATATATGGTAGAAAGGACATTCACAGTATTTATCTACAATATGTATCCATAACATTTGTAAGTATAGCTATAGCATAAAAAATAGTATGTTAAGTAAATAAAGGACAAGGATGGGAAACAGGATGGGATTAAAGGACAAGGATGGGAACGGTTTGAGCAAAACACAATAAAATGTTTACCTCTGGTTCCACATGGGCCCTTTGGATTATTAATGGATCTATCTTCTTTTAAGGGTTTCTTCAGAGGGACACACAGTTGAACCCTTTAGAGTTCTAGGTAGAGCATTTCTTTGTCATTCTTAAGCTATTATAGATCATCACAAAATTAGAACCTGCTTTGTTCAAAATGTTAGTAAGTCAGGTCAAAAGTATAACCAAAACAAAAAAGTAAGAGAGGTCAACCTTGAAGAACAGTGATACTCCTTGTCTGTCATAAACAGCCATGGCCATGAAATATAAAGCTGAGAAAGAACCTCATATGTTCTTCAGCCCTGTATACATCTATTCATACAACATACTACAAATTCAGTGTTCCTTCTTCTAGAAATTTGTTTTGTCTCCTATAAACAAGTTTATATAGAAAAAACTACTTCAGATATGACATAACTACAGTATAGGCTTATAGTTTCAAGCAGAAAGATTCCACTCAATTACAACAATTACAATTATGCAGACCCACTAAATACTGTTACAGTTATGCTAACCTTAAATTAGCATAAATAAAGTGATTAATAGCCCAACATCAATGATGTATTACAATCTTGGACAACACAAGCCACAACAAAAGGCTTTAAAAAGTGTGTTATTGACATGGCAAGACAACAGGCTGAGCCCCTTTTGTCATTTTGGACCACACATGCAGATGGAGTTAACACAGCATGCCATAAAAGGGACACAAGTGTAAACACCCTCCCTCCCATCCCCATCCCCGTCCCCATCCCCGTCCCAATCCCCATCCCATTCAAAGTGTCACACACCTTCTAATGGCACAGGCATCGACCAAATAAGGACAACTGGCCAAGAAGTGTGTCCCACTGCCTGGTATAAAGAGGAGCCTTCACACTCCTGCACACAGCCCCTCTGCCTGTGCTGATCTGGTGAGTGCGCATGCGCAGTGCACACGTGCTTAATGAGACTTTTAATCACCTGTGCGTCTTTTCTGTCAGTTCTGTTAAAACAAACTAACAACCAACATTATGTTCAAACCCTAAAACTAACACTAACAGTGCAAAGTGGAATTAGTAGCTTAACTCACTGACAATAACTGGTTAGAAAAAGTAATACAACACAAGAAAAAAATCAAGTCATCGTTTTGTACTGTTTTCCTGTAATTGTGTATTTAATGAAAAAGTTTTGAATTCATGGAGTCATCAACAGCTGTGATCATGTTTAAATGTTATTGTTAATGAATGTTTCTGACTATGTTAGACTGTCCAACATGTGTGATGATGAGGAGACTACAGCTCTGGTGTGTGATAACGGCTCTGGGTTGGTGAAAAGCGGCTTCGCTGGAGATGACGCACCAAGAGCGGTATTCCCATCCATCGTCGGTCGCCCACGTCATCAGGTAAAGTTTACCTTCATTATTGTTCTTCAGATTTATAAGTCTTGCTTATAGCTGATCAGTCTTACTTGTATATCTCACACGGTTACATTGTTAATACTATAAATTCCACTGATAAATGCTGGGTTATTTTTACAGCTCAGAGTTTAGCTTGTGTCAGGTTGATAATGGGGAGTCACACTGTAGCATGCGGACCTGAAAGGGAACAGGCGCCTTGTGTCTAGATTCATTTTCTGGAAATTTCCACTGTGCCTGTCGAGAACAGAAATCGGCCGTAACTACAAGAAATGCAGTTTTGTTTACATTTAACTTAATTTATAATTTAGTCGAATCTTTCAAGCTTATATCGAAATAACTTTTCAGCATGGAGTTTGGCTAGCCAATGTTAGCCTGCTGGCAAAAAATGCACAAGAGGAAAATACAGCTGGAGTTGGCATGCTGTAATATATTAAACAATTTCGTATTGTTTCTAAGAAAATTTTAAAGATTAGATTCAACATCATATTTACAGTTAACATTAACTATTAGTGTTACTTCTAGCTAGTTAAAAATTGCCTCACACTTTCTCTATAAAGTGAACTCAGAAGTTCATTTCAATTATGGTTTTGATATTTGTCACTCATGATTTCAAAATGTAAATGGATATGATATCAAGTTAGCATGTTGTAGTTGAGTAAAAAAAATGCTGTTCATGTGACACACGCACATACTCTCACACACACACACACACTCACACACACACACTGTAACTAGTGCCCAGCAATTTTTTTTTGTCATTTTTACCCACAAAAACACCCAGGGTCAGCATCCTAACCCGACCTTGGTGCATTAAAACACCCCAGGCTGGGTCAGTCCATATTGGCGTCAGTGGTAGGTTTCCAAATTGACCCAAATTGTGTTATCCAGCAAATTTTTAAAGTGCAGAGAACGTTAGAAATGCAAGCTTGGTTAGTGTAAAATCAGTACATGTGACTTATCAAGTCTTCAGTTTAGTGTATTGTTGTTGCTATTGTATTAATTTACTTTTCTGTGTAGAGTTCATTGTTGTACTAACTGACAGCCCACGGTTATATGAATGAGCACGAACTGAATCACTTCTATCGCCTTCTAGGGCGTCATGGTCGGTATGGGACAAAAAGATTCCTATGTGGGTGATGAGGCTCAGAGTAAGAGAGGCATCCTGACCCTGAAGTACCCCATTGAGCATGGCATCATCACCAACTGGGATGATATGGAAAAGATCTGGCACCACACATTCTACAACGAGCTGCGTGTGGCACCCGAGGAGCACCCGACCCTGCTAACTGAGGCTCCTCTCAACCCCAAGGCCAACCGAGAGAAGATGACACAGATCATGTTTGAGACCTTTAATGTTCCTGCCATGTATGTGGCTATCCAAGCCGTGCTCTCCCTCTACGCTTCCGGCCGCACAACAGGTTAGACTCGGGTCAGATTGAGTTTCGTAGCCGTTGCTGTGCCCTCGAGTAAGCTTAAGTTCATAAAATACATGCTCTTCTAGGTATCGTGCTTGACTCGGGTGATGGTGTGACCCACAATGTGCCCATTTATGAGGGTTACGCTCTTCCTCATGCCATCATGAGACTGGATCTGGCTGGTCGGGACCTCACAGACTACCTTATGAAAATCCTCACTGAGCGTGGCTACTCCTTTGTAACAACAGGTACGCATTATATCAGGAATGTTGCATCAGGTCATATATCCAGATTTTGCATGAAGAGACCCAACTATTACAACGTATTCTGCAGCTGAACGTGAGATTGTGCGGGACATTAAGGAGAAGCTATGTTATGTGGCATTGGATTTTGAGAATGAGATGGCTACAGCTGCCTCCTCCTCCTCTTTGGAAAAGAGCTATGAGCTGCCTGATGGACAGGTGATCACCATCGGAAACGAAAGATTCCGCTGTCCCGAGACTCTCTTCCAGCCTTCTTTTATAGGTACATTCTGCATGCAATCTGCACAATATGCACCAATCACTGAATGATAAACAAATAATACCTTATAGAAAAAAACACGATGAGGCCATTTTAAAGTCATGTCACCAAAAATTTCAAACAAGGTGTCTCATTAAACCTAGTGTGCTGTTACTTTCATCTAATAGTAAGACATGATAAAGAAGAACCACATATAATCATATAAATTGCCTGGGACTATTGCATTGCTCTGAGATGGGTTTCCATTTTTGTGGATTGTGACATGCGGCTCAGACTTGCTGATCATTATAATGATTAGTTCCCAGAAGTGTGTATATAATTTGTATATTGTAGCACACTGTCAGGTCCAATCCTCAAATCAGACCTTCTTAAAGAATAGGAACACAGCTAATAGATGTTAGGAGGACCAGAATAGCCTAGCTGTGAATATTTAATTCACACCTGAGGATGTAAGAAATGTTAACTGTTATATGCTTAGGGCTGTGTAAGATAAAGAACAATAACTTTTTGGCTGTGTGCCTAAAACCCACTGGTCATGGGGCACGGATTCTTTCTTTTGTTTATAATCACTAAACTGTTCACTTTTTATTGCCACAGGTATGGAGTCTGCTGGAATTCATGAAACAACGTACAACAGTATTATGAAATGTGATATTGACATCCGTAAGGATCTGTATGCAAACAATGTCCTCTCTGGTGGCACCACCATGTATCCTGGTATTGCTGACCGCATGCAGAAGGAAATCACAGCCCTCGCCCCTAGCACAATGAAAATTAAGGTAATTTTTATTCTATAATATTCTATTCTATTCTATTCTATGGACTGTATACACCTGACTCTTCTGTTTGTTTTAGATAATTGCTCCTCCTGAGCGCAAGTACTCTGTTTGGATTGGAGGCTCCATCTTGGCCTCTCTCTCCACCTTCCAGCAGATGTGGATCAGTAAACAGGAGTATGATGAGGCTGGACCCTCCATTGTCCACCGAAAGTGCTTTTAAACATCACTGCATTGACCATCTCCACTGCTACACTCAGTCACCTTCACAATTACTCAAGAATGCATTATTTAGAGACACAAGCGCCATTTTATGTTGCACTGGATTTATAGGTACAGGTTCCCTATTAAACAATGATCTGGATTTATTGTGTGTTTAAATGAAATCTGCTGGGATTTGGAGTAGCTTATGGCACTCCATAGGCTACACCAACAAGGAGGACATGAATATATGTATTGTATACATTTCTTTATGTATTAAAAAATGAAACAAAAATTCTAACTTGTGGGGAGTTCACTGGAAGGCTATAACAAAATATACCAGGCATAAAGTCATCTAATGAAAATTCTTTTTATTAAGGAAAACCAATTTCCAGTAAACAGCTGTCTTCACTCACACTCTTACTGCCCTGATATCAGATTCATACAGAAGTAGTTTCTATTTGATCATATTCTGTCAGTGGTGTTTGCATTCAGTATGCCCTAATGAAGATAATCCCAAACCAAAATCACACATTCATATCCTATAAGGCTTCTCTCTGACCTTCCATTTTTCTACAAAATTCTACACTCTCAGAAAAAAGTGTACTAAACTGTACCTTCTCTTGTCACTGGGGTTGAACCCTTAAGAGCACATCTTCTGTAGCTTTCATCTGGAAAAGCATGCCTTATAAAATGACGGTACATAAATGGACTATATAATTAGTTTAGAGTAAAGCGTTAAAGGAACACTACATGCACGTTGTTGTAGGTAAAAGCAACATATTAAAAGAACAGAAATGTGTACCTCTGAGGGCACCATGCCAGGGACAGGGGCAGGTACAGTTCGTACCCTTTTTTTCTGAGGGTGTGACATGCACGTGCACATCTGGGGCAATGACCCAAGATACCTGCAAATCAATCTTTAAAGGATTTTCCGATACGTGTATCTGTACCTTAAAATAGTCCAGTGTGAATACATTTGGGTGTGATCGTGCAGGGTTTGAGGGTGAAACAAAGGGCGGGGCCGGAGATGACGTTCCTATTTTTATCCACAGCAAGGCGATAAAGCGATTAGAGTCTCCGAGCTCGTCGCGCTGAGCCGCTCGCGGTAGCTGCTTAAAAAGCAGTAGAAATGGTCGCAGTGAAAACAGAGATAACAGCTTAGAGAGGTACAATCCAAGAGGACGGGGAATTCCTCAGGGGAGGCGCTCGTGGTCGTGATAGCAACAAGTATGACTTGGAGAAAAAAAATAGGACACATCCTGTGTTTAAGCCAATAAGAGTTCACTGGCCACCCCCTCTGCATCCTTGACTCTATTTAGTTTCAGCACCACTGTGCAAAACTCTGTTCTTCTACCTGGTGCTCCTGCAGAGCTCAACGCGCCTCACCATTCCTGCGCTTCACCTCCACAGAGTTATTGCCAATAAGAACTGTTTTGTATTTGGACAGCTTTTCGCAGTCCTATGTGCCCCGTGACGCAGGAAGAACTACTTAAGGGAGATTAGCAGTGGCGAGGCATTAAATCCATCCTCCCACCAGTCACACACCGCGCCACCTATCAACTTGATCTGAGGATCGAAAATAGGAGGGCTCATATATTAATCAGCACTTCGCACTGGAAGACAAGTAAAAGTAGGATCGCCCGGTGATCCCCTGGCAGAGCGACTGGCCACGGCGCAGGAAGGACCGTGATCAATGATTTCTGCAGATAAAATCGGGCCCATTGGACAATAAAAAGGAAATAGTCTAGTGTCTTTCTTTTTTCCCGCGGATTGAGTGAGAAGTGCTGTGCGCTCTCGTCTCCGAATGAACAGAAATGGGGGAATGGACCATACTCGAGAGGCTCCTAGAGGCTGCTGTCCAGCAGCACTCTACTATGATAGGAAGGTAAGCCAAAAAGTCATGCATATTTGTCGGTGAGAGTGAGTATCATTTCATTTAAAACTAGGGGTTTGGAGCTGGTATAATAGTGTACATCATTCACTGGGCGTGCGCAAAGAAGGGCGCTGCAGCCCACTTCACTTCTTTTAAAATAAAAAAAGCTCAATTTAAATTTGTTGTAAATAACCCTTTATTTAATGCATAACTATACCAGACGGTATTTTAGTGAATTAAAAATGAAATCCACCCTGGCCACCTGAGCGGTGAGTTGCAGGCGCACAGCAGTCAGCGCGCTTCAGGTTCAGCACTGGACAGCTCCCAGCCCTCCTGCTGCTGTCCGCTTTCCACATCACTCTCATTTCACCAGTAATAACACTCATTTTAAATCCATCATAAAGGTCAGACCCTTAAACATTTTCTACTTTTTTTTTGTATTTGCTTGTATGCTCTTAGGATCCTACTAACAGTGGTGGTGATCTTCCGGATTCTAATCGTAGCCATAGTTGGAGAGACAGTTTACGACGACGAGCAGACAATGTTTGTGTGTAACGCTTTACAGCCGGGCTGTAACCAAGCGTGCTACGACAAGGCCTTCCCAATCTCACACATAAGATACTGGGTGTTTCAGATCATCATGGTCTGCACCCCGAGCCTTTGCTTCATCACCTACTCGGTTCATCAGTCTGCAAAACAGAAGGACCGCCGCTACTCCACCGTGTATCTCACCGTGGATAAGGACCAGGACTCACTGAAGCGGGAGGACAGCAAAAAGATAAAGAACACGATCGGGAACGGGGTTCTGCAGAACGCTGAGAACTCCACTAAAGAGGCCGAGCCCGACTGCCTGGAGGTCAAAGAAATGCCCAACGCGAGCTTGCGGACTGCCAAGTCCAAAATGAGGCGCCAGGAGGGCATCTCCAGGTTTTACATCATCCAGGTGGTTTTCAGAAACGCCCTGGAAATCGGCTTCCTAGTGGGCCAGTACTTCCTGTACGGATTCAATGTGCCCGCCGTGTACGAGTGCGACCGGTACCCGTGCATTAAGGAGGTCGAGTGCTACGTGTCCAGGCCCACGGAGAAAACGGTCTTCCTCGTCTTCATGTTTGCCGTCAGCGGCTTCTGCGTGGTACTCAATCTGGCCGAGCTCAATCATCTGGGCTGGAGGAAAATCAAAACGGCCGTAAGGGGAGTGCAGGCCCGAAGAAAGTCCATCTACGAGATCAGAAACAAGGACCTGCCCCGCCTCAGCGTGCCGAATTTCGGCCGCACTCAGTCCAGTGACTCTGCCTACGTGTAGCTCTGTATGTCCAAGTATCCAGCACACATGGACCAGATGGACGACTCTGCTCGCCGCTATAACGTGTCATCAGTTAAAGGAGTGGGTCATTTTTTTGTTTTCTAGTCCTGTAAGGACGGCGTGGAGGATGGCTGACACGTTTGCGCTGATGCGTCTTTTCTCCGTGCCGTTTGGAGCACAAGGACAGAGTACACCGCGCATTTACTCTCCTGCGGGCCGCTTAGTTGTACTTGAAGAGAGTAAATGCGTTTTGCACTAAATGAAGCTACCACCCGGGCCACGCACATCTCTCATCGCGCCGTTAACGGTGTTTTTAAGCGACTGTCCACCGGCTTTTCCCCAAACATCAGTACATTTTAGCTATACAACGCACAGCAGATGACTAAATCCTCATTCAGCCTATAAAATCAAATCAGATGGAAAAGTCTGTGGGACGAATTAGTTTTTTTTTTTTTTTTTTTTTTTTTAAAAACTACATATAATATATAATACACGTTTTCTTTTCGTTGCCTGTGTTGCACCGCTGACCTTAATGTATGTAACCATTCCAGAGCTGCAGTGGATTTACTGCAAACCCTTCCCTTCAGTTTCATCCCACCAGAGCGCCCATGGCTTTCATCTGTCAGGTCTTCTTATTTCTTTCGTGTAATTAAGTGCCATACTTGTACATAAGACGCATATGTATACATACAGATATATATATATAAATCTCTAATAAGAATAATTATTATTATAGACCTTATGAAAGCGGATTCCTTGCTCGGATTGCTAAACACCGCCCAGGTTTGCTTGAACTCTATTCGTTGTGATTTAAATCAAAAAAAAAAAAAAAAAAAAAAAAAAGGTTATTCGGCATTTTTCTCTTTTAACTTGAAACCGAAAAAAATGACCGAAAAATAAACAAAGTGCTGGTCTTTTTTTGTACACAGTAATCTCTTTATTCCATAATAAGTGATCACAAAAAATGATAGCACACATATTTTATAACAAATTATATATTATATAACGGAAAAACAAAATATGGACAATGAGAACTTCCTCTGGTGCTACATTTTTTCCACCTATCAGCTGTCTGTGTAACCCAGGAAAATAAGAAAAAGAATATTTTCATCAGAGCAAATAAGTGAAATAAAGCCACAGCACAGCCGTCTGGAGCCCTGAGGCTTTCTCTGCATCTCTCTGTGACCTGGCATGCGTCTCTCTCAGGCACTGAGAAAGAAATGTGCTGCATTAAGTGTCAGTATGAGGTATGAAAACTGATTTGACTGAAATCTCACCCTTGTCAGTAATGTTAGGGATTTCATATATTTAAATAAGGTTTGTTTCCATCTATTCCGAATGCGCTTCATAGCTGTGACCTGAGAACTATTTTGATTGAGTCTATCCAAAATTTCACACTCAGTATTTTCCAGTTATCAGGACTTTTTATACCGTTTGAATTCTAAGGTCAAGTAAAGAGCTGCATGTTTAAGAAAGCATATTAGAGAGCATTAGGATGTCGTCGAGGAATTGCGGGGTCTCGGCTGCTTTTGCTTGGGAGTTGGTCTTTTCCCCCCTTTTCTGTTCCTGTCTTTATTCGTTGCATAAGAAATATCACAATGTAGTGTCTTCAGATATTCACTCTTCCTGAAGGTCAGGAGAAAATAGAAACATTAAGTAAAAGTTGACCGCAGTGTGGGGACTGAGCATCAAGGATGATCTGGGGACTCGCTCACTGCAGCATCTGCCATAAATGACCCTGCAATGCAAGACTGAAGATGGAGGAGCTGGTAACTCTCACATCAATCTTCAACTCCGAAGAGATGTTACATGTTTCCAAAGCTCAGTGATTAACTCATAAACAATGCTACAGGGAAGAAAAGTGTAATGTGCCTGATCGGCCGGACAGTGCAATGCAACACTCAGCCTTTTTCTCTCCTCCCCTTTCTGTCCTATGACCAACATTCCAAGACTGCATTCATCTTGAATCAGTGAGATACACACAGACTTTACTGATAAACTGTCGTGAGAGTCCACACACCTCTAAACCGAGATGTCACTGAACTGAGCACATTGTGATTGTGTATGCAATCCAAAAGAAAAAAGAAGCTTTAATAAAAAACCTTCCCTGCTGAATGTGAAAATATCTAAATATCTGAGCATGTCTCTTTCCCCCTCCCTCTCTCTACCTCCCTCCTTCCCCCTCCTTCTCTCTCTCTCCCCTCCCTCCCTCTGTGTCTGTATGTGGTAAGATTGCGGCAATATTCATTCTGGCTACATATACAGTACTTGTGCTACCCTGCTTTTCTGCATCCATACTGATAGACCAAACTGTGCTCAGGACATTAACAAAGCACTGAAAATAATATCACCCAAGGGTGATATTAAAAGATACAAACATCTTAAAACATCATCATTTCCAATCATATTCGTCAGTTTTACTTGAATTTTCCACGTGCATAAAACACTAGGGAAAAAAAATCCAAGGGACTAATTTAGTGATTAATTAATAAAATAAAGGAACTACATTTAAAATAAGATATGATAAGCAAATAGGAGACCTGTGAATCTATCTATCTATCTATCTATCTATCTATCTATCTATCTATCACAGTTTGAAATCTGCAATGCTCAATCTATTTATATCTTTCTACTACCACGCCCTTATATAAATGTGTGAACTTATCAATCTTCTTATTTGCCCATTTACTATAAATTATTCTTAAAACATGATGGCTATGGTTTATTGCATAGTTATGGTTTATGGCTCAAAAAAGAAATACAAATAATATAATGATTTACATGTAAGAGCATGGACACGAAATGATTTTTCACATGTATTACATGCTGGAGGGGAAAGATCTAACAACACATATAAACATATAAATTGTCCTTTTACAATTTTCTTACTTTTCCTACTAAAGGACAGTTTTGTAGTCAGTGCTCAATGTTGTCCATCAACACCCCAGATTTTTGATGGTCATAAATCTAATGTAGACACAGCTAAATTGTAATTCTTTTTATTATTATAATATTGAATGTAACATGCTGAAATGAGACGTTGAGGCTTAAGGCAGGTAGTGAATTGAGAAATTGGCTTTTTTAAAACCCTGAAATGCAGTTGGAACAACAATGAAGGTCATTTCTCATTTGAAAACACTGCGATACAACATAGTTATATAAGACTTAGTTAACATAAAACATAAAAATAATATATCCAGTTACTTTTAATACTTTGAATTTCTATTTACATTGTAATAGAGCAGATTGTTTTCTAAAGTCTATAGTACTTTATTGAGCCACTATGTTTTCACAATCCTGCACTCCGATATTCAATCTTTTATGTTGAGAAAACAGCAGAAATTGGTTTTTGTCATGCACTGGTAGATTTCCAACCAGCACAAATGTGCTCTTATCTCAAATATTACTGTAATATAAGTGAAGATATTAAGAACACTGATAAATATCTACTTTTCAACTCTTCTGCTGAAGCATTATTAATATTAATATTCACAGTAATTCATCATTTATCAGATGATATTATCTAAATGCTTTATGGACAACTGATTTTAGCTCTTGTAGAAAGTCACCGTATGGAACAACTCAGCCCATCTAATTTGACATTTAATTTTCATTTATTTTACAACATTAAAAGCATGTAGCTCTTGTATCTCGGAAAACTACTGATTCTATCATCATTAACACAATAAACACCATTAAATCTTACAGCTAAAAACAATCTGTCCTAAAATAAACCTCCTCATCTGAAAAGAACACACATGCTCAGAAGCAGATGAGGCTTAATTCTTCTTCTTCAGAGGACTGCAGTGAAAGGAAACATGCAGATAGAAGAAAATGCTGAATGCTCATTTTGATCCACAAAGCCAGGTGTTATAAAAAATTATTCTGCTTACAGTTTAGTCACACCATGAGCACTATAGAGCATCACTCACTCACATGGCAAAATTCAGCTGCTGCTAAACACAGACTGGGGTGTGTTTATCCTCAGTAAGTAATAACTCAGGACTCTGCAGATTTTGTGACCTCATTTCTTCATCACTTTGTCCAGATTTCCTCTAAAAGGAAGTTACATTCATCAAAGGAAAAGTGTTTCATATGAAATTAAGCCAAAGTCATATCAGTTCACCTAATCTGCCTTCTTAAACCTGCACCATGGTAAACTCTCTCTCTCTCTCTCTCTCTCTCTCTCTCACTCTGATGTGTTTAGACTGGTAAGTTTTCTGCAAGTGAGGAAAAGTGCCAGAGGATAAACAATGAAATACAAATTTAATATCAGATGGATTTTTGCTTCTTTATTCTTCATTACTTCAGCCACACAAAATCCTCTTTTAGTGATGAGCTGGAAAGCTCATATAATTCCATCAAGTCTGGGACTTAGTAACTGACAATTTCTTTTTCTACAGTAAAAAAAAAATGCTAATAGACCAGTTACCTATCTAAAAAAGGTGCAATTAGAGGAGTACATGAGAATGTACACATACAATCCTGATTTTATTTTACACAGCTGTTTTAATGAATTTGTTCTTTACTCATTCGTTCCATAGGTGTGGGTATAAATACGTGTGGAGTTTACCACCAACTGCTCTGTGTAGCTGCTTTAAAGCTATAAAGATGAAGAGCTCTGCTACTACCCATCAGTGAAATCCAATCCGGCTAGATATGCTGGTAGATGTTATGTTACAACAGTGCATAATTGAGAGATCTAGTTACACAGAACCATGTTACTAAGACATTACACCGAAACTAATGTCAAGAAGGCAGCCCCCAGTTAGATCGCTTGAGCTCCAGAGCCTGACAAAATGCATTTAATTCAATTACTTCCTTTGATACCATCTATAATATTTTGCTTGCTTGTGCCAGTCATATTCCCACCTCATCCTCCCTCTCTCTCTCTCTCTCTCTCTCTCTCTCTCTGTTATTCCAGTTAGCAGGCGGGGTGGACACCCTTGGCTAGCTAGCCAATTGTTCTTGATAAATGTATATGCTACGCACCATTGGGCAGCCAATAAAAATCGCTGGACGACAAACCTTAATCAGCAACAAAGGTGCTCCCTGTCCGACAGGATTATGGCCAACCCAGCAGAATAGGGGGGTGGAGGGGAAGTGGAGCACACCAGGGAGATTTAATTATCCACCAGCACAGCACTGACACTCAGAGAGGTTGCAGTATAATCAACACCAGATACACGCAGGAGGGAACCAGTATAACAGCCCACAACACACTGGGCTTACCACATCCATTTCTTGACTGATGTGATCTGTACACCAATTGCAAGTGAAGCTTCTCCTAATAGAGGTTTTGTATTTTTTTTTTTTAAATCCAAATATGAAGCTCATTTTTATACTGCTCTTGAAGAAGAGGACTGCCAGTCTTTGTCTCTTTTAATTGGTGCATGTGCATAGTGTAAATTGCTTGGTTCTTGTGAGGTTCACTAGCTAACTGATTAAATCACACCTCCCAGATGGGGCTCCCAGGTTTTTGATCTAACATATTCTCACTCTCACTTGGGTCTCTCTCTCTCTCTGTGTGTGTGTGTGTGTTGCGAAGACTATCTGATAGGTTGACTGTAACACACTCTAACAAAAAAAGGGTACTAAATTGTACCTTTCCTTGTCACTGGGGTTCATATCCTTATTTTTTTCTACCTTTAATATGTGTCTTTCACCTGGAAATGTCAATGTAGTGCACCTTAAAAAAATATTTAATGTACATAACTGGACCTTTTAGACTAAAGCTTTAAATGTACACAACATGCACCTTTCTTGGTAAAAGCTACATACTAAGGGTAAAAAATAGGTGTAAGCTCGATGGTACCACCCCACTGACAAGGAATGGTACCGATTAGTACTTTTTTCTGAGAGTGCATATTATTCCCTTAACAAGCTTTTTGCTGATAGTCTACTTACATAGTATATACTGGTTAAAAATGTTTTTTTGTAAATAAGTTGATTAACCCTGATTCACCCTCACTCTGTTATTTGTTTTAAACTTCAAACTTCAGGGTTTTTTTTTAATATAGATGTCTTCAGTGCTGTATATAAACCTTATCATTTTTCTGATTTGATGTTAATCACTAATAAAAATCTGAAAGGCTTAAAGTTTTACACTGGGCACATACTGTATCTGCTTTAAAAGACCAAATGATGAACTTTACAGTCAAACTAGTTATCATAGTGATGTGTAAGGACAAGGCATCTGGTGGTGAGGTGATTTAGAGCCATTACACTAATTATTATATCAGTAAACACCAATGCTGTAAAAATGCAATACAAAGAGGACTTGAAAAATTAGCACTCAGACAAAGGCATTGGGAAAAGGGTGATTTAGGAATTTTCCTCATACTTCATATGTTCCAAATTGATTTAAGCTGGTCTGCCTCCAATAAGGTTTTTTTTTGAGTCACACGATGGAAAGTAACAGCTGCAGAGACACAAGTGCCAAAGCGGAGTGGGGCTCTTCTGCATCCACACATGGGTCTGAGGGTAAGTGGGTTGTGTGTGTGTATAGATGTATGTGTGTATAGATGTGAACTGAGTTTGGGTTAGTTTGAGATGATCCACTTGATTACCCCATTCTTATATTTATGTATTTATACTTCTACAATACTCCTTACTCATCAGCAGTGTGATGACCTGCCAGGTCATTATTGGAGATGGATGCCCCTGCTTCCTGTGAAATATGGTTACAACCTGCCCTGACTGTCTAATTAATCTCCAAGGACATGGACACAGTGTCAATCAATGCCAGGCACAGAGGGACAGGGCCAAGAATTGTCCTTTGAACCCAGATGCAGCTGTCTCACTGTAGCCATATGTCTGCCAGAGTCCCTGCATCCCAGGATGGGGGATGGGGAAAAATAATAATTCTGTAAGGGTTCTTACACCCTGCAATAAGTATTTGATACAGTACTTGAGCACGAAGCCAGTGTCTCAGGGGACAGAATCATCTCTTCCTATTTATTGGATTCCATTTTAACATGTGATTCATCTGCCATCAGTCCACCCATCTCTATCACACTGCTTCTACACAATTTATGAGGAAAGCATTTGTGCAGAAGGAAGATCAATTGTCTTTGCCCTATAGAATCACCATATTCTACTCCAGCTCAGCAGTTGTGGTATACACGAATGCCAGCTATTCTCTGATTGCCTCAGCCAGGCCACTCTTTTTAATTATGTTTTTCTTCCACAAAAAGATTAATTCTGGTCTGCCCAGCTTTCCTCTGGGGAAACAGAAATGTTACACATTTGTAGTAGCCTGCAGCATCGCAGCAAGGGCTGGAGCTGCAACTATTCAGCCTCATTGCTCTTCTCTCTCTCTCTTACTCTCTTTTTCTCAGACTTTTAGACCTATAATGACCAAAAATAATTATAATTAACAAAAAAAATTATTTAACAATAAAACAATTAAATATAAGGTGGAGTGTCTCAACTACACATTACAAATCTCTGATCTTTGTTCCAGATAACAGAAAAATACTGCAGTAAAAGAAAAAAAAAGATGAACACAATGTAAAGTAAAATTACACGGATATACCAGATGATAGAGGAAGAATGGAGGGTTTGTGGAGATGGCAAGAATAGCAACAGGAAAGAAGAGGAAACAGCTTTAGGTATCACAAAATTTGAAAGTTATAAAGTCATGTCTTTATTTACATACAATCCAGGTAAAATATGTCTTCTGTGGTCCCAAAAATGATCTTATCTTTGCCATATTCATGGTGACCTCAGTGGTGAAGGAATACAAATTGGCCCACATTCTGTTAGTGGAATGCTAAAAAAGGTTCCTTGTATTTTAATGCCATTAATGTTTGCTGCAGTGAAAGAATAGAAATCCCCAAAGCATAAAAAGCTTTTGGTGTTTAAATTAGGATTTGGCAATGTGACCAAAATATAACATCTCAATTCTTGAAGGCATTTCTATGATACACATATTGTATCGTAATATATGTTTGCTCACAAACTGCCAGCAATACAGTAGAGCTGCACTAAAAAAAAAAAAAAAAACATTCAATGAACCGTTCATTCATTCACTCATTTATCGTCATTTTTTAACACAGAAAAGGAGAAAAAAGTCTGTAAAAAATTAAGTTTACCATTTATACACACACATTTTATCTTATCTTCTTATTGGGTACATTATTATTAAGAGCACATCAGTAGGTCTACTTTATCCCCTGTCCATTACCTAGCTACATACATGCAGCAGCCATACAGTTTTTTTTTTTTTTTGTGCCTTGCCGCATTCCTGTAACACACCATGTTGACCCTTTTAGACCCCTGTCTCCTGCTCTTTTCCTGAGATGGTGTCTCTCCCCGACTGTCTCTTTCTCCTTGTCCACACAGCACAAGAGCTTTGTGAAATCCTGCCACAGAGCTGACTGCTCACTGTCAACTTTCCAGGCCACACACTGTTTAACTTCACCACACATTCACTTCAACTGCCGTTGCTTGGTATCAGATATGTGGTATAAACATTCAGGGCAAAAGAGTGAAGCAGAGACAGGAGTAGTTATATTGCTCAGAGGTGAGTACTTAATGAGACTTGCTTACATTTAGTTAGAAGGTTTATATTTGTGTTATTAATGGTTGTATATACAGACATCCTATGTGTTGTATATATGTGTTGTATAAACAGGCATCTATGTGGATTCTTGCTATTCTTCACCATTTGCTAAAAAAAAACATATATATTTTAACTATAATTTTATGTCTTATTAATTCCACATTGTAACACTCAGATGGAGTGTGGATATACCATAAAGAGTTACCAGTAAAGTACTGTAATGTATTTACAGGTAATTCTGTAAAAAGTACAGAGTTATGTTTCCAGTTATATACTGTAAATTTAAAGAAGATACAGAATGCACTACATTTGCTCCTTTGGCTGATGCTTTTATCCAAAGCAACTTACAATTTAGGCAGGATACAACTGAGCAGCTGAAGCACCCAACCATGCTGGAAAAACTCACAACCTTCTTAACCACTGAACTGCCACTTCAACCATCTCTAGCAAAATTTACTATAAAATAATACTATTTTAGTAAATCAACATTTTACTAGCATACAAACGTACATGACGAAGGTTGGTGGTCACTTTTGACATTGACAAAAGTCACATTGACACAAAGAGAGCTTTTACCATTCTTACTTTCCCTTGATATCCCACTGTGCACTGCAGTTTCAAGTATTTTACTGTAAACCAATGCACTGCTCTAACTGCCCAATCATTTACAGTACAATCCTGTAAAGTAGCAAGAGTATTTTGCTGTAAGATAAATACTGTAAATTTACAGCCATTTTTGTCAGTGTAAAGGCAGGCTGTAAGACTCTTTAGTACTAAACAGCTGTACGTACCTCTTAAACACATGTCCGAGTGATGATGATTCTTATACCTCCTTAATTAACATATCTGAGAGGAATAAATAGTTTCACTTCTAGATGGTACTGTTCTGTCTTCACTGGCTAATCATGCTGCATATAGATTTCCTGGGTGCATATAGATTTCCTAGTGTAAAATAAGAAAAGTGTTTGTATGGCACCAAGCTTCACTATTATTTGATTGACAATTCTCTGTCCAAAATCCCCAACCTGCAATACCAGAGAGACAAAAAGTGGAGAATTAGGATTGAAAGTGGACAATTAGGATTTTATGAATTATAGTATATCATAAGTAGATTTTTCATGCTAAGTTAGTCTTCACTGTCTAGATTGGTCAGATGTCAAAAAAAAAAGGCTCAAGCAGTAACCCAAAATGATAAAACTTTTGTGACCAGGACAACCTACATCATCTTTGGGATTGGTGAAGTTAACGCTAACGCTTTCCCATATTTTGGACTTGCCCGTCTACACATTAAAAATTGTTCTTCAAGAGTTCGTTAAGGGTTCATTGGATATTTAAGGGTTCTTAGCCTCCTAAAAGGGTTCTAATTGGAACCCTTTCTGACAGGTAAAGACTCTATTGTAGAGTTTTAAGAGTTCCCCTACAGTGACAACTGAAGAATTAAATTAAATTTGTACAGGGCAGGAAAAGCATGAGACGATCTTGAGGATAAGGTCTAACCTCAAACAGAATCTTTTGCCTCATTCAAGCTGATTTGTATGCATGAGATTTTTTTAAATCAGAAAATCCCATCAGCTGAATTAAGACTACGTGAATTTGCTCTGACAGAGTTGCAGTGGCAGCCGTAAAGACATCAGTGGAAACGAGGACAACCTCCACAGCAAAGGGCCGTGTCCTTTTCAGCACGTCTCAGAGCACCCTCCTTCATGTCTCTCCAATTACTTTTATATTCATCAAAAGAGAGCTCAGGTGTGAACCACGTCCTTCTCCTCCATCGTCCCATGGTAACATTAGTACACAACTCAGCAGACCGCTCGCCTCTCAGGTGAACAGGAAGCACAGAGACAAAATCAGACTGCTAGACTGCAAAACTCCTGAGCATTAAACATGCCAATGTCTACTCAAGAAAAGATTAGTAGTCAGTAGACTCTGACCATGGCACAATGCCACAGCAGTAATGTGATGTGGGAACAGATGCCCAGATAATGAGAAACTTTTTTTTTTTTTTGCTTCACTGAAAAGACATGTGCTGAGTTTGCTGTGTTTAACCATGTTATTAATGGGAAGGGAAATATATTCAAAACAAGAATCAATCTGAAGACAGTAGTAATGTGCTATAGTAGCTGGGCGTATAAAATATAATTAAAAAAATGTGTTTTTAGCTAAGTCAACTTTTATATACATTACAACTGCAGCCCTGCGTATTCAGAACCTTTCCCATGAGCTGAACTTTTGACCCCACCCACACTGCAGAGAAATATTTTGAGCAGGCTAAATGTGCTTCTGCATAAAATTAAAGCAAATGAGCATTTATTCATTTCTTATTCGCATGCTGCAGGCCTTAGCTGCCTCTCTCTATTAGAAAACACAATTTATTTGTTCTGCTGAACTCATCTTCCAACTAAAACCCCTGTACAAATATGGAAATGAGATTTGGCCAACGGATGAATTTCTGACAGCCATGACAATGAACTTGCATTTGCTTCATGGGCTGAATAATGCCTTTAAAGCCATGTGAGGACATATCCACTATAATCATCCAGCCCTAATGCCACACTTGGTATGCTCTACAGCACAAGCCTCAATGAACTTAATTTAAGACTGCTTTTCAAGCTCACGCTGCCTACGGCAATTAAAGCGCAAAAAATTAGAGTAAAGAATATAATGAAGAGTTTTGTAATTAACACATCAGCACAGCATGTCTTGTGAATTTTCATGAACCATAAAAATATATCCTTTACAAATGGGAACAGTAGATATTCAATTAAATGGACTTCATGAATAATTCTGTCTGCGTGTGTCTGTCTCACAGGGGAAGCATATCTTCAGGGAAATTAAACACACATAGATCACTGCAAAATCCCCAGTATTAATCCATTTCAGACCAGACTGTCTGCTCAGAAAAATGACAAAAATGAAATAGGGGCAAATTCTGAAAAAATCCTTAAAGTCTGCATCATTTCAGAGGAAAGCTACATTTGCATCTGCTACATTTAAGTGCAGCAAAAAAAATGCAAAAAAGGACAAAAAATGAACATGTGAGGAAGCTGAATCATAAAAGATGCTGTTTTAGGACATGGACTGGAGCCATGTAGCTAATAAGTCTCCTGACCAAAAACAGTGGAATTGGCAGTGAAAGCTTTTAAATATGTAGATAAATGTTAATAATACCAGTGTCTGCCCAAAGTGTGTATCTTCTTATAAATGATTGCCACCACATTATACATGCAAATATTAGTGACAATGAAAATATCTAAGCTCAATCATTTTAATTTCTTTTATGCAAGATTGATGTGAAATTTAAACTCTACATTAATTACACAGAAGCAACTGATTATATGGTGTGTAGAACTGACAAGGTCTATTTGACATTGCTTAACAGCTCAACAAATCGAGCTGACTTGTGCCAGGTGTGACCATGCAGGCATTCAGTTTGCACAATGCTAAAAATGCTAAACTGGCAGCTATTAGCTTCCCTTACTTGAGTGCAACATAAGCCTCTGTGAACCAGGGCCAAATCTAGAAGCAAACTTCGGACACCAAACGTCTCAGCTCAAGATAAATACAAAAAAAAGAAAGATTTCTGCCAAGCTATTCCTTTAAGTTCAGGCCCTTCCATTATGGACATCACTGCCCCCTTTCTTTTCAAATATCTCTTGCACAATTTTGAGATCACTGAAAATCTAAACTTACACTAAAATTTTAATAAATAAATAAATAAATAAATAAATAAATAAATAAATAAATAAATAAATGAATGAGGTGTAGAATTCCTGAGTATACAGTGACATAGTCATATTATGGATATTAATTGGAGGACAGTAGTGGCTTGTGACCACAGATTTTGGTGGGACGGGACATTAATAACAACATAGCCTCAAAAAAAAAAATTAAGTCAAGAGGCTATTAGAATTATCTTATGCTATAGGCTACTGTGTGGTACGTTTTTTGAGTAACCCTGTAATAGGCAGTTGAGAGTTGACAACATACAGTAATCCAGCAGACAGTCTAACAGCTCGTTTTGAGCCGTTTTAGACATATCTTTGTTGGATTGTGAAAAGCAAAATTTCCAGCCTGACTATATTTCAAAAAAACACACAGAAGACCTGAAACTAGTCCAAAGAATTTGAGCTCCTTTTTCTCAGCATGGGAACAATGTCAATGTGGTGCACATGTACTTCTGATATATGGACACGATCCATTCCATAATCCCACTTTCCTTCTGTATTAGATGTATTAGATTGTATTAGATTTAATAGCTGATATACATGGTCAGATTTCTAGACAGCTTTTTATGTACTGACTCATTAATATGTAGCTTAGGACAGAATTTAAATTTGAACAGATAAGTCATGAGATAAGGCACAGAACTGCATATTTATGGATCATACAAAGAGTAAGTAAGGATGCAGAGGGGCGTGGCAGCGGCTTCCACATGCAGTGGATTCTGCGGCAGAGTGCTGGATGTACCTGAAATGACTGCAGCACACACTCCCATGGAGAGACTCCACCTCAGCTCTCATCAGCTTGGCTTCAGCGGGAGTCTGGCTGCCAGTCATACTGCAGAGAGTAGTGAGTTAGGAGAGGAGCACGATGATAAAACTATAGCCTGAGCAGGAAACTAACAGAGGCCAGAACTACAGAAAGAAGGAGAATGGATTAATTGTAATACAGCACACATTCTCTGTGTATGTTGCCTTGCCATCTACAGCTGGCTCACTTTATCATCCGCAGGGTCTCACTTTTCCACACTCATCTCATTGTTCCAGTTTTGTACTGCAGGACCGCCCTGTTACACTCCTCCTCCCTTCTCTCCAGTCCTATGTCTCTGTAACTGCAGTAGAGCTTTCTATCAGTGCCTCCTCCAAACAGCAGCTTCACATCAACACACAAGGGAAAAGCCCTCACTAAAGTCGTCAGTGCTGGTGCTGGCTGCTAATATGGAATGCAGAGGAATACAGAGCATGAGGTATCACACAGTGCTAAATCACCGGCTCCATAATAATCCAACACTAATTTAAACCAGTAAGGTCTAATCGTTAGAGGCCTAATTGTTATCTGATACAAACACAACAAACCAGTGGCATACAATTTATTTTCATTGATTAAACCATTAACAAGTTTTATTAAGGCTAAATAATTACAATACAAATTTGATGCAAGAAGTCCATTGGGGTTTTTAAACATGTATTGTGAAACAGAAACACAGTTCTCTGCTAGTGTCATGGCCCAGGGTGAAATGCACAGAAAAAGAGACCATTCTTCGAGTTTGTGTCTGAGTATTGGATTTTTATTTCTCTGTTTTGGCCAGCATTCCTTCATTTTTCTTGCTTGAAAAACATGGCCCATTTATCCCAGCCCAATTATTGAAGCCTCAGTGAGCAGGGTGATAGATAGAGCTTTGTTTTAGCCTCACCACTGCTGACACACATAATTTTCCCAGTGGTTTACTTATCCATTAACCAGTCAAATCACCGCTGTTTACGAGCACTGGCCATCACTCTAATCGATGCTATAATGTGCAGTGTGATAAACACAGAAACAGAACTGACCTAAGTGTGCATGTGTGTGCAATCCAACTAACCCCTGCTAGTTTGTCAGAATGAAAGCTTTAACAGCACGTCTTATCAGTCAGCACATAACAACTCAGGCCTTTATGGGGTAAATTATGTTCTGTATTTATTAATGCATGCTAGAAAACTGATCTGTTAATAAAAAAAATTACAGATCTTTTTAGCACGCTTCTAAATCTTCTCTACTCTGTATATATCTAGATTTTTAGGAAGATGAGAACACAGCAATCACACCATCTGGGCGAGCTGGTCCAGTTCCAAGCAAACTCTAGTGCGGTTTCATTGCATTGAGAAAGCAATTCAACACTGAACTGACTCAAGTGCAGAAAGTAAACCAAATATGCTATGTATTATTTGTGGGCAAATATTTTTTTGTAGATGCAAGCTGCTAAACTGGCAAAAGACAGAGCTGTAGCACTGCAGAAATGCAACTTGTTCTGGATATTTGGAAAGACAAATAAAGACAAAATAAAAGCTGCATGCAATACTCAGAATGTTTCAAAAGAGTTTTTTTATACCCACATAAGCATTTTTTTAGTGGTGACTATTTAATTTTGGCAAGTGTCATATGTTTGACCAATAATGGAAAGTTATTTTCCAACCTTAAAAGCCCCTCAGGGCTTTTTTTGGGTTCATTAAAGTATGAGCAGTGTAAAACTAAACCAAATAACAATCATCTTTGAGCATCTCAGCAAACATTGATAGTTGTGACAGAATCCTTAATGCCTAGAGAATTTCTGTTAATCAAAGTATGTATTTTTTTTAGAGATCCATGTTGACCTTAAAGGCAAATTACCAATAGCACAATTTTGTCCCACAATTACCACTTCATCTGGCCCACATAGCACAGTGGAATGACAGCTCATCTGAATCTGACCTCCAGAACTATGATTTCCACACAGCCTCCAATGAGACAATAACTCAAAACAGAGCTCACAGCTGGGCCACCTTTAGCCCAAAAGCTGTGTTAGCATCTGGTCTATTTTTATCACAGAGTCTAAATAAAATTGAAAACTTCAAAGGTGGCTGCTTACATTTGGGACACAATACATTTGCCATTGCAACAGCTGGCTCATTTTAATGCTCAAACACAATGAATTTGGCTCAGAATCATCTGCTATCTGGGGACTCTATGTGGCACAGTCAATTCGCTGAGACAGGCCAGAATGGCCCAAAAGTTGTCATGGGTCTACAGAGACAAAATAAATCTCAGCTGCATGGTAAAGGATTTGCAAATGCATAGAAAGGTGCAGGATGAGTTGCCAAGCGACCCAGTAAAGACCCTTGACTAGAAATTTGATTGCATCTTTGGTGTTGATCAGTGATGGGGAGACTGAGTATAGCTCTGGGGTAGGGCTCATCTCAGAGCTGAGACTGATACACTTTGAAGCGCCCTCCTCATTGCACAAGTGCCAGGACCATACTGAGCTTCACATGCCCTCAGCCACGTCTGTCAATCTCAGACTGTCTGCATCACATGCATGCAGATGACCACTGTGGCAACATGACATTACTCTGGAGCCAGTTCTGAGGAAGCAAATCAGACTGATACAGCTTCTGTCTTGCGATTTGGCTCTTATATACTGTACAGACATATAAATCAAGGGTGCAGTAGGTGCACTAGTGTGCAGCGTAATCCATCAAAGGATGAATGACTGTGTCAGATCGTCAAGAAAGCATGACAACATGTTCTCTCCTGACATAAAGAATCTCATACACATCAGGCTTACATAAGTGAGTACTTGTAGAGAAAACATTGCCTCTTCAATGTTTAAACGTTTCATTTCTAAGAACAAAACACTGGGAAAAAAAATTGTTAACGTTTTTGATAATTATAAAATGTTCCAATGGTCAGTGTGTAGTCTTTTAATGACCTCTTTCCTATCCTCAATGTCACTTTGGGATGATCACTGGCTGGATAAGATCCACTGACATCCAGGACAAAATGGCAGAATAAAATGGACACTATGTAGATATAAACATATAATTGAGCATACATTTACACACAACAGCATCCTTATTCATACTGCACATACTTAAAGAAAACCTAAGGGTTTGTGTATATGTGTGTGGGGTAAAGTGGGGATGTGACCCACATGGTCTGATGGCTTAAGCAGGGTACTTTACAGTCAGACTCCATTCTCAGCTGAGCTAAAAATAGAATCAAAGCTTTTGCTGTGGTTAATCTCTGCGATGATTAGTACGGAGTTAAATCAGATTCACCAGAACCTGAATCCATAGTGCTTGAATTAAAGAGTACATAGAAATAGCAAACAAGCACAAACACTAGTTAAATAATATCCATACTCATATTTTTTATAGCATTTGAAAATACCAGCTGCCCTTACTGTTGCATGAATGGACCAACAGAAATAAACTAAGTAATAAAATGAAGGATTTATTTTTGTGTGCTGGCTCTGAAATCCACCTGCCTGACTTCAAGAAACAAATGAAAACATTTTCACTTCATTCATATGCAAGAAAAAAACTGCATTCTCAGTCTCATGTGTATAAAAATATCTAAATGGATTATATTTTCAATTAGAATCAGTTGCTTCAGCATTAAGTTTCCTTATGCACTTTCCTTAAAAGCTTTGCATAATATTCCCTAGCTAACATTATCCTTGTATACATTTTCCAACTCTATTCAAGCAGTGTTTTGAGCAGTTATTTATAGTTTCTCTAGTTGTTTATGGTGTAAGTATCACGTTGGTGAGCTGTTGTCTCAGATAATTCGATCCCCATCCCAGAATACAATTTCACAGAAGGGGTAGGAACACGGTTTTTCCCGGCCTGTTCAGCCACGCCCTGTACATGGAGAATAAGACATTATTGTTATTATGTTGTAATTCACCAAATGACATTATCACTGGCAGTGGTGCTATGAGCCTTGAGGAACGTCTGCTATGAAGAGTCAAACCTACACATATCAGTAAAGCAGACATGCTGTTTCTATTGCTGTGTTCTATGCAAAACATTTCAATGATACTCTTCCATTGCACAGTTGTCACGTTCTTTATTTCTGTATCTCACAGGGATAAAATAGATGCAAACTTTGAATATGCATAATTCCCTGGAGTACAAAGGCATGTCCAAGAACAAACTCTGCTGCCATTCTAACAGAGACAAGTAGAAATAAAAAGCTGCTTTATTCATGAGCCGATCCACAACAATGATCAATTACACAGCCATTCCATGCGTACACACACACACACACAATCGACCTTTTCCTCCTTCCTGTTTGCTGACCTTGCACAGAGGTGTAGCCTTTTCTCTTTAATCATTCATGTGCAGCACACCCATGTACATCCATTTGTACATCCATGTGCTCATAACAAGAGAATAAGCAGCATTAAACTATACTGAGTCCTGAGTCTCAGTCTCAGTAAAGTTAACTGTCCGTGTTTTATGACAAATTTCCAAATGAAAAGTGATAAACAGGCAGCATATGAAGGGTGTTTGGCTGCATATTTTTTCACTTTCTGCCTGTGAAAATTGGATGTGGAAGTGATGTGCAGCATCATGTCTCAGAAGTGCAAATTGTAAAGAGTGGATACAGTCTCATCAGCAGCCACGCTGCATCCATCTGTCTGATCTCCACCGAGCCTTCATTACAGCACCAGTCCTGCTGATGCTGGCGTACCACACAGCTGTGCTTGAACCAGAAACCTGTTCCACACTGAGTCACATAATTCACAGAGTGAGGTACACGTTACTTATATATATATATATATATATATATATATATATATATATATAGATTATATACACACCTCATGTCTCATTACAAATACTTGTCCTGAACATCAGCCCATCATTGGAAGCAATAATGCAACACCTATTTCTATTTTTTTTTTTTTTTTTTTTTTTTTTTACACAATCCCACACCCAGAAGCCTCCATCCACAAACACACCGTTGGTCTGTAGTGGTTAAACAATGCAGTATGAGTCAGATGCCCATTTCAGTGTGGTCCAGCTGTGTTCCACTGCCAGTCAACACTGTGTTTCCTCTCCTCTTGCCTCATTCAGGCCAGTTGCTATGGCACTGCAGGCCGCCTTTGAGGCTGACAGCATGAGAGAGTGTGGATACATAATGAGGAGAGGAATCAAAGGCCAGACCAGCATCACTCTCCTGCAAGAATCTCACCATCACACCCTGAGCTCCTCTAAACTCCACTGTGTACTCCATCTCATCAGCACTGTCCACACTGTCAGATAGCTCATATGTATGAGTGAGGATGTGCACCGAGATGAAGGACAATACTCAGTCACACAGCTGGTCAGTCATTAATACAGAGCTAATACACAGCATTTTAGACCACAGGAGCTGTGACACATTTCGTACCTAATCAGTAAATCGTGTATGCTAGTGTGGAGTGTTTTTATAGCCAAGGAACAACAATAAACACAAACAATTATTTTAATCCTAAATGTCATATTTTATTCATTTGTACTGACAGACAGACAGAGAGATGATAGCTAGATAGAGTAGATGGACACAGATGAATGTAAATAGATAGACAGACAGACAGACAGACAATAGATAGATAGATAGATAGATAGATAGATAGATAGATAATAATTTGCCAATAATATTTTGAGAGAAACCATATTATATTAAATACATGGGTTCATGAGAATTATTTTGCTAGAGAAAAGGAATGAAATGAAACAACCATTTTTGACCACTTTTCTGAAGGACAGAAAGTACAGACACTTCAATTATTAATGAATTTATGACAACAGAAATCTACTGTCATCCATATGGCTGTCTAGAAGAAATAAATCAGTATGTGCTGTAGTGTGTGTCTGGGTTACACAAGGAAGATGAGGCAATGTCACCCTAAACCATTCTGGTCTTATTTCTATCTCCCGACACAAATAAACACTTTAATCTAACACTGTTCACCAAAAGAGTTAAATCCCCAGGACCTGACATCGATAATTCTCCTGCTCTGTTCAGCCTCACATCTCACCAATCAGAAGCCTTCTTTTCACATTGACACCGCCTATATGTTCACCTCAAACTAAACCCTGCATACAAATGAGGCTCTTCTCTCATTCCAGCTACTGTTCTCTCCACCTGCTGAACCATGAAGAGACAACGACAAACATGAATTCCTTTTAGTGTTTATATATAGGACTGATTCTCTGTGCAAAAGGAAAAGCACGCCATCTGGTAGGAGTAGCTGAAGTACTGAGACATATTACATTCATTTTGCTTATTCTGTATGAATGGAGGCTGATTGTGTGCTCAGCTTTGCCTGTGTGTCATAATCACATTACCAGGATGTGCATAAGACAAATCAGTGAATACGCACACACGCACACACATTCACATACATGCACAGCTGCACACACACATCCATCCTCCAACATCAACATACAAATCATCCAACTGCAGGCGAACGAGTCCAAAGGCATACATCAACCAGATGATTAAACACACATGCATACACACTGAGCCATGTCAGTCTCTGTGTTGGAGCTATCTTGTAAATATCCCATCATGCTGTGCTCAGCCAATTCTCATGACACTGTCTTTCTGAGCAGCTCTTGGGCAGAGGATGGCACATCTGATCCTGGTCTGTCACCTGATATTAAAGTTATCTGATAGTAAACTATGTTATTGAGGTGAGTTAGACACAGCTGTCATCAAGTACGTGGGAACCAAAAGTCTGAGACCACACTGAAAATCTGGCATTTTTTTTTTATTTAAAGTTGGAAATAAACAGAAAGTTTTGGAATTTTTAAATATTTAAAACAAAGAAAGTAAATGTTCAATATCTTGGGGTTCAGACATCCCAGGATCACATTATTAATGTGCATTTAATGAACATAGAAGAAGAAAATGCAGTTTTTAGAGCCAGTGGTCCAGGCTGATCTCATTTCCATTAAAACTGTCAGATTTCACTTTAATAGTTTAATGGGGTGAAAATTCCTTTAAACATGAATAAAAAGATTAGTTCCTATTATAGTCTGTTAGACATTTATAAAGGTTGTATGGAGTAATAATCTCCAGATTGTAATAAAAATTTCCTTTGGGGACAATATCATACGTAATATGAAGCAGCGTTCGGTATAAATGTAACTCTAATAAAATTCAACATTATAGCACAGAAACATGATTGCACTTATCAGTTCGAAAAAAAAATAATTTTTTTACATTAAAATTAGCGCCTATAATATTATAGTCTGCAGCTGAAATGAATGCATTTCTTTGATATGAAGAGCAATATGCATCAGAATTTGATAATACTGCTCTGTTTTGGGGATGCTGCAATACAATGTGATTATTTATTTATCACCCTAAAGCTTTTTTTTATTATTATTATTTATTTACAGAACATTTGCAGAAATTCACCCAGATGAGTTCTCATCTGCATAAATAAATAGATAGATAGATAGATAGATAGGAAAACACAAAGACAGACAAATCAGACTCAAAACATGAGAATAAGAATAAGAGTCTCTGGTATGTGACTCTGGTAGATCATTGTGAGGAATATTGTGGTTGCTCACTAACCCAAAACAACTGGACAGAATCAACAGTGGATGATATATTGCTAATAACTATTATAATTAAATGTTGTAGTCCAGGGAAGTTTGGGATATTGGGTTTCGCAGGCTTTTAAACTATTGTAAGCTGAACTGATTTGAAGAAGCTGAAGTGTGTTTCTATAGGAAAAATGAAGAAGCAGTGTTTCTTAACTAAAACATATGGCTATAACTTGGCTGAGGAATAATACGATAACCCAATAAGTCAACACATAAGTAACACAATAAGTCAACACTTAACATAAGTCAGAAAAAGAAAAAAAATTAATTTTCATTAAATCTATGTTACTGAATAGGTATATGAAATAACTGAGCTGTATTTTGAACAGGCTCATTATGAGCGTAAACATCTAATAAGTTTTCACTTCTTATTCATATCTTCAAGTGTCATATTCAAGTGTATTTATAAAATTTACTTTTTAATGTGAAAGACATTGGTTATACACAGATCATGTGGTAATTACTCCATCACTCAGAAATTTGAATTGAACTAAAGCAGACTGAATCAGATTCAGCACCCCATGAGCCTTGTGATGTTTTTATCAGACTCAAACCTGTATGCATGCACACACTGCAGGTATGTGGTATATTGCAAATGTGGACGCTGATGGTATATATTTGGTTAGATTAAACATGAAAGCTGTCCTAAATGAAATTGTCCCTGGTTTCTTACACAGACACACAGAAATATACCACTGAACACTAAGCATCAGCAAGGGAAATGTGGCTGATAACACCGCTGAGGATATTAGGCTGTACTTTTTTTTTTTTTTTGCAAACTCATGCAATTTCTGCCTCACATTCCAGGTGAAAGATGCAGCCATTACTCTGGAGCCATTTGGTACCCTTATTAAGAATTCATTGGCTGTTAATGAGGAATGCTGACCTTCATTCTCCCCCCTCTTACTATGATACAGCTTGGGCTGGACAGGCAGGAGACAGGATGAGGACGAAGACAGAGTTGCTCTCTGGGCTGCTTTATTAACTGCAACATACAAGACCCTGGATCAGTATTATTCCACCCCATATCCAATTCTGACCAAAGAAGCACAGACCACCAGACCAGCAACTAATGGGTTTAATGTTAATTTACAATAGATAAGGAAGGTCCTTAGAGGTTAGATAAGACACTTTGTCTACATCCTGTCGTGCTCTCTCTCCATAGTCAGCTCTCTAGGGATTGAAGTGTAGAAAAAATTAGAAGAGAAGAGAGGAAAGGAGACAGGAGGACATGCTCTGGTACTTTCTCTATGAATACTGCACCTGCCAGTGCCTTTAAAAAGCTGACCTGAGTGTTACACTACCACACAACGCACCGTCATCTACATCCAAAGGTGTGTCGGATGGAACCAGCGTCCTGGCGGAGTATTACCTGTCACTTGTGAAAGCAAAAAGCATGCTCAAAATCCCTGACCTCTGCTGTTCCCACAGCACAATGTCAATGTATTTATAAAGCGAAAGACTCGGATTACCATCAGGCTGACCTCTTGGGACTGGAGCTTCAGAGAGAGAGAGCTGATGTGCCAGTTGATGAGATGCACAATGACACATTCAGAAGTGACATGTCAGTTGACACAAAGGTCAACATGTAGACTTACTTCAATGGAAGCACAAAAATCTTGTTAAAGTAAACATCTCCGATTTTGGTCATGGATTATCCACTAGTATCTAAAAATACTGAACACTGTAGGATTAGCATGTGTGTGAGTGCATGTGTTTAAGTGCAGCCTCCCTCAGGTATCTGCTGACACGTGAATTGAGACGTTTCAGCGCGCTATAGGTGAGAGACGAGTCCCTTGTGTCCTAAATGACATGTGCATTTATCATGGGCCTGTTTCCAGATCAGCATACTTGTCACACTGTCAGTAAATCTCACAGGGAGACTTCTACTAAGGGGACCAACAACACCTTTCTTACTCACACAATTCATCCTTGTACAGAAAGAGAGACACACCCACATCACTTGATTACATATGGTGTCCCTCTCTGGCACACGCGCAATACAGAGCACAAAAACAACAAAACAACACAGATATATGTTGAACTCAGGAATACTTTTACCTCCTTCACCTGCAGAAAAAACTCTCCGGGCCATATTTTTATTATCCTAATGAAAATACAAAAATAAGGCAAAAGATCATGATGTGGAGTTTGTGGGTTTGGCAAATATATTCTTGGAATTTTTGTCAACTGGGGTTCAAATGAATGTAACATCAGGAGGTGTGGTGAGGCATGCTGCCAAAACATGCAATCAAATCAAGTCCTCTCTTTCCATTTAGAAACTGAGAAGTCTGACTGTTCTTAGTTTTTATGGATAGAATAATAATTCAGTCGATTGTGTTTAGTTATTAGTTGTGTGAAGTAACCTGTTTATATTTAAATAGATTAACAGTGCACATCCAGAAAACTGGTTTGTAAGAAATTAGTTTGTATGAAATTATAAAAATACCATCAGGTTCCTCCCAAAGTTTCTTCCTCATAACAACTAAAGGAGTTTTTGCCGCTGTTGCCTCTGGCTTGCTCATTAGGGATTGGACATTGCTAATACAACAATTTGGAATGTCCTGAAAAAGAAAGAAACCACTGGTGTACTAACAACCAGACAGCAAAACAACTGACCAAGGAAAACAAGAGCAGTTATTCATGGAAACTTTGTGAGAGCTGTGAAGAAATACCCAAAAACAACAGTCAGTGACATCACATACAACCTCCAAAGGACAGGGTTGAAGATATCAAAATCCACCGAAGAAGACTGCAAGAGCAGAAATATAGAAATCATACCACAAGATGCAAACTACTCATCAGCATTAAGAATCAGAAGGCCAGATTGGAATTCGCAAAGAAATACAGAGATGAGCCACAAAAGATTTGGAACCAAGATTAACCTCTACCAAAGTGATGGAAAGGCCAAAGTGTAGATAAAGAAAGAATCTGCCCATGATCGAAAACATACAAGCTCATCAATCAAGCACAGGGGAGGTAGCGTCATGGCTTGGGCTTGCATAGCTCCTTCTGGAACAGGCTCACTAATCTTTATTGATGATGTAACTCATGATGGTAGCAGCAGAATGAATTCAGAAATCTACAGAAACATTCTGCCTGCCAATTTACTATGAAACACATCCGATCTAATTGAGAAGAACATCATCATGCAGTAAGACAATGAACCAAAACACACTGCCAACACAACAAAAGACTTCATCAGGGGAAAAAAAGTGGAAGGTTTTAGACAGGCCATGTCAATCAATAGACCTTAACTCAATTGAGCAGCATTTCACCTCTTGAAGAGGAGACTGAAGGGAAAAAACCCCCAAAACAAACAACAATTGAAAAAAGCTGAGGTACGAGCCTGGAAAAGCATCACAAAAGAAGAATACAACAGTCTGGTGATGTCAGTGGGTCGCTGGCTTTTGCTCACCTTTTGCTTACCTAAAAAATTGGGTAGTCTGGCACCACAGGTGCCATGTTCTAAGTTGTTTAACACATCTAGATGTAAAAATAAGGAAATGAAAGCTGAAATTCTGATCTATTTTCTCATATTCACTTTTTTTATCTCAAACCCAAATGTCTTTAGTGTATAGCAAAAACAAAAGAATTGGCCTTGCCGTTCCAATTCTTTCAGAGGGGACGGTATACATTTGTAGCAACTGGGCAGGAATGGAAAAAATTGGCTTATGATGCAACAAAATTAGTAGCACATCCATGGTATGATGTTATATCAGCAGATTATGCTTGCGCCTGCATGAAATTAGAGCCGTCTCTGTTTAAAGAGCAAAAACATAATGTGCTCAAACTACAGAAGTGCTTTATCTGCACTAATACGGCACTCACTCTCTTAATGTATTGTATCTAGAGGAGGCAAAGCACTAAATCAGCTCATACATACTCAGCTCTAAGTCAGAGAGTATGAATAAGGCAACACTGCAATAGGTATTTACTATTCACTAAGTTACACCAATTACACTGATCCAGTCAACTGTGTAGTAAACATGACAGGAGCATGCTACACAAGTGCTCCAATATGATGCTATATCAAGAGTTTTCTAAAGAGAGACCAGTTTTATTTAAACTGACTGAGTATGAAGTTGTAAAGGAAGTTTCAAGAAAAAGAACTGAGTGTCAAAGTGGATTAAGACCTACAATAAATGCATAATATCTGTGTAAATTCTCCCCAGTCAGGCTGCAGACATGACATAGCTTGGAGTAAAGAATGCATAATCCTTTAACAAACTGCATATTTAAATATGACAAAATGTCTACATGCATAAGTGTATTTGAAATTAAAAAGCTTTTTTCCACAGATATCCAGATCTGTCCAAAGAATATATCCCTTCAACATGCATTAGATAAAGTCTTTCCCAAATTTGGTACATTTTTTTCTTTATCTGGTTCTAACAAAGCAGTTTTAACCTTGTAAGGGGCTTTTTAGTTAGCTAGATGTTTTCCGGCAGGAAAAAACAATGCTTGGGAAGCTAGGCCAGTTATTAGTAGATTGTTTTCAACAGTTTCTCCTGAGTGATACTGCGGCGATGATGAGATTTTCATTGCCAATGGCTGTATGTTAATTAGAAGCTTATTATAAATTCATAGTGAAGCCAGGAGATGATTTTCACAACTCACACCTCCATGCTCTGTCATTCTCTCTTTCAGATTTGTCTACATGGATTAGTCTCAGATACTGAATCAAGCTGAAATAATGCTGAAGGCTTTTGTTTAATGCACAAATGCCACTTTAGAGTGTATTCTTGCCCTTATCTATGATGGGCTGCTACCTGCCAGCCTCTCAGGGGGATGGATAATGTGATGTCCATTATAAAACATTAAACTGTCTGTTTATACTATAGAGAGCTGGATGATTGTTTTAGCACATCACTGAGCTCCCTGTACAGAGTAACATGACAATAACCTTCATTTTTCTTATGGATAATACATGTCAGTTCAGCATATTCACTCTGCATAATGGTCTATGAGGAAAGATATTTTCTTCAGTAAGCAACTCTTATAGGTGGCCCATATGTCAGCACTGCAAAGACACTCGACTCTCTAATTAAATTCAAAATCAACATACAGAACTAAGACACACATAGACAAACTCAATTACGTCAAAAGATTATGTTTATAGATCTTTGCACTAAGCCATACAGAAAGTGTTTATATTAACCAACGACAATATCATGCTTTTTCATCTCATGCTTTTTTTTGTTTCTAATCGAAATTTAACAATTATTTAACAAAGGCCAGGATTAATGTGATGGAGCATGGACGTGTGTTTTCTAAGAGAATGAGGTAGAAGATTGCATAAGCTGCACAAGGTGATTAAGTGGTCAGTCCAGCATTATTAACACCATTAAAATCCATCCATCACATCATGTTGCTGGATTTATAGATCAACAGGATGCTTTACCGCGGGAAGACTGGAACTAGAGGAGCCGAGCACGTCTGAATTATGACCACGGCTAGACTTGTGCAGAAATTTATGTACTAACTGAGATTCTGTTTGGGATTCCTCACAACCTCTGCCTGATGAAAATCTGAGATCAATAAGCGAATGGAAAGGAAAATAGCTGGAAGAGGTTGGATTTATTGCCTAGTATCTATGAGTTCAGGGATGGCAGTCTCATCCTGTTGTGTCTGACAGAAGGTGCTCATCATGTGTGGAAATGTGTGGAAAGCTGCTTCTTATAGTACCAATCACCCACATACATATAAACATGGCAGGCTAAGCCCCATCATATATTATTGTAGTCCACACTATTCACACTGTTCAATTTCATAGCTGCATTAAATCCAATTGCACAGGCACTGATAAAGTCGTAGCACACCCTTCCTCTATTCTCAGCTAATGCCCTTCTAATATTCTGTAGTAGGTATAAAATTATGATCTGTGGTCATCGGGGTTGTTTAGTGACTTGCTTTCACTTTGGTAATGGAAAACAGCCGAGTTTTTTATCGTATGTTTTTTTCTGTGTGCCATTTCTCTCTTTTTCCTCTCTTTAATAGGTACATTAAGGAACTGGTGATAGGATATATCAGTAAAAAAGGGTATTGTGTTCTGTAGTTTTGCACTGCAGCAAGAAAAAGCATTCGCATAGTCACACATAAACTGATGTAAAATGAGAGCTTGGAGCATTTTAGAGCAGATACTCATTCCAGAGCTGATCTATGGCTAAAGGACTTATAAATGGCAGTAACTTCAGTTTGTGAACAGTTCATGACCAGTGAAAAAAACCCTGGCTGATTCATCAAGCAGGTAATAAAGGCATATGCATTTGTTTCTATACAACAAGAAAAAACTTGTGACTGTTGTTACTGGATGTAACTGATGTGTTGAAAAGATTATACATCATTGATAATGTCATTTATTTTTCATCATACTTTTTGCTAGTTGAGCTGGAGGCTAGCTAGCATGCAAAGCTGCTGTATCCTTGTAGTGACATGTTCACGTAACTGTAAATAATGTCATCTTGGACCTACTGTGTTCTGTGGTTAGAAAGTTCAGGAATAAAAAAAATAAAAATAAAAAATCTTGTGCTCCAATAAACAGCCAGAATATTACTGTAAACATTTGAGTAATGAGTCTAATATCTAAATAGTTGTTCATAAAATAAATCTCTTATGGATTATGCTCATAAAATACATCTGTTATGAGAAGATCTGTGAAATATTATAACAGGGTTTCTCAAACAGTTTTAGAACCCCTGGTATAACTGAGTGACACTTCCTGATTTAGCATACATCACAAGTGTCAATGCTGAAGGACACCTAGTTATAGATTACCAATCATCAACCAGAATACTGTATTTCCACCCACAGACCAAACCAAAGTGACTTTCCTCTGAGGTCTAATTGATTTATAGGTAATAAAAAAATAATGTTTTTGTAATAATGCACATGCAGGGAGTCAGCTCCCTATTTTGTTTATTTGTGACTTTGTTCTTTTGTGTATATTTCTGTGGTTTGGTTTACTACCCTACCATGCAATGCAAATTTAGCCATTGTTTTTTTTGACTGATAAAAAAGTTATTTTCTATATGTCTAGTTACTGCCTTATGCCTTAGTATGAAGTTTACTTTTAAAAATGTAAATTTTCTTTTCTTTTCTAGGGTAATCATTTAGAGTCTTGGTTTATTTCTAGCTTGTTTTTTGTCAAATGTTGACATTTTTGATCAAGTTCACAAACCCAGAAAAGAAAATAACTTCCATTTGTAACATACATGGATCTGGTGGTTTGGTTAGCTATGCTTTATAAATGTCATATTATACTTTTTACCTGTTGGTCACAATGGGTATGTATCATATTACAACATACTTGTTGTTACATTTATTCAACGTTTCTGCAGATATAATGATGGTACTCTTTGTCCCTGACCTAATGAACTAGCATGAGGATGTGTTTTTTTGTTAGAGACTTCAAAGCACTTTTGTCTCTCACTCTGCCAAACACCATAAATGTCAGTGTTACTCTAATCCTCCATCAAGTCAAACCAGAAGTGTCTCAGACCAAATAGAAACAAACATTTGTAGAAATGCCACAAGATTTCCTGCTTAAAAAAACAGATGGGGAAAAAAAGAACTGCGCATGAATATAACTACACTACTATAACTACACTAGATGGCCAAAAGTTTATGGACACTTGTGGACCAATCATACCCAGACACAAAGTCAGCAGAACTTGGAAATCCAAAAAAAATATAGGTTATGGTTTTACACAAGATGCACTATGTGGCCAAAAGTATGTGGACACCTGACCGTCAGAACCATGTGCTTTTTGAACGTCCCATTCCAGATTTAATCCCCCATTCATGTTATAATAACCTCCACTCTTCTGGGAAGGCTTTTGACTAGATTTGTGGGGATTTGCCCATTCAGCCACAAAAGCATTAGAGAGGTCAGGCACTGACATTGAGTGAGGAGGCCTGGGGTGCACGCTGTGTTCCAAATCATCCCAAAGGTGTTCAGTAGGGTTGAGGTCAGGGATCTGTGCAGGTCACTCGAGTTCTTCCACTCCAACCTCAGCAAGCCATGTCTTCATGGAGCTCGCTTTGTGCACAGGGACATTGTCCTGCTGGAACACGTTTGGGCCCCTTAGTTCCAGTGAAGGGAAATTGTAAAGCTACAGCATACATAGATATCCAATATAATTGTGTGCTTCCAAATTTGTGGCAACAGTTTGGGGAAGAACCACAAGTGCGACAGGATCAGGTCTCTGTGGGATTGACTGCTGTAGGAGAAATTAATGTTATTAATTAAATGCCATTAATGTAATATGTATTGAGAGTGGTCCAAACACACACCACACATCACTCCAAAAAAAAGATGCACTCTAGAGCAATTTTCATTTTTATCATCCATAATCAGCCCCATAAACAGATTAGCAATTGATGATGCTGAGATGCTTGAGTGGCCGCTGGGTGGCTACAGCATTCAGCCCTCTGGCACTCCAGCTCTCATACATCATTATCTGTAATGACTGCTTGAATGCTGTGGAATATGACTTCAGGATGTTAAAGATTTACAAAAGTAGAATAGACTGCTTCATTTAAAAGAAATGGCTAACTGGCTTCATAATGAAAACGCCACCCAGGTGCAGCGCAGACACAAACAAAGAACAGAGCGGTTTAAATAATGTGATGCAAGGTGATATACAGTATCATATTGGTCTCCAGCATGTGTCAGTGTTCCAGTTCTCCCTAATTTGCATAGCATTTCATTCTTTCATATGCCTGACCTTTGGAAAGTGCAAATCACTGAGCGCCTGCAGGATTGTGTTCATCCTTCCACCAGTGAAAGAGAAGAAAAGAGGATGTATAGAAAGAGACGGAGCTGTTGCATTCCTACAAAGATAAGTAGCCCAGTCCCTGGGGCAGATGGGACAGGATGTGTAGGTGATGTATAATACACCCCAACACTGCAGTGCAGAAGGTTCTCTGACGCACAAGCTACACACTGTTCCTGCGCCCGCTCTGACCTGCACTAGCACTCTCAGCAAAGAGCTGAGAGAGAATCCCAAACACCTCTGCATTCGAGTCAGCGTCTTCAAGTAAGATGTGTTTAATCAAATACATTTTCATTACAACCGTGAACATGCCATGAGCAAAGCCTGTGCACAAGGAAGAGGCTCCATAATGGCTGCAATAATTAAAGGCACATTCTTGCAAGCAAAAACCCAGGACTAATGTGTTTCCTAACTGTAATGAGGAACACTAATGAGCTGCATACTGTCTGTGAGATTTACTATGGGGGGGATGATCACCGACCCCCCCCCGACCCCCCCCCTCCCCCCCCCCTCCACACACACACACACACACACACACACACACACACACCACACACAGCAGTTAAAGTAACACAGCCCCCAAACCCCAAAAACATCTGTCCTGAAAGCTCATTAAACTCAGTACTCAAACTTAAAAACCATCACACACTTTACATGCTCAGACTACTAAACACACACAAATGTTTTTTTTTTTATTTTTATTTTTTATTTTAACACAAATTACAAATAATTCGCATGCTCACATCATGTGAAATGTGAGTTTTGGGCACATTTCACCTCATAGTGGCTCTATGGCTAGAATAGTTTATTTTGATATATTTACGTATGGATTAATATATAGTAGAAGGAATTGCACCTTTGTGTTGATTCGCAGAGATGAGCTTAAACAACACTACAGAACTGCTCTTTCTACAGAATCACCTCTTGGCCACGTTAGAGCTGGGTGAGTGCTGATGTGCTGATTTGGGGAGTGTAGGCTAACAGACAGGATGTAGGCTGTGGGAGGTAATCCTGCTGATGCTAGAGGTTTAGACATTAGTCCTGCCACAGCACTGAATACATTCTTTACATCTATTCCTGACGTGAAATATTCACATAAAAAGGGTGATTCCATAAAAAATGTGCTGACGTGCAAAAATCCACCAGAACGCACATCTTCATCTGGGAGAACGTCAGAGGGCTGGACCTTAAGAACCCACCCACACACATTCAAATATGCTACTCTGACACTATTCTACTCTACCACCTGCTTATTACAAAGCATTCATCATGACGCATATCTCTATCTGCAAGGCTTTCAAAGGGCTGGAGCTTAAAAATCCTACACACCCATACACACATTTACAGCTGAAATATGCTACTCTAGCACTATGCTGGATCAATTCAAATAATATACACCAGCCTTGTTTCAACATCCTGATTATTTACCGATATGGCAAAAGTGAAAGTGGTTAATACTATTAATCAATACATTTTCAGATGTAAAGACATTATGTTGTGTTCAGCATAAATATGATACACACTTTTATTAAGTAACAGTCCTAGAATTTTTAGAAAAAATGCTGCAAAAAAGTATAATGTGCATGGTGTACACCTACACTCACTGGTCACTTTAATAGGAACACCTGCACATTCATACAGTTATCCAATCAGCCAATCTCTTTGACTGTGGCATGGTTGTTGATACCAGATGGGCTGGTTGGAGTATTTCAGAAGCTGCCGATCTGGTATTTTCTTGCAAACAATCCCTAGAGTTTACAAAAAATGATGTGAAATACTAAAAACATCCGAAATACTAAAAACAACCAAAAGACTGGAAAAAACATTGGCTGGTATCGTCAACTGTCCAGTTTTGGTGAGCCTGCTGCCACATGATTTGGTGCATGGATAATTGCATGAAGGTGCAGTCATTCCCAATAAAGTGGGGAGTGAGTGTATATTTTTTTATTTATCACACATTTATAGTTCAAATGGTTCAATTCTAAGGATTATAAGTGTTCCACTAATTCTGAGGAGTCGTTTTGTTTTTTTATATAAAGAATCACTAACAAAGTCTAAAATGGTAGATTTGCAGATTTGCACCAGCTGTTATCAAACAACAGTTATACAGATCAATGGCAGCATAAATTAGTGATCTGTGCAGTTTTCTAGGCAGGGTTTGCACATAAGATAGTATGAAACATACTGAACAAATCTCCATATGATCCTGCTTACACAAACACAGTGATTTCCACATCTTTCCCAATATAGCAACAGCAGTGTGACTATAACACCAAGTGGCAGCAGCTGGGACGTCAGAGCATAACAGCAAAAGCACAAGAAGGGAACTTATGAACACTGTGGATTTTGCATGCAATTTATTCCACTAATATATTATGTTCCACATTCTCTCTTTATTTAGTCCAGGTTGGTTGAATAACTTGGTTAGGTTTCTATTTTTATTCCTTGTTTGATGTATTCTGAGTTTAAACACTCCAGGAGGTGAGTATACGTATAAATGTGCAGTAAGGATATAAACTCAATAAAGTCTCAAGGTCTCTATATCACCAAGCATACAGACCACTTCAGAATTATTTGTGAAATGCATAAAAAGTTAAAATTTTACAATAAATGCCATGATAAATTATTTTAACACAATATTTATTAATATATACATTTATAAACATTTTCATACATTTGTTGACTTCCAAAATACTAATTAAACTTTGCTTATTACGGTCCTGATTATGCTTATGTTCATGATTATGGTAACATTATCTACTACTTAACTATGCAGTATCTGTTTTGTACACTGTTTTGTGTCACTTTTGTGTAGAAAGCTCCCTGGTTTTGATGGATGACAAAAGAATTTTACACATCTGTGACATCATATTTATACCGCTGGGAAACTGGGTATGGACAAAAAAAAACAACAGTGGTCCTGAGGACCGAGAGTACTTTTTTTTAAAAGATGTGGTTGGCTGGCTTCACATGTCTCAGAGGAAGCATGTGTTAGCCTTTACCTTTCCAGGTTGGTAGCTGACTTATGATAGGGGACAGCCGAATGGGGGTGGGACCAAATAGAGGAGAAAAATAAAAGGAAAAGTATTTTCTCACAAAAACATGTTCTTTCCTAATGGTTTTAATGGGAAATGTGAATCATCAGGTGTAATGTCTGATTAATACATTTGCTTTCGCCAAATATTTTGAAAGGTACCAGAATCTGGAATTAACTGTGTCTCATTGTAAGTACAACATGCTTTGACTTTATTTGACCTGAATCTCAAAGCTAGCCACACAGTGGATATAAAAAGTCTACACACCTCTGTTTTTGAAATTGCAGGTTTGCGTGATGTAAAAAAAAAAAAAATTAAACCAAAATCATGTCAGATCTTAAATAAAGATCAGCTGTTTCTTGATTTCATCTGACTGTTGAAGCCATGGCCCTCAAAGAGCTTACAAAGCATCTCAGTACAGGATCTCAGTGTCAAAAGGTATTAAACAGCAGAGGGGTACAAAAGAATTTTGTCCCTCCAAAATCTGGCAAGTGCTGGTCACTCCCTGCATGTGACAACAATCTCTCTTATTCTTCACATGTCTGGGCTGTGGAATAGGGTGGCTAGACAGAAGCCCATTCTCATGAAAATAACATCCAAGCCTTCCTAGATCACCCCAAACCATGGGGCAAAACATTTTATGGCCTGATGAGAGCAAGGTAAATTTTTTTGTGCATAATTTTAAAAGATATGTTTGGTGCAAACATGTTTGAGGCTCTAGTCGAGATGGGAATTATGGTTAGCTCCAAATACCCATCTATTCTGGCACAAAACCTGCAGGTTTCTGCTAGACAGCTGAAGATGAAGAAAAAGTTCACCATCCAGCACAATAACGACCCAAAGCACAAATCCAAGTCAATGAAAGAATGGCTTCAGAAGAAGATCAACATTTTGGAACAGTCCAGTCAGAGCCCAAGTCTAAATCCTATTGAAAACCTGTGGAATGACTTGAAGCAGGTAATTTGATAGATCTGGAGCATGTTTGGAAGGAAGAGTGGAATAAAATATCCAAATCAAGATGTGCTATTTTGGTAGACTTTTACCCAAAAAGACTGAGTGCTTTATTACAAGCAAAAGGTGCTTTAACAAATTATTAGTTAAGAGGTGTGCACACTTTTTTGACTTGAATTTTGTTCGTTGCTATATCATATTAAAAATGGACAAAGATCTGACCTGATTTATCTTGGTTTCATTTTTTTTTTACATCACAAAAACCTGCAGTTTTAACAAGGGTGTGAAGACTTTTTATATCCACTGTATGCAAAGTGTCAAAAACTTTAGTAGAACAGGTTTCTTTTTCATTTCATATTAATGCAGATTTTACTTTGTTCATTTGTGTTTTCTGCAGATGCAGTAGTTTAAATCCATAGCATTAAGGTTTATACTCATTAATGATTCACTGGGGCAGAAATGGGTGTGCTGGAGTAAAGGTTATTTACAGTGTTTGAAATGGCAAGCTCATTTAATTGCTGTATGGCAAAGCTAACATACATAGTCATTTAAATTTAGAGTATAACAGTCTATTTATATGCATGACCACAGAGCAAAGCAAGCCAAGTGCCATGTATCAATGGCAAGAGGTCTTCAACATGGCTGGCATAAGCTTCAGGAAGGAGTTACAACATGCAAGCCTGCAGACTCTTGCAATGAATATTCTTGACGATGTGCCATTTATTCCATTTAATACATTCCACAATGTGTAAAATAAAAAGGAAAAAAAAAACATTGGTCATGTCCTCTCCTGCCCTGCTCAGACAGCCTATTCCTTAAAGCAGAGCTCATTCTCCCAATTTAATCATACCATGCTGATAATATGTGGATTATAGGATTTGCACTGTTTCCAGAGGAAGTAGGCCAGGGGTTTTATGAGACATGAAAATGAGAGAATAATTCAGAAAGAGGAAGGGCAGGATTAGACAGAAGCCAGGCCATGTACCTCTGCTTCAGCAGGAGGATAACACAACCACTTGGCTTTGTCACTTCAAGCTTCTTCAGCATCTAATACTTCATTAATAAAGCGCTGCTCTGTCACAGCCGACACCCAAAAAGCAGCTTCTTTGCCTCAATTCTGAGAGAGAACAAAGAAGTCATACAGTGGCAAAAATGGGAATTCAGGTATATCTCAACATCGCAAGGAATAAGTGTAAGGTATTTTTGTATTTTGTTAAGAATAAAATGCACCAGTGTTCATTCATCTCTTCAGACATGTGTGAACACCAGGAGGCCATTGGAGAGGTGTGCTGCGTCACATCTACGAGCACTCCTGTTGCTCCTGAGCCCTACAGTTCCTCCCCCTGTGTCTAATCAGCAGTGTGTGTATATGTGTGTGTGTTTCTGTGCTATTTCAGGTACGGCAGCTTTAGCTAGATCAATATGCCCAGAAAGAACATGACGCTCGCCTTCACCTTCCACTGCAGTGCGGAGAAAAAAAACAGAAAACAAAGAACCAGCAATGTTCACTGCACTCCACAGAAATTCCCTTGTTCCCAACCCAACTAGAGTGAATCATAGAAAAGTATGAATGTGAATAAAAGTGAGCTTATTGCAGCTTCCTCTCTCTCTCTCACACACACACACACACACACACACACAGACATTCATTTGTCCCTTAAACTCCAAAGATACATCAAGACTTATATTCCTTACTCTCATAACAGCATACAGTTTCTGTTCCTTTCACTGTATTAGTAATTGTAACTGTATAGTACTTACTGAATAATATGCTTTAATATGAATAACTGAACTGAAGGCTAGATTTTTATGGGTTAAGAGAAGTATCACTCTCTCACACACACACACACACACACACACACGCAGAGCCTACTACCAAGAGAAGGCACTTTTTCTAACTCTGTTGAAAGTAAAATATAAAAAGTATGCATTTGCAGAATAGCTGTAAACTATAATCTCAGTATGGTCCCTCAGAGGATTAACTGATTAAATTGAATTAGCAGCTTATACATCGTGTAGACAAAGATGTGTAAAACAGTGAAGGGACACTCAGAGCCTCCGACTAAAGAATATTTATGGGAACTCACACAGTTACACCAGAGAATGAGAGACTTGCTGTTGTTGTGTGTTATTTTTGCAACTGTTTTGCCATCCTTCGACAGGAAAGACAAAGTTGCACAATCGAGCACTGCGCAAATCCCTTATAAAATAGTCACCTCAAGCTTCAACCTGACAAAAATATATAGCAGCATTTGAATGGATCAATCATTGTTTGGTGTATAGGATTATACATTTTAAATTTGTTCTTGACTTCTGTCTTTTGGAGAATTCTGACCACAAAGACCTGCAACTACTATGAGAAAGGAGAATACGACATATTATCTTTTGTTCACTGATTATATTTTGAAGGACATCAAGCGCAGCCAAAATAACCCTGCACATACAAACCTCTGTCACAGCTGGAAGCTTCACACTTAGAGCACTACAAAGAAAAATGGTTTATGAGGCATGTCCCTGTGAGGAACAGAGAGGTCTAGGTAAAAGAAACTATATATCTTACTTTGTGCATCACTGCACTCTTTCTGTAGATCTCTCCATATCCCAGTGGCTTTTACTTTTTATACTGCTGTTGCTTGATATGATGTTTCCTCCTCTCTGTTCTCTATGTGATTTCAGTAGAACAGAGACGGAAATGTAGATGTACAGCAAACAGGTCCAGTGGTTTTTGTCTGACCCTTGAGTCATGTTCCTGACAGGAAGGTTCCATGGAGGTTTGACATTTTCCTTCTATATGCCACAAAACCACAGCGCTGCACTTATTCGTATTGGCCTCAATGGGGGGTCAACGCCATTAGGGATACAACATACCGGATCTGGTCTCACTCCCCACTGCAATCTGTACCGCTGATCATTATTAAACAGGGAGATGGATGTTCTGCCATTTGACTGTCATCTCTTCGCACTTTATTACAAGGTTACCTGGCATGTCACTGCACATAGCTGCTCCCTGTTTTACAGCTCCATCTGCTTGCTGTTTTACAGCAGCCCTGTGCCTTGCTCCCTCTTCCTCTGCAGTGTGCACACAGACAGGAGTCCAAAGACATGTTTATAAATCTCTCTTTTCTAAAAAACCGTTTGGTGAGTGATATCTAACCATAATCCAAAGACATTAAGCATCATTACATATTAACGTACAGCCTTCAGCAGCTTTTTTGCCTTCAGTTGTGTCAAGTGATATCTAATGATTCTATTAGCTTAAGGGGAATGATGGAAAATGACGGAATTCACTCAGCATGCCCATCAGGCCTCTAATGGTCAAAAGGAGGCATACTTTCACATCACAAATAACCACAATTATTCGAAAATAATTTATCTCAGTGAAAATAAAACTCCTCCTTACTGTCAATTGCCTGTATAAACCCCCACACTGAGACCTGCTGTAAAGGGGTAAGGGAGAGGAATTACTTTCTCCCCCTGCCAAAATAGCCTTTTATCCACCATGTCTCTGAGGAAAAGAGTGATGGAGAAGCAAATAAGAAAAGGAAGCCTTTTTTTGGGGGTTGGGGGGGGGGGGGGGGACTGTATGGGTATAAAACGGCTAAAGGATCAGATGGTAATGTGGCAGGGGTTGTAATTAATCTCCAGGTGGGTGAGGAGGTGGGCTGTGTGTCTGAGCTTAGTCTCACACTGCCACTCCTCTAGGGCCCTTGGGGCCATGCTTCATTCTTATTTATGAGCTTCCGCCCTGCTGCTGCACACCAAGGCATTGATCGCTCAAGGTCAGGGAGGAGACACAGCTCACTGAGGAACATGTAACTGTACACTAGATATCCAGAGTTGGCTGTAGTCAGCGCCTCTTCAAAAGAGATTCATTTTGTAAAAGCAACTGAAGCCTTTTAATCTAAGTCCTACTAATCTGTTAAGTAGCCTTAAGACAATGTTTCCTCAAAGACAATGGGACACAAAACTCACACAGTGATCCCTATTTCCCTGATCAAGACACAAACACAAAAATAAGGCAACAAGCATCACCATTCTGTTTCAGTGGTAATCTGGTGCAGAGCTGAGCAATTGTAAAAAGAGGTTTGATGAGAGTGAATGCATTATTAAGAAGTGTAATTAAGTGCTGGTGCAAAATCCAAGCAGCTCATCTTATCCCCTTTAACTGAATGTGTGACATGATTAGATTTCACTTATAGAGTGCCCATTGATATTTTAGCTGTAGAAATAGACATTTAATAGACACACTTTTGGTGTTTTCTATTATGTATAAATTTTATTTTGATGTTTTGGACAGTGTCACGTGGAGACTTGGATAAATGTGTAAGCATGTAGAGTTATAGAGAAAAACAGGCAAGAGAACAAATATTCCAATACCAGATTAATACCAAACACATAAATTCAAAGCCGTAAATGTGAAAATGAGCAAAAGATCATTGATGAATATAGCCAGAATGACAAATGTATTTGCTAAATGGGATGTCTTTGCTCACTGAAGCTGCACTTTAAAGTGATTTAAGGGAATTAATCTACAGATCTGCATATACACAATAGTGATTACACACTGAATTAACCTTAATTATTATTATGTACAAATGTTGATCTTTTAATGTAAACAAGATTCTGCTCATTTTAAAGCAATTGACTTTTATCTAAGAATTTTATTTTACTACCTGTTTTTATTAAGCCTGTTGAAATTGTGGTGCTTATTATTGCGTAAGTTACTGGAATTAGAAATTACTCGGGGGAGGTGGAGCATTTATACATACACTTTGTGATTCCACACTGAATAAGCATCAGCGAAAGTATTATTTAAGTCACCTGCTTAAATTGTTTTTTTTAATACAAAATATTATTATGACTTCTCATATGTGCTTTTATTTCTTAAGTCTTTGACTTGTTAACTGACTTTTATACATGTTTTTTTGTCTAAGGATTTTATCTGGACTCTAATTGTTTCTAAATTAATTAATATTATACACTTGTATTATTACTTCTTATTGCTGCATAACATCTTGGGATTATTTTTTGCGAGAGGTGGAGCATTTATACAGTAGGCTTATGTCCCTAAAACACACACACGCCCAAAAATAAAATTACTTTATTGTAGTGTACTGTATTGTAATATAGTGTAAGAAGCACCACAGTATCTTTGATCTAGAAACATCCTATATCTTCTTTCTTTAATTCCACTGAGTGCATTTTAAGGGTTCAACCCAAAACTCAGGATGCATCTCAAACCTCTAACAGATGCATTATTGATTCCTCAATTCCTTCCTTCAGCCTGTGACCCAGAAATTGAACAAAGTCTGCCATCTTTCTTAAAATGCATACTTATCGATATACTTCTCAACAGCGCCATGGTATAAAAAATGAATTAATCGCTCTCCCGTTACAAAAAAATGAACTAATCGATTTCCTTTTACGAATTTCTGCTCTGCATTTTCATGCCAACTACAATGGGTAGACTCAGATTTATTCTTTTTTTTGACATCAGATTTATTCATAGTATTCATTCCTGTCTTCTTCCTAGACATGTTCTCCTTTCAAACACTAACTGAATGATCACACCTTGGTAAATCAGCACACAGGAACATGTTGATGAACATGTTGAAGAATGTGTTATGGTCAATGTGGAGGAGTTTAGGAAGAACAGGACTGAGAAGTAATGCCCAGATGCCATGACACATCTCTAGCCTGTCTTCATCATGCTGTCCCATTGGCCCCAGGATTCTGTGCCTTTTTGGAAAAGCTCAGGCGTGACTCAATCAGACTGCAGCATAGCTGTAGCTGGCCTTAGTCACCTTGCACTGGGACATCTCCTGGCTCTAATTCAATGAACCTAACTGACACTGGCACGCACTCCTAGAGCTTTGTTCATATGCCTTTCCTGGAGTGTCTCTTCTACACAAGCCTGGGACTCTACACATGACTCATTTCCTAGTAATATTACTACTGATTAATCTCCCCAATTAAAGGAACTGAAAGGGGCAAAACTGTTTTATACAAAAGCTTTTAAAATTCTACTCACATCAACTAGCATGCATTTCCTTCTGTACCTTCAATTTGTTTAATCCAATATTTAGATTGATTTATGACACAAGGAGACTAAACTGACTTCAAGATTCTTCAATATAAAGCATGAGGTTTAGTCATTATTCTTTCCTGAGAAACAATATTCTCATTGCTTTGTAATTCCTCACTCAGCCGGGTGCAGGCCTATAGTTGGGTTATGCAGCAGAAAAGACCTAGCCAAATAAACAGCAAAATAATTTTGAGAACAGTGCATATTATGGTGGGTTTCTCAAAAACTTATCATACTATTTTTTTTTTATTTTTTTAAATGCACATTACCATTTAAACACTGCATACAACAGAACAGTTTTTTTGTATTTTTCAAGAAAATATATACATAGAATGTTGTCTAACTGACATATTTCATACTGCAAAGGAAAACTGAATTTCACTTTGGACCAATTCACAATTCATCACATTGTTCATTTTTACACCCTATTAGTGTTGGTTACATCAACCTACATAAAAAGCCAACATGAGAGAGAGAGAGAGAGAGAGAGAGAGAGAGATTCAGTTGTTTGACACTTACATGGTCCTTACATTTCTGCTACATGGTGACACAAAGTCATCCAAACATATGAATGCACCCACAGACATACAAAATGACTAATTCAGAAGTCATAATGCCTTAAACTAATTCTCTGTCATGTCATTTAATGCATAGTGAAAGCTTGTTAAAGCTAAAATCATGTCTTCATGTATTTCCTTCAGTGTTTAGTTTTGGGCCATAAATGGGAACAGGATTTTTAGATCAGGTGACTTTCTGGTCCATGACCCTGGTGTATTCTCAGGGGTGTGTGTTCACTCTGTTCTTGAGGAGAATGAGGCAAGGCAAGATCTCAGCACTGATAGTAATGCTTATCTGGTGTCAGGTCATTAGTGGATAGTATAGCTGTCCTGTTCTACATGCTGCTACAGCAGTGTCCATACAACTATTTAATGGCATTATTGTTAAGTTGATAAGATTGAACATGATTATAAACATCCAGGGCAAGGAGGCCACTGAATTAATGAATAGGAACACAGCCTTAGAGCTTTTCATTTAAGCTTAGTGTGGCAGCTTAATGATCTAACCATACTTTGCCATTTTTATTGTGTAACCATCAGAACTATAAAGATTCTAAGAGGAGTTATTATTTATGAGTTATCTTACAAAATACCCTGAATTCAGGAGAAGAACCTGTTTTAATGACTGCTGGTTTGAATGTACTAAACACTAGCAATGATCTGGTGACTCATTTATTAACAGATTATTAATTATACTTTAGGAAAATCTAGAATAAATCACAATCCACTCGTCTGCTTTTCTTTATTATTAAATGATACGGTGCATGTGTTAAATTTCACATCTGTGTATGGCATCCAATTACTCATATCACCACAGCACAGCAATAATTGATAGGCATCATAGCCCTGCTGATGGGGATAAAATGACCAGTGTGACACTGCAAGGCAACCAGATGGCCATTAGAAATGAGATATGGCTAACACAGGAGAAATGTGGAGGTGGGAGAAGGCAGGATTGTCCCAGCTAGCTGCGCTGGTGAATAAATAATGAGATGTGGGTGTTGCTATTGGCCTGGCCTGCACCCTACATGCCTAACACATGAGAAGACCTCACTTTCTCTTTTTCATAACATGTTTTCTGGTACAGTTAATTACACCCAGCGTGGTTACTGAAGCTCTTTCACTTGCTAATGAACCAGACATTTAGTTTTAGGGCCATTTTGTGATGTTGTGCAACATAATTCTGAGCACCATAATGACACCATAGTCATGTCTGGAGTGAGAATATATGATTACACCCATCCAGATAAATATGAATTATGTCCATGTGCCATCTTCATGTGCTCTAATGTTGGAATATATTGCTCTTGCCTTCCTAAAATAAGCAGCTGTTATGATGCTGCAGTATAGAAGATTTCCCCCAGGGTTTAATTATTGAGGATAGGCTCAGGCCCAGGCTGCTGAGTTGCTGCTGGCAGATCCTCCTGTCCAACAGCTAATGTGGTTTGGGAGTGCAAGTACTTTTCTATTGCCATTTCTGAGCCTTTATCTTTTTACTTCTATAATCTAGACACAAGAGGTTGTAGAACTCTCCTTAATCTAATTGCAATAAGTTAGCTTAGCAAATATGTGTGAAATTTTGGATATACTTTTGGACACTAGGGTTGGAAAAAAGGTGGGTTAGCTTGTTTCACATTCTCAATAAATTAAATCTAATTCATGTACTCATTTCTAGACAATTTTGTATTATTGCTGCTCAACTGATCATTACTCTAAATATCATGGCTATATATTTTATATAAATTGTTCTAGGGTGTCTTTTTCTGCCTCTCCAACTCACTGCAGATCTTCCCTGACTCCCCCCACTAATTACAAACATACATAAGACAGCCTCCAGGCTCATTTATATTCATTAGCTTACTAATAGCATTCTCAATAAAGGGAGGAACATTTTGCACATCATTTTGCAACCTCTTGCTGTTTCAAAACAAAATGAAGAAATATGTTGATTTCTGATTTAATGCCATGAAAACACATGCTTAGATTTGTACTGATCTGTACAATGTCAAGACTGAATTCATGTTCCTGTCTGCGCCTGTCAAACCATACCAGAAGCCACAGGTTACAGTCAAGGGTCAAAACCTCAAGGCAGTTGACAGCTTCACCTACCTGGGCAGTACTCTCTCAAGTTAAAGATCTACATTGTGGTTGTTCTCTACGCCAGTAAGACCTGGACCTGGATCTACACCGGACATGTCAAGCAGCTCAACCACTTCCACATGAGCTGGCTTTGCAGAATTCTGCACATTCAATAGCAGGAAAAAAAATCCCTGACACAGAAGTTCTGAGGTGTGCTAGCATCCTTGGCACCCACACCCTCCTGCAGAAGGCCCAGACAAGATGTAATGGCATATAGACCAGATGCCTGACAGCTTCCTGCCAAAGCAGCTGCTGTATGGTGAACTACATCAGAGGGTGCACATAGAGGGCAGAAAGAATGGTTCCAAGACTGCCTGAAGGCCACTCTAAAACACTTTGGCATTGACACTGCCAGTTGGAAGGTAGTTGCCCTTGACTGCCCAACCTGAGGCAGCAAAATCACACAAGGCCTGAGCATCAGCCTCCAATAGCATATCACCATCCCATGTGTGCCCTACATGTGGTAGGGGCTTCCAGGTCCGAATTAGCCTCTCCAGCCACCTCCAGACACACCGTCCCCAACCCCAACCCAAAGTACTCATGGTTATCTTTAACCAACAAAGGACAAACAACAACAAAATAAGTTGGGAGAACAGTTTGAGTTTTGCCTAAAATTCAAGATCTGACATTAAGAGACAATGAAACTTTTTTTTGTTAATTCTGAACTGAAGAAACCACACTAGGCATAAATTTACATACTTCCTAGTGATGCTGCCTAACTTCGTATAGTGTAAAAAAAAGAGGAAAGAGTTTTCTCAATACACCATTTCAGAAGAAAACTAGAGAACCCAGAGGAAACCCACACAGACATGAGAAGAACATGCGAAACTCCACACAGACAGTATCCCAAGCTCACAATCAAACCAGGGACTTTTACCTTCCACGCAACCGTGTCCCCAAGAAAATAAGAACACACTTTACGTAATTTAGAACATAATTTATATTGAAGCAACAGTGATAAAACACTGATTCCCTCTTCTTTAACATTCCATCTCAGGGTCCCATCTACAGTGAAAATGTCTCTTCTCATCTAAAATTTGAAGAAGAAACATACATCCTTGCAATCAGTCTCTCCAGTACTATGTCGTTCAGCTCACCTATGAACTGTGATGTGTGTGATGTATTAAAGCATGGCTGCTTTGCTCTGTGTGTGTTTGCATACCTCTCAGTAGCAGTGACAGTGAGAATGGCTATGTGGGCTAGTTGTGGTGACAGTGGCCTTTCCCCCTGCTGCAAGTGCTGCTCGAGCTGGAGTCCATGCTGCCTGTTGGCATTTTCACATGATGAACTCCCACCCTGCTCTCAGGCTTCATCAGCATCTGCACTAAACCCTTACCCTCCCTAACACAGGAGAGGAGTCACCTGAAGATATCACCTGACAATATATAATAGTTATATTTTAATATAGTTTTAAACATCGATCTGCCAGTTTAATCCTTACAATAAGAAAGCATTTCAGAAATATAAGATATAAGATACATATATGAAAATCAAACAGCATAAGGAAGAATATTGTGCACTATCTGAGCTATTCATAGAGTATTAAAAGCAATGAAAGTATGTCCCTGGATTATTGGCGTCTACAGGATGTAAATAAAATTAGTATGACACCAAGAGTCCTGCTTCATTTTAGCACAAAAATCTGAATTAACAATATATTTAGCACTTTTAAAAATTTATCACAAAATGTATCACTTTAGTACATAAATATATAATTATTTACTGCTATCATTCATATGCTGAATCTATCATCAAAATCATTTTTTTTTTAAAGAATCTGACATTAGAAGTCAATTTTGAATACAGTCTATTATAAGAGGTGGATTTTATGTACATCACAGACCTAAAATGCATGTATATTGGCAGTAAAAATACACAACAGAATTTACATTTTACATGCGTCACGCTACCTAAAAATGTACTCCTTCCACATTTCAATCCTTATTCCAAAGACTAGGCATTGGCAAAATTCTTCAGCAAACCAGAACCTCCTAGAACTTAGAAGGTGCCAAAGAAGACACAAAGAGGCTTGTTACTTTATTTCCTCTAACTCTGCGTTCCCATGCACTGTCCTGGACATATATTGATTTGTACAAGAACGAAGAGAAGAAAAATCAATAACTTTTACATGAATGCACAATGAGCAGATGCTGCCCTTCCTCAGGCAGGACCTGTGAAACCTTCCCATGAGCCTTCAGTTGTCACTCTGCTGCCGGTTCGGGAGGGTGAAACACCAACGCTGCAGCGGCTCCATGCTGCTCTGAATTAAACAGCAGGATTAAATGGAGATTTGATACCTTTTGAGAATTAAGGTTAACTGTGGCTTAAGGTTTGCAATACGAACATCCCCAATTCACTTTCTGCCTTTACGGGTTAATCTGGCACTGATTCGTTTTGGAATAACTTAATAAGAGCATGCTGACAGATTGTTGTGGACAAATAGTACATGCAAACTTCAGCTTCACACGCATGTGCCATTAAACACTGTACACCAATGGTATGGTATATTTACTAGAATGGCAATACAAGTCCTGTTTAAAGCAGAAGGTGCATTTCTAACTTACTGAAATAACAAATTCTTCCCAAACACCCACTAATTAACGCTTATTAGCTCTATATGTCTTCAACATGCCTGTCAGTGGTGACCTATTCCTATTCCACTCCTTAATGATTATATAAACCTGTCACATGCATGGTCCTTCCACTCCAGTGTACGTGTGGCCTTGTCCTATTTGAAAAGCGCATTAGTAATCTCTCGTGTGCAGGCAATGTGGCACAGCCCTGCTAATCCAGCTTTGTGGCAGGAGCCTAGCTTTGGCTGACTCATGGCACTCAGACCTATTTAGGGCTTCTCATTAGGAGGCACCAAACAAGTGCAATGCTGTCTTGTTAGGCGACTGGGACTTGCAACGCTCAGCTGCACACTCTCTCCCTCACTCCCTTCCCTCTAACACAAAGAGGAGAAAGCAATTAAAATTTCAGCACATAGTTCAGTGACAGGTAATTCTGGGGAGTTCCAGAGAGCCTAAGGAAATGCAGCCAAGCTGCATCCAGCCAGGGACAATGTGATATTATGGAAGTAGACACCTAGTATGCTACGATAATCTTACAAAGCTCTCTCTACCTAAATTTCACCAGCAAATGTGATCAGAAAATGTAATGTGGCACCAAAAAAGTAGACTACGACAGGCAGGCAGAAGTGTGATACACTCGAGTCCCAGCAGAGCTGTCTCCAACTCAGGCCACAGCCTTAGGAGCCAATTTATTTAAGACATGAATCATAATGCTTTCTTCTCCCTTCTGGTTACATTAAAAGGGTCTGAGTACTCATGCATGTATGATTGGCACAGTCTCACTGGCTTTAATTCGGAGGCGAAGCATTCACGTGCCATGCTTGTGCCACAATGCACAAGCAGCAACAGGATTACATGAGGTCAAGTAAACAACAAGACAAGACAGCTTTATTAAATATGTGTCTCTGAAAACATCTCACTCATACAGTATGTACCACCATTAGCTTCCTTTTACTGACTCTACACACATACCCTTGTTCCATTTGGCTATTGTAGATATTGTATCTTTGCTTACAAGGCAGAATTAAGGTGGTTCTACTCTAGTCAATAGCTATATTTACTATCCTGAGTGATCACTTTCACAGGTAAACAAGAATGGGATTTCAGTCTGAGTCTTGATTTACATTAAATTTATTCAGTTTACAGTTATTTAATCAACAGTAGCCAATTTTGTCAAAATAAAACACGATTTTAACAATTAGCTAAGCTTGCTAGCTAGGTAGCTTGACACAAAAGCTGACTCACTAACTTCCAATCAGAGTCCTAACCTGCTCAACCACCACAGCCTTGAAGCTCAGTGGTACTTCTGATTGGTTTATTTCACTGACTAATGCTATAGTTAGTGCTATAGCTACTGAACATGCTAACTACACTAAAAGCATCAGCTGTTATGCACAGCACCAATGCACAGACAAGCAATCATTAGGTGTCTATTCTTTTATATTGTCAGAGTTTTTTCTCTCTGCCTCTCCCATACACATCTATTTTCTCTGAAAGTGAGCTCTACAGCTGTGACATGCAGAGAAGCCCAAGACTGTGTGTCATACACAGCGTGCCATGGCAGTTTAATATTATTATAATATTATTAATATTACCTGTCCCTAATATACTCATGCAGAAATATGCATGCATATTTAAATCTATATTAATTACGACCATCCTAGTTCAAGCAATCTCTTCCCTGTGTGAAAGAGACTATAGAGCAGGGTTGTTGGTCACTATTCATTATGGCGCTTTGATCAGCGCAGTAAGAACAGATGCACTGAGGGAAACATAGCTAAGGGAAAGTCTAGGCATGTTGGCTCCCAAGTGAGCTTGATGCTGCTCGATACTGTTGTAATCACCAGACTTCTCTCTTTCCTAGAAAAAAGGCTGTTTCCTAGGTTTTATTACACTTCATGGATTTCAGGGAAAAACAAAAATGTATGCACAGAAATGTGTCCCTTTAATCCTCTGAGACTTGATCATATATTTCTTGAAAAAATAAACGAGAAATAAAGATGGATGAGTAAATGCATCCAGCTCATAGAGACAAGGAAATGTTCGATGTAAATGCTACATTGAAGTGTTCACATGCAGGAAGAAACACATACAAAAAATGCAAATATGTCAGCCAGTCGGTTATATCTACTGCTAAGATATTGGCATTTATAAGTGACATCTAATCCTGTATCATTGTAATCATGTTACTGAGTCCACACACACTCAGAGCTTAAATAGAACGAGAGGAGAACATTTAACTGCATAATCACTTGATCACACATCTTTCTTTCATATTCAAACCTTTTTTCTTTTTTACAATTGAGACACTCTTTGCCATTACTGTCTACACTGTTGTAACAAAAATATTTCTGCCACACTACTATGCACCAACACTAATTAGGGATTTGCATTACAATCACAAAAGCAAAATGTGTGTTAGTGTGGTAAACTCCTGTTGCATCCTAACCCTCTATCAGGGTTTACTAATTAAATCTCTAAATGCCTCTCTTATTATTCAACTCTGACCATGATCAGACAATAGCTTGTACCATCTACCCGTCATCCAGTGTGTGTGTGTGTGTGTGTGTGTGTGTGTGTGTGTGTGTGTGTGTGTGTGTGTGGGTATGAACACATACACGTCACTCTACTGACAGCTCAGTATTTCCTGGTATTTCTTTCTGTCATAAGTCTAATAGCAGACTCAAGGACCCAATCAGCTCTCCAGATGGACAGAGCTCTTATTATTTATTACTCCATGTACGATTACTGAGAATGTGTGACCCTGATTCAGTTCAGACTGACAGCCAAACACACACTTCCTTTCAAGTCACAGGGCTGCTATAGCTGGAAGGCTCTGTTCCTTACTGATGAACCACAAGCACTACATTACAAACTCTGCTGAAGACACACAGGTCCAAGGTTGTGACAGTGATCTTCTCCCAGCGCACATACCAAGCAGAGCACACACACTATTGCTGAGATTAAACAGACATGCATACACACTATTCACCTTATACTCACTTTCATTTGCACAATTAATGATACATTCAGTAATATACATTCAGTAATATCTTTCAGTACAGATACATTCAGTAATATCCAGCCCATGCTATTCCCTGACTATGGGCTGTATTCATATTCAGAGGCTTAAGTCCAAAGTTATGTCAATATTTATGTGGGGAATGTTATGTGTATTCAGAAATATGTGTAATCCATACTGTAAATGTTCTGTACTAGAGTGACTGCAAGCAAAGTTTGGAAAGGTGTGTAAACTCAGCTTCAGTAATCCAAGAGCTCAGAGGAAACTGAACTGAATGACTGTTTAATAAATTGAAAAGCCTCCAGCATTATGGACAGTGTTTTGGAAAGTATATCCCAAACACTCTATAAGAAGTGATAAATATATATAGTTAATGTTCTTTCCAAACCGCACATCCAATTTATGTACCAGTTAAAATAATAAAAAACGAATGCTATCTTTTTAAAATTTGTTATTTAAAGCACTTGGTTTAAATCTACCTTTCCAATGACCCACCTGGCCTTGGTCCTTAAATAGTGTGTAGGAAGAGAAAGGGGAAAGAGTCTATTTATAGCCTGCCAGTGGCTGTTGCGTGAACATCCACATATACATGGCCTTAATAAGATCCCACCTGGGCTTCTCAGCAACACCATACACTGATTCTGCATACTGTCAGCACTGACAGGGTACTGTGAAAATCAACAACTACACACACCTATTGCAGCAGCGGAGCAGCTATTTATAGCAGAAATGCATGCACACACACACACACACACACACACACACATACACACACACACACACACACACAAACACACTAACAAATTCAAATAATATACAGTGTAACTGCAACATCTAGAATGTACACAATGCATTTTACTGCAGTGGGTATTAGGAATACCTATATATCATGTTCTCAGTGTTTGTTTGCAGAAGGTGAATTCTTGCAAATTGTTCCCTGAATACATTTCTTTTTTTTATACACAAAGCATAATGCAAAAACAAAATTTTTGCAAAAATCTTGGGGCCCTCATGTAAATCATTTTAATTTTTTAATATGGAACATGCTCCTGAACCACACTGCAATGTTTTATGCAATTTTTCAGCAGACTAACGCCAGTCTGCCACTAATACTTCAGGGATCAGTGTGAACTATGTAAAGGGTAAAACACAATGGGTATGCTTCAGCAACAGCTGACTATTTTCCAATAACATTTGCCAAAGGGGCATATTCCTCTTATACCACAGCAATTTACCAACAGCTACAATATTTTAATTTATTAATGAACAACACGTTGCACTTTTTAACTTTTTATGGTTTTAAATCTGTGCAAAGTGCAAAGTTCCCAGTGTGAGAAAACGTACTGATTACTGTTACAACGTGCTGACTCCCAGGACTCCTTCCATAATTGTTAAATAAATGTCTTCTTAAAGATACCTTCAGCATAGAAATGATTCTTATAAATTTTCTTTTTTATCTAACACATTCTAAAAAATTATTAGATTAGATTATGCGGAGCATCTGTCATACAAATCCCTGTGTACATTGCTACTATAGAAACTACAATGAGTGCATTAATATAAAGCTAAAACTAATGGAGCTGCGGGGCGTATAAGCAAAAGTCGCTGCACCTAAGTGTATCTAATTCTATAGTAAATCATCAGTATTGTAATGTAAGACAATACAGTGCATGATAAGTGCATGAACTCTCCTCAGCCAAGGACAATTGGGGACAGTCACGCTGAGTTATCACTGAGGCTTAACACACACATGACCCTCAGAATGCATACTTTGCTCATCAGTACAGGGTCTGACAACTGGGCTGTACACACACAAATACACACAGCCTTGCATGGAGTTGCACACATAAACACCTGTCTGTTAACACTCCTGAGCCTCCATGTGCAGGCAAAAGATGTAGGTTCACAGGAGTCCGTCTACCGACAAGGCCAGGAATCGTTCCTCTGTCAATCACCAAGGCTCATCATCGTGTGTTACTGTGTTTTTGCATGCATATCTTCTTCAATGAGAGATTAGGAACGTGCTGCTCATGCCACAGATCAGGATTTAAACATGACACTTTGAGGCAAAGGACAAGGGCACAGTGAAATATGAACAAGTACATGATCAGAAGGTGGATCATAAACATCCCTGACCCTCATATTCTACATTTTAATCAATGCTTTAATTCACTTTTCACCTTTTTTCTTTTTTCGGGGGATTATGGTGACCAGTAGAAACTCTCCCTAGCCAGACAGCCTGCCAGGAAGTACACTTTTAAAGTGACAGGAAGATGTTGCAGAACTCATAATGCCAGGTGGCCACATTGAAAGGCCAGTATACAGCTCACAGCATGTTAATCAAGGAATAATGTGCAATCTGCAAAGCAGGACATCATTGTGTGTCACTGTGCTTTTGCGTGGCATATCTTCTTCTTCATCCCCACACAGTGGTGTGATGTATGATGTGAGGGAGTAGGGTACACTCTCTGTGCCTTGCAGGGAAAAGAAAAGTCAGGCAGTTGTAGTGAGCTGCTATTCATTTTTAAGAGCTGCCATTTGAGGGTTGGATTTTAATGGAGTAAAGGAGGCTGCACAGAGCGGTTTAATTGTTTGATTGATTGGTCACACTACCAAGCGTATTTCTGAGTCCTGTCCCTGCCGATCAATGAGTCAGTGAGCACCTAGCGAAACATATCAGCTTACCAGCGGCAGAATTCAATTATAGTCGGGCTCTCCTGTCCCTGGCTGGGAGTCTATTACACAACCTTAGTATGAGAACCCCTCCTCCACTCAACCCCCTATAGCTACATAGTGTACAGTTACATAGCATTCAGCACTAACCTACACCACACACACACACCTACGCTACATAGTATATTGGTCACAAATCGAGTTAGTCTCCTAATATGTCATTTAAACAAATTATCCTGGACCATGCTGCATCAGCAGTAATGCTGCCCACCCTGGGGGGAGGGGGGAGGTTTGGGAGAGAGAGAGAGCAATAGAGAAAGAAGAGGAGATGTTAATAGAGACACAAGAAAGGCTGATGCTTTGGCAGGGTGTGCGTGTGTGTGTGTGTGTGTGTGTGTGTGTGTGAGAGAGAGAGAGAGAGATAGAGAAAGAGAGAGAGAAGGAGAGGCAGAGAGACAGGCAGAGAGAGAGAGAGTGAGAGACAGTGCAGTCGTTGAGGGAGCTGACAGCTAAGGTGAGGTGATGAGGTGCCAGTAGGCTCACTTCTCAAATTTCTTTTTCTTAAATTGAAAACAAGAAAAGGAACAAAACCACAAAGCAGTAATCAATGATCCTTCCTAGAATCTCATGGACCCTACACTTTCCAAAACCCAGGCACATGAAAAGAAAGGAGACTGAGCAAAAAGAGAAAAAATGACTGCCTGTAGCCTATTGCAGTAGCCAGCTATAGATCCAGCTAATGAGGTTAAAAGGGCAAATCCAAATGGAAGATAAGAATCTTAGTCATGGGTCAGAGATTCACCTGATGTTCTAGCAGGTGATGGAGTCCATATAGACCAATAAAAATGTCCATTTAGCAGTCTTATTTGACAGAAACTGATGCCTATTAGCAGCTTTTAAATACATTAAACTTTTATATCCATTCTGCTGACCTTGGATAAAGGGCTTCACATCTGCATTTGAAGGACAGCTCCCTTGAACAACATGAAGACACTCCTGCACTGGATAACATTTTTTTTTATCATGCTAATGGTTCTTAATGTAGATGTCTAAGAAATCAATGTCTGAGAAATTAAGCTGAACTATGATCCCATAAACATACTCAATCTGTTTAGAGTTCCCATCTAACAGACACACATGAACTATTCCATTCATGACTCTCAGTAGAAAAAGAGAGCAGTAATAAGACAATTTGGAATACATATCACCAATATGAGGAAGAATGTGGGATAGATTTTCCATATCTACTCAGCATGAAGCTAATCATGAGAAACTGGAGCTACACAGAAAATGAAAGTTTCTTTGTTACATTTCAAGTCCTGATAAAATCAGTTGGATAGAAACTTTCTTTCAAAGACAGTGATGTCCTCAAATTTGTCAATTGTGTACATGCTGTAGGAGCAATGCTGATGGCACTAAAAGCTTCTTGTTCATTTGTCTAAAGCATTTATACTGATTATGGTCAGCTTTCATCTCTGAGGACAAACTTAAAATGAGAGAAATGGGGCAGAAAAGATTCCCTATTGACTTTAAAATCATCCAATTAGTAGACCAGTGAAGGTAACCTTTAGGAATGAGGCGTCGATGAGCCGAACACTAAAATGGGTCAATACTTGGAACTGAGTCAAGAAGTTAGTGAACCCTGTGTAACTACAGCTGTGTTTCTTTGTCTCTCCTGCTATATCTGTTTTCCTTCTAGTATTATTCAGGTCTGAAGGCTTTTCTGTTTGTTCTGCTCTACTCTAATTGCTTGTACCAGGAATAGAATCAAGAGCTTTCTACTTTTGACACATGTAATGTAATTAATTAATTTGATGCCACTATATTAATTATATTTCCTATGTTAAAAAGATTTTAATTGGAAAGACAAAATGTCTTATTGCTCGAGTTAAAACCAAGGCCTATAGGCAAGAATTCATCTTGACCAATTATGCAAAAATCCTCCACAACAGCACCGGTATGAGAGGGTTAGCTTCATTTATACATTGGCTAAAAATTAAATTAAATGGGTGTCTAATTGTAAATGTAGAGACTGCAAATCTCCAACTGTGATCCTTGGAGAAATTTTTACCTCTCTATCCATCCATTTCACTGTGCATGGGGGCAAAAATGCACTTGCATCTACTTTCAGGCAGGTTCATCACACCTCTGGTTGGTAATTATTGCACTAGTAGTGGATACCTGCATGTAGCTATTTTTTAAACCATTGCCTGATTTATGAATACCAAATATCAGGTAATTTTTGCCACTGTCACCTTATATTTATACCCCAGGGAAAGTGGAAGTCATGGATGATAGATTAAGAGTTCCTAAACACTTAGGAGTACTTAAAGTAAAATATCTATGGGAACATGCTTCATATGCATTTTACTCATAACCACAAAAAAAAAAAAAAAAACTTTTTCCATCTTCTTTTTTATCCATCATTTCCAATGGTGCCAGTATTTCTACAGCTGACTATTTACAATTTTTAAAAAGTCCATAACACAATGGCTTACTGTACTCACACTGGTGCTAATATGACTATTGAAAAAAGTATATAAAGCATTTTTTATAGCCATGCTAAAATCAAGAGACTTGTCACATAATATGCAGCATCAATATACACCCATTCAGTGGTGTCAATTGAACCAGCAGATGTCACAGTGCCAAGTGGAAAGATCAGAAAGTTGAAAATTACAACAGGCCACATTAAATTTATATAATCAATAATAAAAAAAACAATAGATTAGTGTGATTGGAGCAGTGTAATCTTTGCTCAGATATCTCCTAACTCTCATATCTCAACTTTATTAGATAAACTTTCAAGACATCACATCATTCATTAAAAATAAGCTAATGTCTTAAATTCACCAAACATGCCCCGAAAATATACAGAAATAACTAAATTACAGCATGTTTCATTCAGTGTGGTAGGAATGAGCATGAAATGTCCCGGTTATCCCAATTATACTCATCTGCTTTTTCACCCATTAGGTGCCCCTTATAATTTTACAATTTTAAACAATAATGACACTACACCCTATCAGTTCAGCTTCTTTCCCAGAGCTGTTACATTACTCAACACCCAGTGTTCACTCCCCACCATAACAGCACCTCACATTACTCTGGAATGCTCCACTATGGACATCAGCTATCCACACATTCTGGATATATGTGCAATCCACCATTCCAAGTGCAATTTAACCTTTCTAAGGGCAATAATGTGAATAACCATTCTGTACAATACTGTACACTACACTTACACTTACACCTGTGTATATACTATTATTTATTTAGTTGATATCTCTGCACAACCTACCATGAATACCACTATAACCCTCTTCTGCACATGCACTTCTGTACTCACTTTTGCACTAACTCAATTTGTTATTTCAACCTCATTGTATTTCTACTTTATTTCTAATGACATTTACATCTACTGAATAAGTCTTTATTTGTTTTCTTATTATATATCTATTGTCTTACCCATACTCTAATGGCATGTACTAGCTTGCTCCTAACGATATCTCATTGTACTTGTACAGTTATGATAAAGGCATCTCATCTTATCTTAAGGCATTTCGCAATGATCACTTGATTCCCTACTCCACAATACTTCCCACTTTGAGCACAAATCCATCAGTCAGGTATGCAAATTATGTTCTGGAATGTGATGGGGTCCATGTAGACCAATAAAAATGTCAATTCTGCAGCTTTATTGTACAGAATCCATTACCTATTAACAGCTTGTAAACATACATTTTTATATGAAATCTGCTAACCTTGAAAAAAAACTAAAAGAGAGGCCCATACTAGATGATAATTAGGAAACCTGCGCTCAGCACCTGCACCGTGTACTTGGAAAACTAATTATTGTAGTTTGATAACACTATAGAAAAAAGAAGAATACAAGACTTACAGCTTAGAAGGAATACATTGGAGCGCACAGTTACAGTGTCATACCGAGTTCTGTCTTTATAGGAGTGAGTCAAACACACTGCCCTATAATGGACACCGCCATCTGTTAAAGAAGGTTCCCATCCAAGTGGACGACATGCTGGGTTTTTTTCTCCTCATCACATTGTGTGTGAACGATATCACACAAAGACACACAGGTAACGAACACCCAAACTGCTGCCCACTTTCACCAGACCCCATACTCTCTCTCCATCTGTAACGCAGAGTATACCTTGAGGGTTCATTCACTGCAGCACCATCAGCTCTTAGTCCCTCACCTGCACAGTGTGAAAGTGAGGCTTGAGTCTCTAAGAAGGTGGTGGGTCTCATGCTTGTGGCACAATCATGATGTGTGTGCACATGTCTGAGCCTTGTGGCCCCATTTGCCTGCTTTATCACAAACTCCACTGGCAGACAGCTCTCACTGACCTCTCGTACCAATCACCATCCTGACACGTTAGTCTAAACACACTTAAGCTTAACAATCCATGGACAGAAAAAAAATAACAAGCCTAAAAATACAGAGAGTGCCTGTCCACCATATCAATGAAACAGCAGGTAAACAACTGCAAATTGGCACATTAGGACTGATCTCATAAGTGGTTATGTTTTCATCAATCCAAATGAATTAATTACAATTTCAGATACTGAATGAACTTCTATATCTCAACTTAATCCTAAATTCAGCACTCTGATGAAAATCTGTGCATGTGCAAATGAATGAGCAGAACTTAGTGTAAAACATTACCATTACAGTTTTACAATACAATAAAATTAACTTTGCTTTGTCAACCATATGTTCATTCAGTCATCTTCAGTAACTGCTTTATCCTGGTTAGATCCAGGGTGGATCCAGAGCCAGTGAACACTGAGAGCAAGGCAGGAATACACCTGCATGGGATGGCAGATTATCTCAGGGCACCATGCACACACTCGTTCAAACATCAGGGGCAATTTAATGTAGCCATTAAAAAAAACCTGGGGATTTTCTCCAGAAAACCCATAGAAAACCGACACGGACATGGGAGAAAGAACATCAAACTGGGGACCATGGAGCTGTGAAGCAGCGATGGTACCCACTGCACCACTGTGCTGCCCCAGAACCACACAAAGCATCAGCATGAGGCAAATGTGTACAGTGTGCACAGTGTTGTGATGCAAACATACACCCATAAGATGATGAAAGATTTCCAGTTATGCTTTCATTCAAATTTTATTGTAATCCTATTTGTTCAGATAGAAATTTTATTCAGATTGACCTCAACCAGTTTACTGTAATAAGTTTAGATATATACTACATTAATGTTTTTTTAATTTGGATTGAGATGTTCTTTGGATTATTAAGGTATTAGGCTAAATGTAAATAGAAGATGTATTTTTTTGTGTGTATCTGTGCATCACCTAATAAGATCATCAGTCCAGTAAAGGAAGGGTTACTTCATTCTTTAAGAATTAATGAACGGAGTACTAATCAAATGTGTATATAGATTTGATAAAAGATTCTTGACTAACAGGCAACATGATAAATACAGTGGAGTGTGAATACAGAAATTAGTCCCTGCATCTCAATCAAACATCATGACTACATGTGAATTTACCATCTGTTCTATCATTAGTTACTGAGAGTAATTTAACAAAAGCCCTTATATGATGTAAATCTTACCAATCACTGCATTAGCAGACTGGTCAGATTAAGTCAATGAGCCAAGTCTGTCTGTGGTTATTTAAAACATGTCTGTCTGAACTAATCAGGCTCTTCTCTCATCTGTTCCTCGCTCTGTCATCCCTCGCTCTTTATGTCTCCTATTACAGTCCATCACAATGGCTCTGTTCTCATTCTCCTATTCCCTGCTGACTGGCACACAGAGGAAGTAGTATAGGATATCAAGAGACTGTCTGGCGTTAAATATGTGCCCTCTTAGCCGTGTGTGCATGCACACAATCCAGGATACAGCTTCAGCAGTTAAGCCAAAGCGCCACATCATTCATATTTCCACTACATTCAGAACAGAAAGGAGCATTACAAAAGAGATATTAGAGTGCTATGATCTGATCCTATACCTCAGAGCATGGTTTGTAAAAGTAATTATGCTTTAAATGGGCTCCAGTGCTGAAGCACAGAGGCTGTGAAGAGCTGTCAGTGTGGCAGGGATGAAAGGGAGGCCTTGTACGTAACACAGCATGAGTTCACTCTCTCTCTTTCATATACACAAGCATCAAAATTTTTTTCAGCTCCAGCATAAAATTACACTGCATATTGTTTAAGGAGAATCTAAAGTAGATCTGCATTGCAGTGGCCCCTCATCAGCAGACCAATGCCAGCTCAGTGCAGCTACTGCAGATTTACTTGCACTAACACACACAAGCAAAGAGACCAGACTTGTCAGAGAGAGAGAGACAGAGAGAGAGAGAAAGAAAGAAAGAGAGAGAGACAGAGGGAGAGAGAGAGAGAGAGAGAGAGAGAGAGAGAGAAAGAGAGAGAGAGAGAGAGATTTCCCTCCACCATGGCAGCTCCTTAGAGTGGTGTGTGCTCCATGACTGTGCATCATGACTCATCCAAGAAGTTGTGGAACACCAAGCCTACATTTCACAAAGACGAGCAACTTTCAGTTCAAAAATAAGAGGGAGAGAAAAGAGACGTTAAATCTGCATGAATGGCGAACACACAGAGGAGTGCTTCATTAATTTTGTTGAAAACGAACCACAGATTCTGACCTGAGTAAAAAACAGAAATCAAAACTCCGCATTCTTTCTCAGAGTAAATCCACAGGGACTATGACAAATTAAGCATTAATGTATATTGAACTGAAAAGGAGAAGACTACATTAGCATGAGACTAGAAAGACGCTGATCTCGCTAAGTGATGTAGGGGGAAAAGGTGTGCTAGAGGAGAAAGCTGTAGGAGAGGGGGCTGGAAAATGATACTAGCAGAGCCAAAGCAGACAGCTCAGCTCATTTCTGCACCCCGTGAACAGTTCCACACTGGCATCCAGAGCCACTGCCAGCTGCTACAAAGTACAGCCAAAACTCTAGCATGCCTTGCTTGAGTGCTACTGCCCTGCAGTGGTGGACTGTGGAAGTGCAAGAGAAAGCAAGTGGTAAAAGAGAGTACTGCAGCACTTAACATTGGTATCACTGCTATAAAAATCTTACAGATGGAAAATTTTACTTTAATAATAAAAATATTATGTTACACAAACACAAATTAAATTGTAATGATTATGTAATGCTCTTTAGCCCAAGGTCAAAAGAATGCATCCTGGATGTATGAGAGGTGCAGATCAGGGTTGTGCTTGATCAATGTGATCAATCGTGTTTAAGGACCAAAGGAGCACTGCAGTAAGGCTACACTACTGCTGATACCCAGACATCTTCTGCAGGACCTCACCCACAGGCAGTAATACATCTGCTCCTCATGCACACCAGCATAATGTGTTACTGTAGCTAAGTAAATCTAAGGTGATCTTTTGTCTCCTAGTTTTTTCAAAACCCTGTTGTCTGTTTTCCTATACCTATTCCTGTCATTGTGTGGTCATTTGGTTGCCAAAATGAGATAAATATATCACTGTGCACGCACACATACACACACATCACAGGTCACACTCCTCATCTCCATAGGGAAATCCTGTCACTCATGCTCATCAAATTTGCTCCTAGACTGGCAGTTGCTGTAAAATGTTATTATAATCATTAAACTGTAATGTTTCAGTATGATCACTTGTCATTTATCCATCTTGAAAAACACTATGGCTGTCATGTGACTACATGAATACTATTTTGCAATTCATGTATGAAATTACATTTTTGTAATTACAGATATCAAAAAGGTATTTGTATTAAAGTGATATTATGTACATGTAAGCAGTTAATTTCCAAGAGGAATTTATTGGAGGTGTTCTTTTCTGTGGCTGAATCTCAAATGGCAATATACTGAGGTTCTACAATGACATTATTTTATACACTAGGTTCTATTTTCTCTTATGTGATACAAAACATGTTCACTCAGTGTATGATATTATAAAATGATTAACATTCATTAATATTCTAATGAATTTCAATACTAATCCTTTTAAGTAACTGAAATTTGACAGCTCTAGTTGCTTATTTTTAATCAAAATTGCTTGGTTACCATTTTTCAATTAAAAAACATTCATGCATAACCCTGTCTAAAAGCTGTTTAAGCTGAGGGTGCATTACTCTCACACAGATATACGTGCCCCCCCTAGAAATCTTAATCAGCGCCTCCATTCTTTGGCCAGAGATGAATGCAAACACAGGTTCACTTCCTCTTTCATCCATCAGCCAGCAGGGTGGTGTACTGAGGGCTGAGCCAGGACATCATTACAGCCAGAGCCACAGCACCACAGGCCTCCTTCTATGTCACAGCACTAATGTATCCATTTATTTGCTCCAGCTATTCTGGTCCAGGTCAAGGCCATGACCCAGCTATGAAAAAGCACTTCTGCAGCTTCAGCACTTCAAGATTATGTCTTCATCAAACTCAACATGGTCAGCATTGCCCTATCTGCCTTTTAGCCACGAAGACTCCATGGTTATGAACCTGTACCTAAAATGAGTTCTGTGCAGACTGTATGAGTGTGACGCTCCAGTTTCAAGCAATCTGTTCTTCTTCAGCCATAGCAAATAGACATGACCTCATTCCTAAACCTGGAAAAAGTGGAAAGGTGTAGAGAAAGAAACAGAGAAGGTGAAAGGGAGGAAGAGTGAAAGGAGGACAGAGACAGAAACAAAATGCAGATGTATTCATTTAGGATAACCACACTACATCTGTGAAGTTTGGGAATGTGAGATCACTCCATAGTGACATGGAAATCCACAATATTTATTGGATAATAACAGTACTAAACATTTATGACATGAATTTGTAAAGAAACTGTAGCTAGATTGTTAAAATACTATATTATACTATGCTATCTATTAAAATACTTTCTAAAATACTATCCACTTTCTTTACAAATTCACATTATCATGGTAACATTTTAGTTTGACCAAATAGAGACAAAATGAGGGAAGCAAGGTTTCTAAAAAACATTAGCAACACTGAGTGGCTTGAGTTTCGACAATAAGACTTTCTGTGCCATCAAAGAGCTACCTCAGACTCATTTGAGCAACCAACCAATAAATAAATAAATAATACATTTAACCAGCCCATACACAATACACATTAGACTACCAACTTATTCTTAAAAGTTCTTTCCCTTTTAAAAGGAGGCATGAAAAGGGACCCCAGGAAAAAAAAATGAAAAGCTTATTTTGCTACCTATAACCCTGCAATTTGAATGTTTTGTGCATTCCTTTTTTATTTTCCGATTGGTTCTGAGAAAACTGTGGCAAACAGGAAAAATAAACATCTTGTCTAGTGACACCTGGTCACACAAAAATCTCAAATTTTACTCCTTGCAGGACTGATTACTCCAATAAAAATGAGGCTATGCAATAAGGATAGCAGGTCTTAAACCCAATCCAAGTTATATATTGCTATTTAGGGTTGCTGTCCTTCTTCTTTCGGCTGCTCCCGTTAGGGGTCGCCACAGCAGATCATTGGTCTGCATATTTGATTTTGCACAGTTTTTACGTCAGATGTCCCTCCTGACGCAACCCTCCCCAATTTTATCTGGGCTTGGTACCAGCACTGGGAGTGCACTGTCTTGTGCAACTCCAGTGGCTGGGGTTGGTTCCCTGGCCGAGAATCAAACCTGGGCCACGGCAATGAGAGCGCTGTGGCCAAACCACTAGCCCTCCAGGGACTGTTGCTATATAGGGTTATTAATTATTATTATTATTATTATTATTATTATTATTGTTGTTGTTGCTGTTGTTGCACAAATCTGCACCCACGATTAGATGCAAAGGCATTCAGCTGGTACGTGCAGCAAGGCAAAGCTCGGTGGATACTGACTGATTATTTCAGCGTAGCTGACATTGCTCTCCATGGGAAGCCAAAGGCAATGAGGAGGATCCAGCACCAGATTTAGAGCCAGCAGCTGCTCGGCTCTGCACCGCCCCATGCATCTGCCAAGTCTCCCTGGGCATGGCTCAGAGGTGACTCCATGCACCAAGGCTGCCACCATTTACCCACCCACACACACATCTTGTGTAACTATGTGGGATATTTCCATACTTCCTGTGAAATGCTTTAGCTAAATATTGCTACAAGTAAACCTAACAAAATTTCAGAAACCCAAAAGAAGATTTATAGAGCCTTTAGGTTTTGCCCCCAAATAAAACATGCTGTTAAGTAATTAAAAAAAGCATACCGGTCTATGGAGGTCATCCAAAATTCCCATACAATGTTAAAATTATGTATTACTATCACTGTGGGCACATTTGGTTCCAACAAAATGCTAATACATGCCTGTATTTTGGTATCATGCTAGAAAAGGACTGATATTTGAAATTAACATAGCATACCTGCATACATGACACACACATAAACACAACACACCACCCACAAATCCTGTGCATTCCTAAATTTTCACACAGATCAGAATAATTTGTGCAAGGAGACAGTGGTGTTTAAGGAGGAAGCAAAGAAAACATGTATAAAACAAAAGCCAATTTCCAGTGCGCTAAACTATTCATCATCCTGCCAGGGAACGTAAAGGAGGAGCAGAAAGCATAAGCTGGATTAATCACCTTTGGGGAAAGCGCTGCTGCATTGCTTACAGAAAATGAGAACTGAGGCACAGTTAACAGGAGGAGGAGCTCCTGCCCTACCAGTCTCACACTCAGAGGTGTTACCTGTAATCACAGATGTGTGAAAATAGCATGTGAAAGCAAGAGAAGGGGAGAGAGTGAGTTCAATGCACTGTGTCTATAGTCCCTGTGGACTCCCTCCTTCTCTGCTGAAGGTGACACATTTCTGCACGTGTCATACTGTATTTATACAGTCTGCTGTAGAAGGTGAAAATAGTTGGGGGGCAATCCAGTGAATATTAAGATGCACAGCACAGTCAAATCCCCTATCTTCTATTCCAAAGACATACCCTGTCTGAGCGAAATATATATACAATATAATTAAAAGTATTTATGCTCAGCAAAGACGTAAATGTTAATCATATAAGCAGTTGTAACAGTGTGTAGCTTCACCTTTCCTACAGAACTAGGCTTGGCACAGCTAAAAGGAAAATGTTGCAGTATAAGAGCACTGTGACAAGCAGCTGTAAGAAATACCCAATGATTTGTTGAAATTTAGCATTCTGCTTTGCTGTTTAAACAAACTGCAGGCCCACCTAATCCCCTGACTCACTTCCGGGAAGGAACTGAAACTCTAGGCCTCTGGCTCCTTCTAGTGGCAGTCTTTAGTCTCAACACAGCAGTGTTTTGAGCCACACCTAGTCCATGATCAACCGTGGAGGCAATGGCCTGTAAATACAGCTACATTCATACACTACAATAATTGTCCTAAAACTCTATAGCACTGCTTATTGGGGAAATTATAAAGAGAAAAAAGAAAAAGGGAGAGAGCTAGTGCCTTGCTAGGGGATGAGATATGATCTACCACCGTCATGCCTGAGGTATTTTACGAGGCACTTAGTTACCCAGCTGAGGTGCTGCAGCTAGATCATAGATTTCACTGTTAGTACCACACACATACTTCCCTGCTCACAGTTGTCAAACCAACTGTGCCATTAATTATTGCATTATACTGCTATTAGAGTGAAGGAAAGCACAGACTCAATAAAGACGCACTGCCGAGAAGTCATTTAGGCACAGCCACGTCTGCCAGAACACAGGCTGATTCAAGCACTGCATGAAACTCTTTCAAACATAACAAATTCAAGCCAGTTCATAATATTTGACATTTTTATTTGATATTCAACAGAAAATCAACTGCAAAATATTAGTAAACTAAACAGTAAAACTTAACATTTTATAACAGAACCCTTATGAAAGAATGAATAAAAGTGAAGGAGTTCATTTCAGTGCAGTACAAAGCAAAATAATTTATTGAAAAATACACTGATGTGAAATAAAAACCATAACAGAATTTATTGAAAAATACACTGATGTGAAACACTGATGTGAAATAAAAACCATAACAGAAGATGTCCACATAGCACACCCCGGCACTCAGGCTAAATATTATATATAACCATATATAACCATCATATATTGCTCCTGCTAGGAAACAAACAGCAAAGAGTGTGGACATTGATATTAATGGGCTTTTAGTTACTTTCAGTATTTTTACTGTGACATCACTTTTAAATCCTTAAATTATTTTTTAAAACCTCAGCACAGCATTACATTAAAAGTAATTTTGCGCAAATTAAAAATTTGTTGTTATTATTATTATTAAAATCTGAGATTAAACTTTGCCCATAGACGTTCAGTCAGAAAAGTCCATTTTTATTGTCAATGGTACCTAGGAAAATAAGGATTTATTATTTTGACAGTGACAGTCTTTGGCAAAACCTTGTGGTGAAAATCACATCCGTTCAGAGTCACGTATTTGATACAACACATTTTCAGTAGAAAATACATGGTATGTACCCACAAAACTGAATAATGTATAGCTCAGTTTACTATTAGCAAAATTTATTTTGTGACCATTAAATTTTGAAGAAGCTCCTATGACAGGTGCTATTCACTGGGACATTTAAATCTAGAAACGGAAACACTCATAAGGGAATTAAGGAATGGAATGGAATTAATGGAATGGAAACAGGTTAAAAGACACAGTGCAAGAATTAATGAAAATACTATATATAGGTGAAAACTATTCACAAAGTTTTACGCAGTTTGTGCAGTTCTGCCAGTATGACAGCAAAACCAGAAGTATTAAGGCTGCAACTAAGTACTTCATCATACCATAACAAATTTGGTAGAACTGGGTTCTGGGTTACTCACATGAAGCAACAGTTCTTAAAAATGTAAAAGAAACTCCCCAAAATAATACAGTTAAAGCCCTTAACAAGAACACAAAGACGTGGAGGTTAACGTGACAACACTGAAACACCACAGCACAAACTGTAAACAGATGGTGGGACACTCAGACATACAGACATTTGGTCTATATTAAGACACACTGCAAATAAATAAAAATAATACAAATAGAAAGAAAAAAAAGAAAAAAAAAATTATGCATGAATCCCTGATTGCTTCAAACGTTCACTATTTCTGTTACATTAAGTAAATTGCATGGAGGGATGAAATTTTGTGGGAGAAGGGACAAGCCAGGAATGTCAGGGATTTTTTGATTTACACAATACAGGTGCTTTACTCGTGCCTTTATCTGGAGAGAAACTTGGAATGAACTTTTGAAAAATAAAGGAGAAACCACATTCTTTACAGTTATGACATATCATGTGAACATATGCACTGTATCACATTCACTAGCAATTTGATGTAGATACAAAACTCCATATAAAAACAATACTATGACATTTTAATTGGTATTAATGAGGAGATCATTTTGGAATAGATAATTGAACACACATTGCATACATAAAATTTTACACAAAAACATATGCTAGGGAAAACAACCATGATTATATTCATAAAAGAAATTAAAAATGTATTTGACAAAGGCACTACTATTGGGATTAAATCATCAGGTTGTGCTGGATATCTAACATAAAATGTCTGACCCTTTCACTTTCTTTACTGTCAGCACTTAAGGAATGTAGCGCAAATATATAATTTAATAAAATATCTTCCTTTATTTCACCTATAAAGGTGTTTGACAGTCTATATTTGACTTAGATTGTGCAATATGCTTCTCTACATACAGCTTTTAAACATTTATCCACATTTAAAAATTGAACCCAGAGCTGATTTTCATCCTCCAGCGCTGTAATTGGAGAACTCTGTTGTAAGTGACCATTAAAATCAACATGTATATCTAATATTAATCTCAAATCTACTAGCCATTATATATCTCTCAATAATAATTATGCGAATCAGAACAATAAACTGTACATTCACAGGGTTTAAAAACTAAGTACTGCAAGCATGGTCCATTTAAAATAAGTATGCAGTACGAATCTGTAAAAGCGTGTGTCTGGAAATGAATTGTGTAAAAACACTGATAATATTTAAGAAAACTTGTATTATCATGCAGTTGGAAATGATGGCCAGTTAATATTACATATGCATTCAAAACTGTTTACATTTTCATTAAAATAATGACCACTGTGTAGTTCATTTCTGCTGAAGGGTGATGATAAAGATTTCAGTGGGTCATAACTGCATGCCGAACAAAAAAAAACCCCACACGAGTTAAACGAGCACCTCAGACTCAGTAAGCTGCTGTCTGTAATGAAATCTGCTATTATGTAAACAGCTACAGTTACTAAGTACTAAGTACTATTTGAAAGCCACAAAATATTGCTACCAATAAAACAGTTTGAGGTGCTCTGTGGTTCACAAACATGTTATACAAATTCTTAAAAATATCTAATCTAATTTGATTTACACAAGAATCAACTTGTAATTATGTAGTTTGAGCATGAAACAATCAAATGTTAACCTCAATCCACTCATACAAGCAAATCATCTGACATCACATATACGGTTACAGAATAAAGAAAGTCACTTACACCATTAAAAGCTCACTGGCAGTGGCAGCACACTGTCATTAGTATGCAACACAACTTACTGCTGAACTAAACTAACTGGTACTGTCTCCACTTCATACGTTACAGCTGTAAATTAGAATATCATCAATGGCAACTGTGGTGTGAAGTTTTAAGGATAATTCAATAAGTATATTCTATAATTTGCGAGAAATATAGAAAAAATACAAAGTATTTTTGTATCCAAAGTATTTTTTCTATATATTCTATACAATACAAATACAAAGTATTTTTTCTGATCTCAAGAGGCCAACTATGAACAATTTCTTACCTACCAATTTTATTTAATAATGAATTTCCCTTCATAAAGCTTAAACTGGAACTTGTACCTATTGCACTTTTGACATAGTGATCAACTCAGACTTAGTTAACTTAAATGCTGTCGATTTATATCTGAATAACATTGTCTAAACCAAAACAAAAGCCATATACATAAGCTATATAAGCACTGCTTTTGATAGAGATTTGCCCACAAAGTTCATTTAAAAGTACGTTTAGATAACTACATACACTGCTAAGCATTTATTTCAGGTTAATAGCAAACTTCAAATTCTATTAGTTTATTTTATAATTTCATGACTGAAATATGAAATCTCTGACCAAATATATGGATTAGCTAGCGCTCATCGATGATATGAAACGCATTACAGGTTCAGAGATAAATAAGTCATACCCTTGGGCAATTGCTAATAAATGGTTTTTCTTCTGTACATTGATTTAATTGGCCCTAAATGTAACACAGTGTGTTTCCTTCTGTAAGATAATCCTGCATCCAGGACCCCAGTAATCTCTGCACCCCTTCCCCTCTGTGAAAGGAACCAGAAGAGAGGCTCCTGAAAAGATAAAATGCGCCCTAGCTGCTTTTTCGTCACGCACAGTCAGAGGGCCAGACATCATCTACCCCAGCTTGAACTCCTCTTCTGGAAACACCAGGAAGATGTTTAAAAATTTTTTTGAAAAACAGCATTAAGTCATAATACTAGTGTTAAATATTTTTTGTTTAAAGAATAATATCTAAAATCCATCCACTCTATGTATGGACAGGCGTCGTTGGCAGAACCCTCTGTGATTTGGCACAGTTTAACATTTGTGCTTCATGGCCAGCTGTAAAAGAGACAGAGAGAGGTACAGATGGGGAATGGGGAGAAGGAGAGAGAGAAACAAGAAGAAAGAGCAACAGAAAGAGACAGATGAAAAAACAGACAGAGAGAGAGAGAGAGACATAAAGAAATACAGAGAGAAAGACAGGGAGAGAGAGGGAGAGAAATAATATGTCACTCAGAAAATCAGGCTGCAGGAGATATCTGTGAGTGATGAAGATTAAGCCGAGTTCCCAACCCACGCAAACTCAAACTGAATTACTTTTAATTGCCAAGTGGTCACAGCCTGTCCATCAGAACAGGGCAGAGCTCTCCAACAGGAAACATACAGCCAATAACACTAATGGCACATAAACATTGTTCATTTTCAGTGTTCTGGACGTCTGCAATTTTCTACATACAGAACTTTCCAATAGCTCTGGAGACCTATATTTCTACAGTGTCTCATTCATCTACGAGTTCATTAATCTCATTAATAAGAGCTCTAACAGGCTCAGTGGGAAGCTCGTTATAGAAAGGGCACAAGCACCAATCTCATTCACAGCTGGATGGACTGCACTCACAATGAGCTGGATGAGCTGCCATGCACACAATTAACAACCGGGGGCAGCAGAGCCCCACACACACACGCGCACACAAACAAACATGCACGCACCTCATCAATAGCTGCATCCAACTAGACAGGATCTAAAAGGACAAGTCTGATCAGGAAATAACTCTATAATTGTAAAGGGCACAATCTCATTATTAAATAGGACCTACAATGGACTAATACGACTTAAGAGTTTATCAATTTCTTGACCTACAATAACTAAAGAATTCTCTCAAACCTACTTGCACTAAAGGAACCTAAATTAATTCACCTCTCTTAAAATCACAGTTAGATTACGTCAGTCCTATAATGTCTGGCTCTTGCACTTCTTTCTTCCAAAAATACCGTAACCAAATCAGTTAAGGAAAAAATAAATAAATAAATAAATAAATAAAATGTAGGGGCACCCAAAGGAAAATTGATAGCAGCTACAGGAGGGTTTTATGGGTCTTCTTATTTTATGGCAAAAAGCAATCTCCCTCACTCCCTGCCCTTCAGCTTCACTTGACAGGATTCATATGGGGGAACATTAGGTACACTGAAACGTACACTATTCATTCACACCACTATTACACTGACATCCATTTCATTTATGTGCTCTTTGGTTATGAAACATGAATGTGAACAGATTTATAAATACATTACTTAGGCTCCCATGTTGTCGCAAGCATCAGTCTTTCAAGCATATCTTTTAATAGCAGAAAAATAGGTAGAGACTGATTACTTCTAAAAGAGGCCCAAGGGAGTGACATAATGTTATTTGTTAAAATAGATGAAACATGCATTGACAACGTTACCAGGAGGACGTTTAATCCCGTTAGACATGCAAAACCAAATTAAGCTAATGTGCTTTCGCTGGTATGTAATTAGAATGGATGGGTACGCTTGAGTGAAAAAGATGTGTGACATGGGAGGACTTTTAAAGCAAACAGCTTTAAAGGAGGATGTGGAATAAGAAAATGACAGCTGAAGAAACTATGTTTAACCCTTACTGTGAGTTTTTGACCTCCTATGCACTTACTCTTTACTCTCATGAAAAAAATATCTTGGAACATAAGAGGTTAAAGTTCAAAAGTTGTAAATAAGATCTTTATTTAGCTGGGTGAATGAAGAATATTCATATCTTCTGTATGACCATGTACACATCAAAAGTGTAGCAGTTGGATCTTAGTTTTATAAGAATGGTAAATAATGGTAAGATCTCTATGCTTGTGGAAGAGTGCAAGTGTTGTACCTTGTGTGCAGTATCAGCAAATTGCTGAGCACTATTCATCATGTCTCCAGTTTTCTCCTCCACGCGGCCCAGTCTCTCTCCACGTTCATTCAGTGCCTGACTGGCCTTCTGCACTGCACTACTCACACTGTCGGCTGCAGAGTGCAGGATGCTGTTACCTGTGTGCACAAACACACACAAACACACAAAGCAGGAGGATAATGTAAGAGACAGAAAGTGAGATCACATTACTTCTGTTCAGACTCCAAAATACCGGCACCAGGTAGAAACCCTCGGCTGTAATAGATTTGTAATAGACTTTATTATTTATTTAACAGATAGAAGTAGAAGAATAAAGACAATATATAAATCAGCTGATATCTTTTCATATATAAATGTTTAAAACATACAGTGCTGAAGGCTGCATCTCAACCAAGGTCAAACTTTGTTTTTACTCATAAGCAGGTTATTGGTCTCAGGATTATCTAAAATATTACACCTAGGCTTAGCTGCAAAAAACATCACTGAGCTTTAAAAACAGCACAAAGGAGTGTAATATTCCAACATTTCTCTTCACTGTACAAACTCGGTAACAGTGTAAAATTTGGCTCGGTACCACATAAGATGGTGTTTAGTTCTTAGCTCTTTAGCCCTTTCCTCACTTCCTCTTCGTTCAGAGGATGAGCTGATAATGGAAACAGGAGGATATTTCTGTACCATATCAACAGAGCCGTAATGTTCAGGGGAGACCATACTTTTCCTCTGACAAGCCCAACCCTGCAGATGTTCCCACTGACAAGCTATATAATTTGGGCTGCTTCCAGACTGCCACTGCTGTTATACTAACAAAGTAGTCCATGGAAGAGATGGTTCTCCACATGCCTTCACTTCAGAACCATATATCCAGCACCTTATAAGTGAAAGGGTGGTGTCTTTTTTTTGTAGAGACACTGTTGCTTGACCAAACACTCCACCGCTCCACAAAAAAGCCTCTTTCTTCCTGGTTCACACTTTAAAACAAATGCTTCTTCACAGAAGCAAAACACATGCATCGAAATGTTCTGTGAGAACAATTGAGGAGACTGAAAAAAAAGCAGCTTCAGATTAGTTCAGAGAACAATGTGAGCGTCAGAAGGCAGCAGATGGGACGGAGCAGACAGCTGAAAATACAAAGGTTTCATTTGACCCAAGATGTGAGGTGGTGTTTCAACACAAAAACCTCTATTCACTGTTTCAACATGTAATAAATGCATGTGCAACCTGACATTTAAACCAAATGCACAGACAGGCAGACAGATTGTTCCGCACAAAAAAAGTTTTGCATATAAATCAATTATTCCCAAAAACTTAGAAGTAGACCCATGTGTGTTTTTACTGCAGAAAGAACACCTGACGACCTAATGGAGGAGGAGAAGGTATGGAGAAACAGAGCCATCTGCACAGTATTGTAACAAAAGGGGAAGCTTCAGCATCGCCCTTCAATCAAAGTTAACTTTAATAAAACTTCAATAAACTAACCCACAGGTCTATGCATATATAAACACATACTCCTGGGGAAAGTGTTGTGTCTTTAGGTAGTAGAATATCTTTCAGAAACTGTTGTAGTGCACAATGTGTAAACCCCCCTCTATCTGGTGGACTTCTGGTGGATTGAGATGAACTAACACAGTGAGCAATGACTGAATAATAATGGTATACATATATACATACAATTGCATACATGCATACATGTAAAAGAACAACTTTTAGAGTGTGGCAGCTTCTTAATAGAGTCATTTTTCTTTTCCTATTCAAAATAGCATAATATAGAAGCATGTCCAAAGGATGCACATTTTATATACAGTCAGGTTCAAATATATTTGGACATTGACAAAGCTTTAGTAATTTTAGCAGTCTAGCACAGTATATTGGAGTTGAAATTAAATAATAAATATTCCCTCATTATTTTACTTACAAGTGAGCAGATAAAAGGTCTAGAGTTGATTTCAAGTGTGGCATTTGCATTTGAAATCTGTTGCTGTAAACTTTCAATATGAAGTCCAAAGAGCTGTCACTGGCAGTGAAGCTAGCCATCACTAGGCTGAAAAATCAAAACAAACCCTTCAGAGAGATAGCAAAAGCATTAGGTGTGGCCAAATGAACTATTTGGTACATTCTTACAAAGAAAGAATGCACTGGTGAGCTCTGGATCACAAAAAGGCCTGGAAGACCATGTAAAACAACTGTGGTGGATGACAGAAGATTTTTTTTTTTCATTGTTTCATAAGGCCTACAACTGCAGGCACTTTTCATTCATGTAACACAGCCTAGCCTAGCCTAGCCTAGCCTAGCTTATCAAAGTTTGGTGTATCTAATGAAAAATGACTCAACACTAACTGTAAGAGTTTCTTCTATACTGACTCATGGGCAGAGTGAGATTTGTAATGCAATGTTGAATTCTCTCACTTTATCTAAGTAATGCTTTTTTTTTTTACGTGGTTCTCTCAACAACACCCTCCTTCAATTCTATGTTTTTATGTATCAGGGCCTAAATAACAATTGTGTGGTCCTCACCAACTTTCATAAACACACAAATAACCTCAAGTGACAACAAAAAACACAGCAGCGTTCAATATGTAGTAATTTTTTCCAATACGTAAACCAATATTCAGAAACCAGGTGGGAAAAAATAAGTACACCTTTTAATTCAAAACATGTAGAACTGCCTTGTGCAACAGTAACTTGAAGTAAATATTTTCTGTAGGACCTGAGTCTCTCACATTATTCTGGAGAAATTTTGGCCCACTCTTCTTTACAACATTGCTTCCGATCATTGATGTTGGAGGGCATTTTTTTATGCACTGCTCTCTTAAGATCCCGCCACAGCATCTCAATGAGTTGAGATCTGGACTTTGAGCATTCCAGCACCTTCATTTTTGTCTTCTTTAGCCATTCAGATTTGATTTGCTGTTGTGGTTGGGATCATTGTCCTGTTGCATGAGTCAATTTTGGCCTAGCTTAAGATGCTAGACAGACTGCCTCACATTTGTCTCAAGAATATTCTGGTATAAATATTCTGGTGGAGTTCATTGTTGCCTCAATGACTGCAAGTTTCCGCAGGTCCTGTGGCTGCAAAACAAGCCCAAATCACCACCCCTCCCGCACCATGCTTGATAGTTGGTATGAGGTGTTTGTGGTGATGCACTGTGTTTGGTTTTCGCCAAACATGGCACTGTGTATGATGACCAAACATCTTCTCCTTGGTCTCATCCGTCCAAAGGATACTGTTCCAGAACTTTTGTGGTTTGTTCAGATGCAATTTTGAAAATCTAAGTCGTACTTCCATATTCTTTTTGGAGATTTTTCCTAACCACCCTTCCAAGAAAGTCATACTTATTCAGTCTTTTTCTGATTGTGCTGTCATGAACATAAATATTTAATGCGCTAAGAGAAGTCTGATGGTCACATAATGTAGCTCTTGCATTTTTCTTTGTATTTCTGAGCATTAAGTGATCTGACCTTGGACACAATTTACTGGGATGCCCATTCCTGGGAAACTTGGCAACTGTCTCAAAGGCTCTCCATTTGTAAGCAATCACTCTCACTGTAGAATGGTGAATTTCAAATTGTTTGGAGACAGCCTTATAACCCTTCCCAGATTGATGAGCAGCAACAATTGCTTCTCTGGGGTCATGTCTGATGTCTTTTCTTATGTCGTTTAATTTTTGGGAAAAGAAATGACTACATATTGAAATCTATTGTGTTTTTGTTGTTACCTGAGGTTATTTGTTTGTTTATAGAAGTTGGTGAGGACCACAAAATTGTTATTTAGGCCCTGATAAATAAAATCATAGAACTGAAGGAGAGCATTCTTTCTTCTACCTGTATGTATGCCTGTATGTATTCATTTGATATGTATTTATTCCAAATGAACATTGCGTGTTTGAAATCAGAGATTTATCTGACATTTTCTATGCTAATGCTGCTATTGTGCACACTCTCAAATATGTTTCTTATGATTGCTCCAGCTGAATAATCTGACCTTTTTGTTATGCATCCCACAGAAAAAGGTTCTGCTGTGGGTGGAAACTTCAAGAGTAATTTGTTTCTACAGCATTGATGTCAGTGTACTGTGGGCATAAGACATATCAGACATGGGCTTTTTCACTTCAGCAAACTGTAATAGTCTAGGTTTCCTGATAACCATTCATGAGTAGATCTATTGCTCACAATTAAAAGCGGAATTGTGGAGCAGGTGTACAATAATCTAAGCAAAGTGAGTTGTAAAACACCACTACAAATAAATCTGGTAACAGCTCTCGACACAGTGAGTTTCAGAGAGATACTGACATGGTAAACGCTCAGTAGAGTGAAGGTTAATCGTGCAGAGATGTGACTATAGCCCAGCACTAATGCTAAGCTCCAGCCTGCCAAACAGGAAACAACCTGTGCAGTTACACAGATTACTCTTTAAATTCTGGTGAATTGTAATTCTGCATAATAATCTGACCCCACAAGGCTGCTGTTCAATAATCTCTACTATTTGTCTTAGCTTTTATGTTTTGTCTCTGGAAAGGAATTATGTTGTTCTAGTTCAGGGATATAACTCAGATACTAGAAGACCAAATAGGGGAACAGCTCTATTTGACTATCTGACTACTCAGTTGTTGAAATAGAGCACAGTGTTGTCAGCAAAAGCGATGACATGATAAATTCTTACAGAACTAAAAATTATAACCATCTAACAACTACAGATGCCCAATTGAAATTCAATGGCAAATCTCTTTCTGTCTGCTTACCTGCTTGAAGTAGGACACCTGGGTCTGACATAACTGTCTTCCTCATTCTGTTCAAAAAGATCTTGCAACGGTAAATGACTGAATTTACTGATTGATCTTCTGCTACAGAAAACAACAAAGAAAATGGCTTGGTGATCTGATGGTTTATTTGAATAATTTTAGGTTAATTTCACTCACAGGTGTTAGCTTTGTGAATTCTCTTTCATTTTCAATCCAGTTAGTCTAATTTGGGCCATATTTACCAAATTATAGGGTTTCCCTTCTGTTGCTCATTTGCTGTCTCCTCCTTTTTAGAGACATTGAAACGCTGACCTAAAAACCAACCTAAAAGGTTTAAATCCCTTTCACTGTTATATTCATTGAATATACACCACTATAAAACCCATGGAAATGCTCTTCTCATGTAAATGTGTAATAGCTTACTTTATTTAGATCTTAGCTTAAGAAATGTTTGACTTGGCAAATTTGGCCCAATGTGTTATTTAAAAAAGCATTGGCAGTCCAAATTATGTTAAGTACAGCCTCTCAAAATAAACCCAAATCAGTGTTTTCCAGAAAAAAAAAATGTTTTAATCAACATTAATTGATTAGTGGCAGAACTCGGTTTGTTATAAGTTTTTTTTATTTAATTTATTTTTCTGTGAATTATTTATTTTTCAGTCGATTAGCTTTATATAGGAATAAGAAGCAAATTTAATAAAAGTTAACATCTACTTAGTGCCCCAAAGTTTCAACTACAAAAGGAATACTTCCAAAGTACTCAATAAATCAATAGATCAGTCCAAAATATATCACTGTTAGTATTTTTCTATCTTGAATATTCAGCCTGCAATAAGCAAAACTAAAGGCTAACAACAATAAACTAAAAGCTATAGTTCGCTCCTAGCAGAGATGCATATTCAACCAGCCAGAGTTTCAAATGAAGATTATGTAATCATCCCAGAATTTCCCATCTCTCTGCTAATATAACAGCAAACGATGCTAAAGATTTTTTTTAAATGTAGAGACCAATTGTGAGCAATGCAACATACTGTACGAAGAGAAAGCTTAAAACACTTGAAAGGTTGAAAGGTTGTAACAGTCTGAAGAAGAAATGGTTTACAAATATTTAGGTAATTTTTTTAATGCATCAAAACCTGCACTGTGAATAACCTATTAACCCAAAAAAAAAAGAAAAGCCATTACTGCTTATTGAACATGCAGTGTGGGGTTTCTTCTGATTAAATTAAGGATTTAAGGTCAAACATAAAATGTAAAATCCATAGTAAAGCAACATGTTTCTAATCATAGGAAAAGGTGCTATTAAAAACTGGCAGGAACAGTTCAGTGTACATTCACTGTTTTGAAATACTCACCTACAACTTATTCATTCAACGAAAAATGGTCAAATAATAGATATTATACATGCTTATAAAAAAGGCAGACCACTGACCAGCAATCACATCCACAAGAGAGAAGGATTATTCAAATGAATTATGTTATAACTGAGTGGTTTAATGTTAAAACAAATGCAAAGGCTATGCAAATATTCTAAACCAAGATTTAGGTGAATAGCCTAAGAATGGATGTGCCCTGTATTCAGCAGAATAACATTTATAAAGAAGTCTAAAATTCTAACAGGGTTCAAACAAAATATTTCTTGGAGCCTTAATGATAGAATAATACAACAATAAAAATGACATCTTGGTTGATCATCTAAATGCTTATCTACAGTATATATGTTAATAAAGATCTACAGCTTTGAGGCAGAGTGCTGCATATCAGGGAAGAATGAAAGATGCGTAATGGTCCATACTGGGTATTAATTTGTACTGAAGTCACGTCAACATCCTCGAGCAGCAATTATGTTCAAAAGCCCCATATCTAAAAACATCCAAGGTGTAATATCCATTTAAATACTTAAAGCACATTAAGCCCAGTATAGGTTTCAGATGATGTGTCCCCCACAGTTATTGTCCCACACCTGAGCAGCTTCATGATATTTGTTTTGCACTGGTGTGAGACTTAGACTGTAAGGGACAGAATGGTTCTTCCTTTATTATTGCCTTAAACCGAACTTCTGTTTTCTACCATGTAATCATGTCCACATTATTTTTAATACAGTGTACTAACCCGCTTAAACCTTTATGAAACATTATGTCAGTTAAGAGACAGAGACAGAATTATAAATGTCCAGATTTTCTCCAGTCTCCTTAGTGCTGATGCTGTAATAGCAGGCATGTGTCTGATCCAGCTGTGAGTCTTTGCTCTCCAGTGGCCTGCCTCACACTGCTATCCATGCTAATCCAGTCCCCTCAGTACACCAGAGCTTCTGTGGGTGAGCAAAGATGTAAAGCTAAATTTCCAGCTGTGCTTGATGGACTAAAAGGGAGCTCATTACCATCACCAAGACATTACCATCAGGAAAGGGACGAGGACTCTGGAGGACACCAGACTATGTTAATCCCTCATACTCGCAGGGCCTCCTGACGGATCAGAATAATTCCTCACTCTATAACTATACATCCATCCTATTAGCTTTACTGTTTATTCTGAATTATTCATAGTAGTTACTGAAGATGAATAACCGAACAATGATCATAAGGGGTTACCAACCAACAACTTATTTCAGTGTGACTCACAGGGGAATAACCTTCAACAGTTTTGCAATAACACAATGAATTTCAAACAAGATCTTCTCATTAACATTAACATTTTTCTCAGTGTATTATTTGGGTTAATCTCAGTCAGATTGCTTTTTCTGACAGCTCAAATTGCAAAAACATTAGTGGGTCTTCATAGTCATTACTCTTCTTAAGAAAATATACGAAATATTGTGTAGAATATAACTCTAAAGGGCTCTATTTCATCAATCAATGAAAACATTTGTTGGAGGAAAAATGAATTCAAAACTTTTAGCAATCTACAAACAGTTTTGCTCACAGCACAGGACAATTACAACACAATCTGCTGAGAAATAAAAATCATCAGAAAAAGCACTCTGATACAATGAGAGAAAGGGCATGCAGCAGATCTGTAACATTGTATTATACAGATCTGTAGGAATGTACGGCGATGTGACTGAACGTTACTCTAGCTCACCTCCCAGCAGTTTGGATTGGCAGTTGACAAACTCTGGTTTTCTTTCTGCACTGTAGCGCTGGCACGTGTTGTGAAGGACCTGTACAAACATGCACTTGTCCCCAGCTGAGCCGGCTACCCATTGGTCAAACGCGTTCTCAAATGTCAGGTCAAACTCTGGACAATCCTGTGACATGACAGGGACAGAGTAAGAGAATGGGATATAAAAAATATGAAAAGAACAGGAAGATAAAAAGGAAGTAAACATTAATGACACTTGGAGAATCCAGTGGGATTGATGAAGTTTTTGAACAGCTGAGCACAAGAACGGAGAAGGAGCCCAATGCCACCCACAGGGACTCTCAATGATCATGTGACTCACCCTGTTAGGGTCAATGCCGTTCACCTGCCGCAGCTGGTCGAGACTCCACTGGGATCTTCTGACAAAAGAGGAAGAGCCCTCAAACTGCTTCACTTTTGTGATAGAAATCTCTGTTGGCTTCTTGTTGGTCACTGAAAAGAGTAAAGGAAATCTGTGTTACACAATCTGTGTATGTGTGAGCATTATGGTGGAAACTGAGAATATTTAATAGAATATTTACTCTGCTCTCAATGGAGGCAATACATTATAATTTTATGCATTTGACTCACCTGGAGACTAATAATCAAATTAAAACAACTTTTAACTATGTATAAATTCCGATTGATTATTGTAGTGTCCTCTGACTACCTGCTTAACAATTTTATTTTTTAAAGATTTTTTTATAAATCCACACATAGACTTATTGAAATCAGTGGAAATCAAAAATCACAATAAAGCACTGATAATGTTTCCAGGAATGAATGGAAAAACTCACTCATTAGTTAAGACTCCATACATAAAAAGCCCTGATCATATTAATTATTGCCCATTTTAAATGATATTATCTGATACTGTTGATCCTTGAAATCAGTATTAATGCTGTATAATAGTTCATTTGTTAATCATTATCACATTAGCAAAACACTATCATGTCTCATGTGACTTAGGCTTGTGACTTGAGGTGAAGTGTATACCATCCCTCCCACATGATGTCAGCCAAATTTCTCCCTCAGGAATGTCATGAATCAACATACCAGCACTCTACATTCAGGAGTCAGAGCTCAGAGTTCATAATGTTCTCCAAGCTCAGGCTAGGATCCAGCCCACAGCAAGTTTTCACAGAAGGTTCTGCTTCTGTACTGTTTGTAGAAACATTTGTGTCCTTGACTCCTTCTTTTTTTCTCACTAATATATTTTCTGAACCACTTTTTTCCCTTCCCTCTCCCACCTTCTTATGCAGGTCATCTTCCCTCCTTCACCTCAGTTTCACTTTTAAACTGCCATTTGGAAGAATGTTTTGTTTACGGTTTCTGGGATCTCGAGGGATTGATGGCATCTACATAGCCAAACCCAACCTCAGCACTCATACAGAAGGAGGAAGAGTATCAGTTTCAGAAGTCTAACATATGAAAAGTTGGATTATCACTACCCAGACCATGTAAATGCAGCTTTATAAACAAAGTCAGTGTACAGTATATTTCAATTTAAAACCTCATGCCTGCATAAAATATTACATTTTAAGCAAGGGCTCTAATTTGGCCTAAATACATTTCTATACAACAAGCCCTACATGAGACTCACAGGCTTGATAAATATTAATTTGTTCATCTAATAAAAGTGTCAGAGTAGCTAATGAAGACATATGAAATTCCCAACTAAACTGGAAGCGAATAAGAGGCAGTGAGGATCATCAATCAGAAACATACAGCTTACAACAGCATACAACAGACTACTCAGTAAAATGCTGCATTTGTGAGAACAGCATAAAAGTAGTGTCAAGAGAACCACCAATTTGTGTTTGCTAATGAATAATCTTTAGATTAAGGTTGATTAAATGTTGTTAAGAATTTAGTCAATTACATTATAAAATAATAACAACTTCTAGTTCTATTAGGCTGATTTATAAAAGTTATTTTAAATTCTACAAAAGGGTGTGCAACATAATCGTCAGGAAACACTGAGACAGTAGATTTATCTTTACAAAGATGGTGATTTTGTAAGGTGATTTTGTGCATTGGTGGTACTGTGATGCTGTCCTGAAATAAGAATAAGGTTAACAATGTTACTTGTGCATATTTTCTTAAACAAAAAACTAGTAGGTTTGCGGCTTTGCTGTTTGGGACATTTTAAAAATGTTCCAGCAATGCTTTTTCTAAAAGCTTCTAGATGGTGAATCTAAATTATCCTACACATATTAAGTTAGTTATTCATCATTCATTTCCCTTTAAAGTCAGTTCTCAATAAAGCAAGGCACAACAAGTATGTGTCGGACGTATGCTCCTACTGAATTTTAAACACAACTACAGTGAGGGAGTGTTCCAAAGAGGAGAAAAAATATTTCTTCACATGTTATGTTACCATAAACTTTCCCACACTGTGGACAGAGAAACTGAAGAAATCATTCTTTGTGAAGACTGAAACACTACAACTGCAACTGTCTCTTTTGGATGTTGCAAAATAAAACTGATGTGTGAGCAGTTTTCTGGAACACCAAAAGCAAGTCCATCTAAAGCACAGTGAGTACAGAACTTCGCGAAATGCCAAAACTCCTTCGGACCACATCCAAAATCAAAGAGAGAAACATGACATTTACAAAAAAGAAATTGAATAAAAAATATGCTGTGCATCATTCAAGAAGTGCGGACATTCTGTTTTCACCTTTTGCAAGCTTCAACAGCTTTGACTGACAAATGTGTTATTGCCATATTTCACAGATTTGCTGTTAATCACAGAATTTTGTGGCCAGCTCAGTTTCAATGTGATCTGCTGCCAATATCCAAAAGGCAGTTATGCAACGGCCAAATAACATGGGAGGTATGATTCAAAACATCTTTTAATATCCATGTGAGATCTGACACTTGTGTTTTAATTTGGAAGAATATTTGATTGAATATTCAATCAAGGGCAATCATCTTACAACACTCAACAGATCACTGAAGCCCAGCTGGGTTTAGGTTCACACCTCTCACTAACACTAAAGCATATCAGTCACGCAGCTGTCTCCTCCTACAGTGCTTTAAACTTCACATCTTCATTTCCATTTCAATAGTCATTATAGTGTCACAAGGAGAATTTTCCAAAGAGCCTAGCTTACAATGAATAAATCTTTGCATAGTCACAACTGATGAGACTGCAGTATGAATAACACCACTGATAGGTGAAAATACTCTCCATAAATTCTTAGAACATCCCAAAATCCAAAATGAGAGCCATTACAGATAAAGCTGCTTTATTATGAGTGCTGAGGGCTTCCATGTGAAAGTGGGCCAGCAGTTTTGACTGTAGTATAAGTTCACTACATTACCCAACTAAAAGCCTGCCAAGTAAAGCTCTGAGCTCCTACAGCTGCTCTCACTTTGGCACAATGTGATGCACATTCAGGGAACATGACAGAACTTCTCCCATATTACTGAGAACTTGCATATTTTTCCAGATTTGAATATTTATTATGTCTACATTTTAATATAGTAAGGCTAACTACATAATTAAGTAGTTAATATATGATGAGCAATGTAATAAACAAAAAAAATATTTAAAACAAAATACCTACGTTCTATTTTTTTTAACTGAAGAACCTTTTATTATTAAACAGTTTTGAAAATTAAAAATTGGCACTCTATATATAATAGAGCCAAATATTACATTTGCATACTAAATATTTCAGTTACATTCATGTCTATAATTTATCCAATTAAGCATGAATATATTATGCAAAAATTAAGCTTAGTGTTGTATTAAAACACATTAGTGTTTTAACACACAGTGAGCAAGTCAAGGGTGAAAGAAAAATTCAGCAGGATGGAGCTGAGGAGGAAGCAACACTAGGAAGAATCAGGAGGCAGAAATCAGTTATTTTAATATTACATATTCTAAAAATTTGAGTTACTGTATATATATATATATATATATATATATATATATATATATATATATATATATATATATATATATATATATATATATACACACACACACACACACATATATATATATATATATACATATACATATATATATACATATACATATATATATATATATATATATATATATATATATATATACACATATATATATATATATATATATATATATATATATATATATATATATATATATATATATATATATATATATATGAACATGAATTCATGGTTAACTATTTTGTATTGAGATTCTGATTTTGAATAAGGATACCAACATACTCTGGAATTAATCTACCATACATAAACAAGACGGTTATGGTCAGCCATTAGTGAAGCTTGATGGAGCAAGCGTTTACGCGCCTCAGAGGGGCAAGAGCAGAAACAAGCAGTGCATGAAAGTGTTCTTGAAAAGACATTAACAATCTCAATTGAACACCTGTGAATAGAGTGGAGGCAGAACAGACCACTTATTTCACCAAAACACTCCATACATTTGAACCACTACTTCTACACTTCTGTAATGTTTGCACTACATTCAATCCTGATCATTACACAAGCAAAAGGCATACACCAACCTGGACTCAAAGTGCAGTATTGAGAATAAGGTAAGAATGTTGCAGAGTCAGAAATTACATGCCACTCTAAACCTACTCATTCTCATGCAAACAGAATCTCAAAGAGAACAGACAAGTCAGCTGAAACTACTTGATTACATCCATTGTTTAGATGACAGGTAACTGCTTCCTGATGAGGAACTCGATCTCAGTTGCATTTAAGCTAGAGAGCATTGCTCAATTTCTCCTTTTGATTCCAAATCTGCTCTGCTGTTTATCATTCAAGGGGAGTGTCTGTATTCCTGGTGAGCCAGATGAAAGCTGTTTGATTTAAGCAGTGCTTGATACACAGTGGACTGAATTACAAAACCTGGATCATACACATGAGGAGTTCTTGAGATGTTGGATCTTCTGTGAGAGCATCATCTCCAGATGGGAACTAGTCAGAAATTAACACAGCAATACCATCAGCAGGGCATCAAGATGTCTGTTGAGGAGGATGCAATTTTCTACACAAGCCACATGTACTACTATTTCCTGAAGAGAAACTCAAGAATTGTGACGCAGTGAACCCTCATGCCAAGCAATTAAAGGGAAATTCTGGTATTTGTCAGTAGTATGTAGTACATACATCATAGTGCAGTACTGCATCTCAGTCTCAGTGCTCTGAAAAATTATTTTTACATTTCCATCTGGGCAGTGGTGGCTCAACAGCTACGGCTCTGGTTTATCGTGATTGATGAGTTATGAGCTCAAATCCCTCCTATTAACAAATGTAAAAGTACAAAGACACCCTGTCTCTAAAATCTCTAAATGCAGTACACAGAGTATAATCACTGGAACTCCTCACTATGAGAAACCAGTCAGAATTTTTAAGATTATGATTGGAGGAAAAATAATGCATTTGTCCTTAGCAAATATAACATTATTCTACAGAACAATGCCAGTGGAGCACAACATATACAGTCTGGTAAATACAAGAGAAACAAGTTTAATCTGTTGTTCATCATTTCCCAGGAAAAAAAAGAGATAAAAACAAAAGTAGAAAAATGTGTATGTTTATGAGGGTGCAGTCAGCATTTCAGCCTGAAATGATTCATTGGGCTATTCAACACAAAACAAACCTAGAATTCAAATTAATTTCCACACAAAAATGACACCAGACACAATTATTTTCCCTTGTAACTGCAGAGAGCTATGATTTTTTTTTATATGTATACTGATATACTACAATTGTATACTTTCAATATGTGCTTCTTTTTAATTTCGATAATCAAGTGTAAATATTCAAGTGTACTACTGGTTTATACAAGTTTACTGCAAGAATACCAACATAAACTTGAAGAGAAGTACACTAACTGTCGGCTAGAATGCTGACAGTATAATTTTGATACTAGCATGTCTAAATGCACTCTTGAAATAGACTAGGAGCCAAGTAAACCATTAGTTTCATTTTAGATGTAATAGTAACAACATCACTAGCTACAGAGCTACAAAGCTACAGAGCTCTCACCATCGAGGCCCAGGTTTGATTCCTGGCCAGGGAACCAACCCCAGCAGCTGGGGGTGCACGGTGCTGGTCCCAAGCCCGGACAAAAATTGGGGAGGGTTGCGTCATGAAGGGCTTCAGGCTTAAAAACTGTGCAGAATCAAATATGTGGACCAGTGAGCCGCTGTGGCAACCCCCAACGGGAGAACAACAACAGTAGTAGTAATATCACTATAGAACTTGTTATTTTTGAGTATACTAAAGGCATGTTTACATTTGGTCGCCATTAAATTAGTCATTATGGATTTATGTGAGCAAGTTTCAATCCAGTGTATAAGATCATAATCTCTTCTCTAAATACAATTAAAAAAGATTGACAAAGATATTATGATATGATTTCAAACCATAATCTAATTTCATTTTAATTTGGTTTTCCTGTGCAGCTCTTTGACATTTTTAAATGTGCTATACGAATTAAGGTGACCTGACTTCAGCTTACAAGAACACTTTCTACCCCAATTTAGCCAGAAACAACCAAATAGCTGTTACATAGAGGGTATAAAAATTAGTAAACTCAATATACTTATACTGAAAACTTTTAAGGTGTACTATAATATAAATTTTGTCATTTTTGAGTTGTATTTTGTATGCCCCATTGACAGGCTGAATCCCAAATGACGTCCCACTGACTACTTAATTGCTTTACGTAGGGTATCACAACTGCCTTGTATCCCCTTTTTAGTACACAACATGTAGTGCATGCCATTAGAGATTCAGTACATATCAGTCTTTACATATTTACTCCAGTAAGATTAAAAAAAAAAAAAAAAAGTAAGTACTCAAAAGTACATTTGCTTTTAAAAGCCACCACTGTTCGAAATATTTTACACAAAACCTGGAACAGAGATGGATCAGTCTAAAGGATTACAGCGATGTTTTGGGATGTGTGTATGTTTTTTCTCTATGGTCCTACTGTAATGAGGATATTTAATACATTTGCATAGTTAAGAAAGAATCTCTGCTTTACCAGAGAAAAATGGCAATTTTATTGGCAATGTTTTTTCAACTTTTAAGCTGTTCTGTTATCACAGTACTTCCTGCTGTGTGGAATGTGGAAACTCACACAAGAATAAAAATATGAGTAATCATACAACCATAATGCACATGGTGTGGTTTTACTAAATGTCTAGCTCTATGAACATGTAGTCAAATTAAAACACTACCACTGTAACATCTGTAAATTTAAAAGCATGTCATTTTCAGTTTCCTCTAAAGATGGACATGATTTGTCAGATATGATAAATGTGTGTGACAATATTTATATTAAGATATTGTAACTCATCCATCCATCAGTATTGATATGGGGTAAAATGTGATTTAGCCTCAAGGTGGTCACCAAATTTGTTGAGATTTGGTTTGACATGCAGAGCAAAACTCCTGGATCCGTGAACATAAACATTTGTGTGTTAAATTTGTATAATTTAAAGGAAACTACCATGCATCCATTTTGCTATCTACACAAACAGTAAATGAGTCCCGAGCGTCAGCATAATCTGCTGCAATAGATACATACACAGTGCAATTATGTATTGTCAGCATAGCCGTGAAAGCTGACTCTGTAATCCTCAATACCCGAGGGACTCTATCTACAGGCACAATAACATGCCTGCAACAGATTGAAACAATCTTCTCTTCAGCAACAGCATTACAGCGCAAGTATATTCACTGAGGAATAGATGCCACTTAACGGCAGCACTAAGAAGCCCCATGATGAAGATTAGACACTTGCATCAGAAGCAGCAAACAGAATTTGAAAAACTAAACACTGCACTGAAGTTTGAAGAGAAACACAAAAAAAAGTCTATACAGTATATGGTGTATTTATATGCAAAGTGCAGGGTAGAATATACACATACTGTATATGTAATATATATATATATATATAATACAGAGATAAGTCAAGCAAGAAGATGATGCTACAAGTGACTTTTAAATGGCACAAGTTACTGGTTATGAGACAGAGACTGACGTGGATTCTGAATCAAAGTAATAACTCATTTCCCAAGGCATTTTCCTGAAGTAGATACAGTGATAAATGTACAAGTAGGCAGGGGATCGTTGTATAAAATCTTTAAATGCAATTTTCATGTCTTTCATTACTTTAAAATGTCTTTTTCTGAACTACATACATAAGAAGTGAAGTCAGTGTGAAGGGTTTTCACAAACACACATACATAAATCTAGGACAAAGGTAGAACTATTATTTCACCAACAAACAGAAACATCTGACAAAGATACATGAGGATCATTGGACCCTTGTCCCTGCAAATCCACCACAAAGCAGAGGGACCTGGGTGCCTACTAAGGTGTCATTAGTTGCGAGGGCTTCCTCAAAGGGCAAGCCATTTAAAGAGCCATTTAAAATAGACTTTTAATTACAGGCCCTGTCTCTTCCTCTGTTAGTGTAGGAATAGTATGTGACTCCGCAGCACTCAACACTCAATAAGCATGACCTTGGCTGAATCACTTTTTGCTACATTTTCCAGTTTATGTTAAGAGCCTGATTACTATTGAAAGACAGCTGGAAGAAATAAAAAAAAATGAATAAGAAAACAATTAACTGACTGCGTATTAGCAGTCCATTTAGATCAGTAACATACTATTAATTAGAATTAAAAAATTATTAGAATAAAGTGTCTGGTGTGAATTGGCCTTTAGACTTTAATAGTGACAAGTATAGTGGCAAGTTTTTGTTGATTTCAACTACACAAATTTCTCATGCATAGTTATTTCTCATGCAGAAATTTCACCCCTTCTATCCATCAGGGCAGTACCTTCTAGTACATGTGCACACATATGCAGACAGCTTCCAACAAAGTCATGAAGTGACTTATGATGATAGTATTTGTGATATCTATCACTGTAGTTGCAAGTCTCCATCTAAAATAAAAGTGTATGTGGCGGGGCACACGGTGTGTCACTCCACCACGGATGGCATGTTTTTGTGGGCTGAAACTTGTACAACCTTTCTGAAAGGGGCAAGGCACCTCAATCCACCATGCATGCATTGGCGATAAACTTGCCTTGCATCAGTTGGGGCCAGATGACTTGCGGTTAAACAATGACTCCTGCCCAAGGTCATATTACCAAGGTTTGTAAACCAATTATTTGACCTAGCAATCTTTCATAAAGATGAATCTGGAGTCTTCTCTGTTATGCCCAGTGCATGCCCTACAATTATACTTTGACCGAACTGTGGCCATACGGTCCTCAGACCAACCAGAGACTGGCCTGCTGGGTAGTGCACATCATCGTCATGGCCTATAAGCAGGCTGGACGCCAGGCCCCTACCGAGACATGCCACTCCACAAGAAGCAATTTTGCTGCCTGGGCAACACCATGCACCTTCAAGCTCTACAGGCTTAACTATGCCCATACTGGTGGCATGAGTATGAAACCTTTCCAGTGAGTGTGTCCATCATGACATTGTTCCATACTTTATCTAGGTGATTCTCACCACCCCTGTTGGTTAGAAGGGATGACCAGAGCACTAGATTCTTATGTGGTTCAGTGGTAACTGCCAGGGTTCCTTGTCATTTGGAAAAAGTGCCAACCCAGGGAAAGCTTCGTGAGAAGGTTCCAGAGAAAGGTGTATGGCTTAATAACTGGAACATTTATTACAAATGCTGCAATATGCACCACATTTTGACTTTGGTGGAAGGTCTCAGCATGTGTGCACAAAAGAAGGTGTCCTGGTGATTCTCACCCTGGCTGTTATCCAAGGTTCATACATAACTAGCAGTTACATATGTAACTAGCATTTCAAAAGGTCTCTGCACACGTGGCTTAGTGAAACATCAACATCACATTTATTATTCAAATAAGGGGCATGTTTACCTCGAAGAGGGGTTTATACAGTATAATATATTAAACCTTGGAGTCTGAATCACAGTTATTGTTTGTTGAAACTTTAGCAACAATGTTCAGTGACAGTTTGACAGCTTTGTTGGCAGAGCAGGAGAATAATGGCCTCCTATGTGCCTTAGCTAATGCACAGGTGCCCGCCCCATCACCCATCCTACTGTGCTGCACTAAAGGCTTTCTGCCTCATTATCTCCTACAAAACACTGTTAACCAAAAGAAACTAATGGCTTGAAGATGCATTAAAGATTAAAGCAAAAAATAACACCCAAATGGCAAATCACAAATATTGCTTAATGTCAAAATATGTTAAATTGTGCATGACTGTATCCATTTAGAGATGAGAATGAGGTAGCAAAGCTATTAAAGACAGAAGGTTATGAAACAACAGAATAGACAGTTGAGGAATCCACCCATAAACAACGATCCAGACTTTTTTCCACCGTGACGCTCTTCAAGGTCAGTGTTTCCCCACAAATGTTTTACTGAGGTACTGCTGAACTGACTTTTAAAAACACCCTTGCAGTCTTGCTGAAGAAGCTAATTAAAAGCTCTATCCCCAGACAGAACATTAAAGAAGCCAGAGTGCTAGGGAAAATCATTCACTGCGGAAGAGGCAGTGTTACAAATGAAAAGAGAAATCATATAGCTGGACCTGGGGAATTAGGAATTACAAGCTACCTACAGAGCTTTGGGTTTAATGGAAAAAGACAAAGTTGTTTTAACACTTTGATTAAATGCTGATCAGCAGTCTCCCCTATTGCATTACAACTTGTCAAACAGCACAAACTGAAGCCAAGCATGCCCTCTGGGTACTGGCTCATGCAGTGCATGATGAGAACAGAGCACAGCAAAAAACAGCTTATAGGTTTAATAATAGCACTATTATACTGTCATACATAACAAGTTGGGGGAGGGAGAATAAACATAGGAAAAAAACAGACAAGCCAAAATAAATGGTGAGCTTAAAAACAGACTACTATCAAGCAGGTAAAATGTCACCAGAATTTAGCACTTTCAACTCAAAGATGCAAATTATAGTTACAGGAAGGATGAAAGATGCAGTCTGCATGCCCCTGAAATGTAAACAATGATTTAAAGCATCCAAGAGGGAAATCCGAAATCCCAGCGAAGCAAACTGTTTTCACTATTTTAATGAATATACGGTTTCACATTCACATGAACAACAGCATGTGGCATACATGAGAAGCAACACTGGCATGACATGAAATGAAACTGCTGGAAAGAAAGCGAGGTTACAGATGCAAATGTATGTATAAGATTTTTTTCTCCTGTTTTTTTTCCTACCTACTGCTACTTTTCTAAACTGTGCACCAGAGCAGTTCATAATACAAAATTCTGCACCTGCTGTATTCACTGCACTCTGTCCCTGCCTGTATTCTGAGCATTCCTCTTCCACTCCAGGCATCAACATCAAAACCCAAACACGCTCCCTCTATCTATCTCATCTAATGTTAGCTCTCCAAGTCTTACAAGCTCCTGATGCTGCTCTCTTTATAACATGAAAATGATCCACTACTTCTAAAGAGATTATAGTGAATATGCTTAGACAATTGTAATATTAGTGATGAAGAAATCTGAAGCATTTTTATATGTGAGAGAACCTGGATAATGTGCTATGACCGTCCTGAACTCCATCCCTCCCCATCTGTCTGTACCCGTTTCAGCATACAGGTCCAGATGTGCTTGGACAGATCTCAAATATGTTAACTTGTAAGCAGGTCCAAGAATGAGAGACAAGCCTTCAACCGTTTTACATTGAACAGCTTTCCTTTTCAGTCTCCACATCATTATTTTCTGAAGCAAGACAATGAGCAATCTGTATAACACTGTAAACAGGTGTGGGCAAGCATGTGTGTGCAATTAAGAGAAAGTAATTAAAACCAAGATGTGGACCCAAAGGAAAAATAAACAGTTAATTCCCTACAACAGATAAACACACACATGCACATCAAGATCAATAATTTATGTCGGTATAATGTCCGTAAACATATCCTTGAATAATTTCCTCATGGAATGAAGAAAACATCACACAACATGAATTGAAAAGACTGTCTGTTTCATGTGGCTGATATCACTGTTTGGCCATCTTTTTAAGACAGACTTTGGGCTCTTTACAGAGATTTAGCAAAGAGACAAATCCAACAATGACCAAAATAAAGATAACTACTCAAATTGTCTATATTTATGTGCTGCAGACCTGACAAGTTCAGACAAGTGAAACTGCAGGAGGATCTGAATAACATTTGTGTGGTATATAGTTCTGGATTAAAAAAAAAAAAGGTCCAAACTAGAAAAATCTACCACCACCACCATTTTTTTTTTTTTTTTTTTTTTTTAACAGTAGTTAGGACAGGTGTGGTTGTACGCCTTCCGTCATTCCGTTCTTAGTAAATAATTAATCAGCATTACCAAAGTAGACAGGAGGCTGGGTAGATTCCGGAACAGCAAGTCTATACAGTGCTACATTAAGAGAGAAGCTGAGATTCTGGATGGTTCGTGGTTAAGCCAAACCACATATTAGCACTGATGAGCTCTGGCTTTCTACAGATTTGCATCTACTGATAAAGCACTCAAACGTTATTTGAAATCCATTTTTTTCCCATTACACGTTTACTTGCTTATTCATGAGCACTTTTCCAAGTTGCTTGTAAATTAAGTGCTATAATTATTTACTGAAGGGATGTTGCTTTGGGAGTAAGAAACTGTAGAAGAAAAGACTCACTGGAACAAACCCAAAACAGTGAATAGTGAGGAGGCTTACTCAAAAATGCAGAGCCAGCCTCCAAACCAAGCCATAGTCGTTTCAAGTGTGCAATTAGTTTCATACTTCCCTAGATCATTAATATCAGCATCTGAGTGATGGCTTTTCTTCTCCAGGAGCTTCACAACAGTGCCAAAGTCAGACAGAATCGTTTTCAACCATCTTTCTGAATTCCTCCTATGACGTTCACTGCACATCAGATGTAGGTTCAGTCTGATGATTGGAATGCTTGGCAGCACGGCTGAAACAGAAAACACGGTGAGCTAACACATCAACAGACAGACAGCGCCCTTGAGTGTGGTCACAGGACTATCATGATGTGGAGAAGTGAAAAGTGATATTTTTCCCCAGCTGCCCTTTGTAATAGCATTTTGCTCTGTGTTACAACAATGAGCAGAGTCATTAAATTAAAAAGGAAGTAAAGGATGTGCTTGGGTAATATTTCCTTCCTTGGAAAATATTATTGAAGGAGCTGGAAGAGCTAGACTTCAGACTGAAAAAAAAAAAAAAAAAAGTTTGGCATTCTAAGCTGGACTAAAACATGACCAAGAGAATAAAAAGTAGTTTGCAGGTCTATAGATCCCGGGTCCCAGATATGATCCAGAGCTCAGGTTACTGCCTGTGTAGTTTTACATGTTCTCACCATGTTTATGTGGGTTTTCTCTCACCTCTCAAGAACATGCTGGTAGGTCGACTGGCTACACTAAACTGCACCTAGGTGTGAATGTGGATGTGCATGATGCACTTCCATGGACTGGTGTCCCATCCAGGATGTATTCCCACCATGCCCTCAGTTCCCAGGACAGGCACCAGATCCTCCTCAACCCTGACCATGATAACATGCTTACTAAAAATGAATGAATGAATATATTTTGTAGTTTATATTGTGTAGTTTAGTGAACACTGGTGTAGAAAAACAAAGTAGACATCAACAGATATGTGATCTAAAACACAAGCATCTTAAGTAGCCAAACATGTGACATGTCCTTAGCTCAAATGCAAATATCAAAAAAGAACTGTGGCACATTTTAAAAGGTCACCATCAGAAAGAGCCCTTCAATCATAGACCAGTGACCAATCAAAATATGTACTTTACATACTGCCACAGTGATCTCCAAGCTGTCAGGGACGGTCTAAGAGGTTCCCATCAGTGCCCTTCAACAGAAATACCAAAGCCATAAATGTCAGGGCACCAAGCAGGCCACTGGAGGAGGAAGCTGTCAGAGCCATGCAGTGCCTTGTCTGCAGCTTCAGCTCGATGCGAGCAGCTCTCAGAGAGAAATGCCCGTTATAATCCTGTCTAACCTTTAAGAGTGTCCTAGCCCAACTACAGCCTGTCAACAGCAGCCAGAGTCCTGCTGGCAATAGCGCAGACGCTGAGGAGACACAGGGCTTCATTTCAACTGCTGGATTGAGCATCATAAACATGTGGGCAGGAGCGTGCATGCTAGCCTCATGTCATTGTTCCATGGACCACACCTCCACAGGCCATTAAGCAGACTATAGTGCTCTTTGTTCTTACAATGAGCAAACACAGTTCTCATCAATGCAAATTGAATGTCAGCCTCCTAACAGCCCATTTCCTGTATACACAAAACATGTTCACATGCATAATGTGTTCAGTGAATGCACCCTACATGTCACTAGTAACAAACTGAACAAATGTGAACAAATGACTGCAAGGTATATAAAACAACAAGAGCAAGAAGCTCTGTGAACTCAAAAATTTCAGAGGCTCCAAATACTCTTATGAATGCATAGATCATTTATACGCCATTCCACAGATGACATGGTGAAAATAAATAAACTACCACTGCATTCAGTAGAAATGAAAATCTCCTGCAAGAGATACAGTTTTACTGACAGCTCCAACCTTGTGTAATGTCTAACTTTAGCTCTACAGGGTGTCCCAAAAGTCTCCATACACAGGGGAAATGAACACTTTTTCACAAAATGTCTTCCAAAATTTTTTCATACTTAGTTTATATTATACATTTTTTTTTACAGACAGCCTTTAAGAATGCTTTTGCTAAAAGAAGAATGCACTGAAATCATTCTCATGGCTGGATCAGGAAGCTGTAGCAAGGTAGCGATGGACATGCAATTACATGCATAACACCAGATGTGTTAACATGAGTTCAACATGAGTGGGAGAGACGACTCCATGTGTGTTTACAAAGAAAAGGCAATCATGTAGAGAATGTTTTGTAAATAAAGTTACATTTTGCTAAAAAATGTTAATTTCCCCTATGTATGGACACTTTCAGGACACCCTGTAATTATCTCACATCATCCCAGAAAAATAAGAGTTTGGAGGCAACAATACAACCACCCGAATGCAGAAGCCATTCATAACCGGGCTAGAAGCGAGGCATTATGGGGTAGCTTGGGAGCATATGGCATTTTCAGGGCCCTGTTGGGCAGCAGTCCGAGTCCCTGCCTTCCTGCTGGGTTTGTGTGGGAACAGTATGAATAAGTCCAGCTGTTGCTCTGGGTGACCTTCATTAACACAATAAACACTGGCACCAGTCACAGCCAGACACTGTGCAATCTTTACCAAAGCTCCAGCACTGCCAGCAGAGCCGTCCAAAAGGCCCCTGACAGATCAATGCGTCTAATAGCTTTTTATTACTGAGGGAGTTATTCAGTGCTTTTCAAATCATTGACCATGCAGTGATTGTATTAGATGGTAATAATGGTGTAAAAAAGCAATTATTGGTTTCACAAAGAAACATTCTGAATGTCTTAAACTACCATTACTCAATGCTCCCTCCACAGAATATATCAACTCTGCCACTGACAAAAATGTAGTCCTCAAGGTAGAAGGATCCATTTCTTCAAATACAAAAATGCCTGATTTAACCACCACCTCAAAAGAGAAGTAATTTGATTTGAGAATAATTTGTCATTAATATTTGACAGTGTGTGGAAGGAATAACAACAGGGAATAAAAGGAAAAAATGATTGCCCTGGACTTTGGAGACAAACACAAAAAAAGAGACACCAATAGGCGTCTAATTAAATTTATTGTCCGGCAGGAGGGACTAGCCCGGATGTTTAGCCAGCAAATGAAATCCTATGACAGTCTTATGTACATTAAATAACAGACAACAATTTGAAATTCAAGGGCAAATCATTAAACACAGCAGGTGCTTGCAGGAATATTTTCAGTTTAGAATCCACTAGCAATGTTTTTTTTTTAGGCTTCCATTGCTTAAGTATAAACTGGATATTACACAGTACAAATTAAATAAAAGCTGCTCAGGAAAATCTGCAGCAAAACAGAACTAAATCTGGTAAAAACTCATCTTCTCATTTACAGCATTTAGCCTTATCTGGAGGACTTAGATTGATCTCGTTTTTTATACAACTGAGCAGTTGAGGGTTAAGGGCCTTGCTCAAGGGCCCAGCAGGGGCAGCTTGGCAATGGTGGGATTTGAACTCTTAACCTTCCCGATCAGAAGTCCAATGACTTATCCACTGTGCACATTTGAGATAATACACATTCCATTCGGTTCATTCATAGTCTAAAAAAAAAAAAAATAGAGAGTGTTTAAATGCGATACTCTATCAATTCATATCTGTAAGGTTTTCATGTTACAATATGTTAAGGAAATTCAGCTCAGAGGAAATTTCTCTCCAACCTAAAATTGTATGATTCATTCATGGCCCAAGCCAGCACACCTGCTCTAATGGAGATCGCATTCATCTTCCTTAGTCTTCATCTCTTCCCGCAATGGCAATTCATCATACTGGGACAGTGTGAAAAGAAGCATTTCTCACCTTCTCGTTCAGCAGAGTGACAAAGGTAGAAATCAGAAGGGAGGCCAACACTTCATTAATACACCACAACTGCAAGCATGTACCACGGTCCAGTAAGTGTTATTATTTAAATACAAGATGTTAACTGTGATGAATAATATAGTAATAAATATCCTAGAAAATACATACAATTCAACATGATATTATGTGACCATTTGCTAACATGGTATGTTGCTGATATTCACAATTTAATGTAACATCTAGGTAAGTTTCGACTACTGTAGTTCAATAATGTGAGGAGCCTACATATGTAAAATAAAGCAGGATGAGAGAAGCGGCTACAATTTATAAGTAGTTGTAAGAATTCCAAATAAAGTAAGAATAAGGAAAAACATTAACTATCCATTTCACATAAAAAGGTCTTTTCAGCTTGTTACATATCAATTGCAATTATCGATCAGTAATGCATCTGTTGGTGGTTAAACAACTGAAAATGCGTACAACCTTGGGTCATTCTTGAGAATCATAGAGAATTAATGGGAATCACTGGGGATTTGCATAATGTTGTGTTATTTATGTGGAAGTACTAAAGTACCACAAGTCTGCATGCACTCCCACCTCACCGAATTCAGTTTCATATCTGACTTTAGCTCGTTAGTTACCAACAAGCAGCTGGTGTTGCTGTCAACTGAAATGCATGAAAAGTAATCATCACCAATTTCTATACATAAATGGCTGGAATTTTAGAAGCTTCTCAGCACACAACCTCAGTTCTTAACTGTGAAAGTGTGTGCATCAGACTGTTTCCTATTACCCAAATTACTTTGCAGTTTTAATGAACAAGCAACAGCAGATGCTTTATCTAATTACACTGCTCTGACTGTTTTTGATTGCTTACTATTTAGATGAAGCCTTTTTAAAACACAATTAAAATGTAAATTATTGCACTTTGCGAGTAGTAAAATGAAACTGGATATATACAGTTTATCTTTGTGTAGGAATGGACACTGCTTTACTGTAGCACAATATCCAGTTTCATTTTCCTAGTGGCTGGCAAAGCTTTCATTTCCCATGAGTGACAAGGCTAAAACAGAGCTTGGGTGGATGGGTGGATGGATGGATAGATACACTTAAATGATCCCCAAGGGGGAACTGTCAGCCAGGAGCTACTGTAGATTAATGTGGATTATAAAAGAAATATTAATGCTGCATCCTAGTAGTTTGTTCGTTACATCTAGCATAAGACTAGGGCTGGGCGATACAACAATAATATCGAGATCATGATAAATTACATCACAATACATACAATACACTTTCCTGAGGCATTGTGTATATTGTGATATCTTTTTCTAATTATTATCATTATTTCAAATTATTACAAACTGAATGGAAGAGGATGATGTTTAATTTTAATCTTATAAAATGTAATGCATTAATTTTTTTTCTCATTTTCATAAATGATATTTTATTTTTTTATTTATTTTTTACTATAAAAATACATTTATCAATTGGCTTGTCAATAATAAACCAACATTATTATCTGTAACATTTTTAATGCAGCACAACGTATATACTGTGATACATATTGTGTATCACAGAAATGGCTTTGCGAATCGGGAAATGATATTGCACACCCCTAATACAGACTGCACACAGGATTGAGAGCCAGTGAGTGAAACTGATGTTATGTTAGTGGAATTGCATATGTATGGATTGGAAAACAGATGTTGTGTCTGTAAAAAATGTAAATTTTTAATTCATGCACCCTGGAGGACTTGGGCATTTTTTTTTAAATTTGCATGTGTCACCAAAGTGCAAACTTGGAGTTGGGCTGCAGGGTTTTAGAGCACTATATGGGAGTGGGCTGGAGTACGAACTCATCACACATAAGGCACGTAATCATAACAACAACCTCAGAGAAATATCGACATGTCTTCCTTGATCATTATCCATCCTTATTCAACATAAAATATGTTGTTCTTCTGGCTTACAACGAGCCAGTTCATTGTAATCACTCTTCATACTGATACCTGCATTTCTCACTTTTTCACAAACTCCCATAAAGTCTTGAATTCCTCTCACGTCAGATCTATGAAGAACACACCACTTTCCTCTCAACAGTAAGGGAGACTGCTGGACTTCAGGGAAGAATTGGACAAATACATCACTGGACCCTCAGACAAAGACATCAATAAGTGAAAGTGACATCTACCCACACATGCCTGATGCTGACAGACTAACGCTGTTCACACCAGTTACTAATGCAATATTGATGCCATGTAATGAAAAGATTATGCACTAAATTATGTATTGCTCTCTTTGTTCACACTTGGACTGAATGAGCACAGCTGTGATCAGGTGAAAAGCCCACTTCTTAAGAAAAAGATAAAAAAATAAACAAAGGGGAGTGGGGGGAATAGCAATATGGATACAAACAATTCTAGGAAGAATCAGAACAAAGAGTATTTTTGTGAAAATACTTTCACATGCCAAATGTCTTGGGGTGTAATCTGTCTGAAATTCTGGCCAACTCAACATCTAAAAATATAAATAGTTGAAAGAAAGCTCACATAACTCTTTATTGCAAAATATACACTAGAGAACAAACATGATGAAATCCACCTGCATAATTATAGTCACCAACATATTCATTTAAATTAATATGATTATCTGTTTAAAAACAACTACGATCCAACAAAAAGATTCAGGCCATTTCACTCGTGCACATCTGATGTACAGCTTCTGGCTGGAGCAGGTCCAACCCCCAGCTGCAGTCTCCTTTAGGGAGCAGAGCAGGTACTCTTCGTGTTTCTCAAATGTTTAGCATGCGGCACGCACAAGAACTGGCCCCTAGATGATACTCCAATGAGGTGAGAGCAAACTAGAGCCAAACAGCTGTCAGATCCTGCACCTATAAAGAAAGCTTTAGGCAGGACAGCTGCATGGATTGTCCTAGACCTTCATCTCAACTGCAGAAAAAAACAAACGCAAGCCAGAGGTGAACTTCTGCACGTGAAGGTTTTAGCCACTTAGCAGCCATGGTCTGGACTGTGAAAACACTTTTTGAGTCCACTATTCATGTTTCATAAATGAATATCGTTTTGTCAAACTGTATCTCTCAAGTCAAAAAAACATCAAAAATTTATAACTAGCCATGAAAGTCAATCTATCTCTAGAGAGTCTGGTACTTTTCCTCAATAAATATGGCACAGAACCAGCTTTCACAGGCGTAAGTCATTTGCAGATGACTAACCACATATCTTTTCTGAAGCGTGTTGGCAAACATGCAAGAGTATCACATTTACTTGCCACTAATTGTTTCAAAACTCTGGAATAACTAAACGACCAGATGCTGTGAACTTTTTTTTAATCCTCTCTTGCTCCAAAATGATCATTGTATCACAGTGTTTAAAAAGTTTGCTTTCCCATTAGAAACTGTATACGGAGAAGTGCGAATTGCCAATGAGATCGCAGCTCTGTAGAATCTTGTGCAATCTTGAACCATTCTGCAAAGTTCTTTGACACCATGATGAATGGTTAATTCAGTATTTTCTAACTTCCTGTCTGTAAATGTCGAAGTGGCTGGAGCCTTTTAAACTTTGACAGTTTGATGAAGTTTAAATTGTCAGCAATGGCAGAGTTCAAGCTGTTACTACAGGGCTGAAATCATTTACTGTAGGGCTGAAATTAGTAAAGTTTTGCTGTGTGTTATTTTTCCTGTTCAGGAGGAATGTTTAATTGCAGTGGGAAATGATATTTGATTATGCTCTCTTAGCACTTAACTGAATATCCATTCATTAACTTCTACAAATACACAGATAATAAAATTAGGCAAAAGGCACATCCCTAGCACCTACACCACCTGCAAGAACAAATAGCCGGGCTGCTATGAGGTGGACTTTGAGGTTCAATGTTTGTGATAAAAGATTGTTTAACAAATCGGACAAGCTTTTAATCTGTGTAAAAAAAAAAAAAAAAATCAAAGTTCTCTCAGGGAAGTATTATGAAAGACCAAAAAACATCCATTAATGCACTTTAATTAATATGCCATAATGGGATTCTACAGTTCACTTAGTTCAGCTGACCAGAATTTAGAGAGAAACAGCTCATTTGCTGATATTTCAAAGGGATTAAAAAGGAACATGCTCTCTAAATTTTAAATTAAACATGATCCCATAAGAACAGAACTTTATAATCTAACAGAGGTGGCCTCGAACTTGCCTACAGCAAACTGCAAACATACAAAACAACACTCCAGAACAGCAAAAAATAATGACGCAAAGACATTTCAGACTGAAGTAATACTAATAAACAGACCAGGTAGGGAGCCAAAAAGCATGTTCACATCAGGTGCTTATTTAGTATAATGGAGTTAAGTCTAAAGAAAATTCAGTTGCCATTCTGTACTTGTTCGGCACTGCTAAATCAATAGCGCTCCAAGGCTGGATGGACTCCTCTCTGAAATCAGGCAGCAGTGGAATTAATTACGCGGCTCGGCATATCCATCTGTGGGTCCATGTTAGAAGAAGCTTGCTACAGTCATTCCCCTCTGCACAACCTACTCAATTTTCAGTTTGTGAATGCAGAAGCAGAGAATATGTACGTGATGATGAAATACAGTTGTTTTTTATCACTATTAAAGAGAATTAGAGCTGATTTCAGCATAGCTGTAATATAGCATGAATATGTTATTTGTTGTATGTGATGCTGAAATGCAGTTGTTTTTTTTTTTATCACAATTAAAGACACAGAGCTGGTTTCAGTACAGCTGTAATATAGTATGAATATGTTTAAGGTGCTTTTATATGTGCATTTGAGTTTAGTGTGAATTTTCCATTTAAACGTAGCACCTTAACTTTAATTAGGAAGCTTCATTCCCCCACTTTGCAAAAAAACAACTTTTTATGCTAGATTTTCTAAAAAGTGCATTAAGCATTCTAACTGCAAAAAATATCAGCATTCTTCTGTTAAACAGACACCCACTGGAAAATGAATGCAATCATCACCCAGAACGAAGTCAAAGAGCTCTATATAGAAAAATAATCCCCAATGAATATGCTAAGAAGGGCTTTCAAAAAGCACATTCACAACAGTGCAGATGTAGGAGTGTGTATCTGGAAAGCATATGCCTGAGAACAATGAATGACTGTAGTTATGCTCAGGGAAATACGTCCAAATACGTACATCTTTGAGGGGTTCTGATAATTATATATGCCTGCAGTGCACATCCAGTTAATCAAAAGTAAAAATTCAATGGATTCTCTATGGTGAAGTATTTACCAAATAAAACATGTCATAGACTATAGGTGCAAGCACTGACTGCAGTTCAGTACCACATTAGTACACTGAAAAAAAAGTCAATCGACTTTGCTTAATTTAATTGTGTACATCAGGTCCAAGTGAATGAACTGAGTTGCATTAACACAATTTGTTTTTCACACAGCCAACATGATTTGATCATCTATTTTCCTGGAATAAAAATCACTGTGCCCTCACCTGAGCTCAGGAACAAACCCAGGACCCTGGCGTTGTGAGACAGCGACATTACCACTATGCTATCAGTGCCGCACAGCAGTTAAATGGACTCAAATCTCTATCTAACGGTATAAATTTGGACAATAACATTTTATTTTGCCTTAAAATGACACCCAGAGAACCTTTCGCTTTCAATGTTGGTGCTTGCACTATAAGAAAGAAATATACACAGTGTTTTATGAAGACTAAATTCCAGGCAGAACAACGCACTCGGTCCAAAGAAACAAATTTCTAAGAAACAACCTTCTGTCCGTATTCTCCACTCACCCTCTATCTCTCGTTGTTGTTCTTGACAAATGCTACGCTGCGAGTGCCAGTTTGTGACAGAGTCATGTCTCAGCAGCTTTCTGAAAGCTTAGTGTCAGTGAGGCGGAAGGAGGGAACTGGAAAGAAAAGGTGGAAAAGGAAATGGAAAAGACTAAGCTGGGGTGCAGTAAGGAAAGTGTGACTAATTCACAGCAGTACTACTCACCTTCTCACCCTACACTGTTGGCTCGATTTCTTCTGCACTTTCCCTTTTTTTTCTACAACAGAAGGGAATGTGATCATGGGATGCTCAAAGCAAAGTAGACCTTTTTATTTCTGTGTAGCTCTACACTGTTCATTCAACAGACCAGCTAGAGAGCACTTAATCGGAGACATCACACACACCAGACACATTATCACTACTCCAATAACAAAGACCTGGCTTAACACAGATCTATATTTTGGTCAGAGACATGCATTTTCAACAACATACACTTCATGGTCTAGACTTTGTGTGCTCACAGTGAATGAAATTTATGATAGTGGTATTGAAAAATAAGGATTATATGAATATTAAGGCTCTAGCCGTGCTCTTACATTAAGTATTGTGGTTTCTTCTTTGTGGATATCATTAGAGGCATACAAAGAGAGGACTAAACACCAAAACAAACTTTATCATGTTCAAATCAAGCAGACCAATTAGCGAGGGATCATAATTTGTGACAAATGGTAAACCAGGAAAGGAACCTTAATTATCCTTGCACCTACCACCATTTATATCATCAATCTTCTAGGTGAATGTCAGTACCCAGAAATAGCAGAAATTACAGCTCTCGGCACGTCAAAATCTCCATCCGGCTCATTGAGATGGTAACAGAGAAATGAGCTGGTAACAGAGAAATGAGCTATGTTCAGACACATGGAGGCAGCAGAAAAACTGAGCAGCAGGGAGTGAAAATGATTTGAGTGTGAAGGTAGCTTGAAGGACAGCGATGCACACCAGCCAAACCTGCTATTCTTAATGTGAAAGTTGGGTGCTGTGTTATATCACCTATCTTCCACATCAGAACACCACTACACCTACATGCACAAATTCTTATTGGACTATATGGGACACAGTCCAAAAAAAAAAAAAAAAAAAAACCAATTTACATTTTCAATATAGACCTTTCACAAATTACTTTACGGTAACCACAAGGTGTTTGGGGTGAAAAAAGCTGCCACTTGCTGTCTGTTTTAGTAAAAATGTAGACCAAAACTTACATCCACAATTTCAGTAAAAAGATATTAGTCAGGTATTAAGTAACTTTTGTGGGCTTTTCTTTTTAATGTGAACTTTTCTAGTGACTACATCTTAAATAAAACATATGAACAGCATCTCTCTTCACCCAAGCACCTGGCGGTTACTGGTAAACCCTGTATATGCACAGCCTCCAGTTTCTGCCATGCAGTTTGAGCATGTATGTTCTGAGTGGTGCAGGAGAGCAAGCAGCATTATTAATTACTTTCAAATTATCATTGCCATTAAAATTATTTGTAAAGTGTTAGATTTGACATTTCGTTGTAATCTTTTTTAATTGGTCAAATAAATATAGTATTTTTTTAATCACTGTAAACTTATATTGTCTAACAATAGCCAAGTCAAATATATAGTGATAGATTTTATTTCACATCAATGAACTCAAAACATTCTCCATTTACCTTGACAGAAAGCGAGGACAGCACGTCAGCACATCTGTCAAGCGGGAGATAACCAGTGTAAGATATGGGGTAGGGGGCGGGGCTTCCAGAGGGTGTCCATTAATATTAAAGAGATTAAAACACCTACACAACTGTCAATCATTCTAGATTCATATGTTAAATGGCTGTATTTTTTCACAGCAGCATACTCTGATGCAAAAGCCATAAAAGATTGGCAGGACTGAAAGTACATGAGAAATAGAGACATGTAGCAGACTGTTTAAACAAAAATAGTTCTGAATTAACTGCTGTCCATCAAACAGGCAAGTGGACATTCAGCACAAGTGAAGTATAAGCAAACACTGAAAAACAATAATAGGAACAACAATATAGACAGTAAAACTTTAATAGCGCGACACTGATATATGGCCTAAAGTTGGGTGAAATCCATGAATAGTGGAGATTTTTATAACAAAACTTGACCAAAAATTTTGTTGAAATCCTTTCCAAAGTGCATTTCCCTCTTTTCTTCATCGTTTCATTTTGCAACATTACACAAAGGTTTTCAGATAGTACGAGTCAAAACATCTTGGTTCTGTCAGCATAAAACCCAGAGAGCATCCCTCATCAGTATGTGAATAAGCACTGCGCACACACATCATCTCAAGGATTCAGTGAGCTGGTACTCAGCCAAAATAGTGACTTATAAGCGCCACAGGTCTCCACCTGTAATATCAGCACACACCTGCCTAATGGGAGAGAAATCACTGTGTGGGAGATTATCATCATGTCAGACACAACATTCCACCCAGCGTCTCAGTCTGTGCTTATTTCAGGTCAGCCTGCTCTTTCCTTCAGATCAGTTAAAGTTTTTTTTTTTTTTTGGCTGCAGGCAGGTTTGAGGGGGAGATGGTGACTGCAGATAGCACAGACATCAGTGAAAGGCCTCAGAGGAACAGCCTGAGCACAGCCATGTGGATCAAACCGAGGCAGACCGTCTGATGCATACAAATCCCTCTCTATCCGCCAGACGCAGTAACACCCCCTGCACAGACCACCACTGAAGAAGCTGGAAAATGAGCATTTGGTACCTGCTTTAAAGCAGAACTATCTGCCATGTGTTTCATAAAATGACTTAATGACCAAGTCTTTCTTCTCTAAAAAGAAATAATCACAGACCACATATGTTCTTAACAAAATAAAAATTCTATAATTAATATCAGTTGAATTCACATTCAGTGTGCATGTACAGGTAGAGTCAAGTAAAATTTGAGCCTGGGCATTGTGCTGCCGTTGTTTTACATGTCATCTAATTTTTCTTTCAGTCACGTCCAAAGAAATCTACTGAAATCAGACACACTTTCTATACACTATTAACTCTATCTGAATCATGGTGTGAATTTGGACAGTTAGCTTGAGTTGTTTTTTTTTTTTTGTTTTTTTTTTGGAGTACCTAGTACTTTTGGGTCTGGTTTTGAAGTGGTTGCTTTTGGCAGATTTGGCAACCCTACTGCCGACAAAATTCAACGCATTCAAGACATGTTGGAATACCAGGTGTGAGATTCGTCTCGGTTGTCCACTTCTGATTGGATCAACCAGACGGATGTTAATACAAAGACTGAACAGGGCCATAGACTTTTCGGATTGACTGTACAGTCCTTTATTCGAGTGATCTGGCCTCCCCAGTGAGAATTTTGTAATCTACATAAATATCCTTGTATTGCCCATCCATCTGTGGTGTGTGGGCCAGGGGCAACCTTTGAATGGGAGAGAATGTGAATAATAAAAAGCATTTATCTGCACAGGCCCTCAAGGTCATCACTCCTCTCACTTTCTGTAATGCTAAGCAGATTAATTCAACAGCACACTCGACATCGCAGGGCAGTCCATCTCAGCGCTGCCACATCAATCAATAGTGTGTAACCACAAGGTAAAATGTAGTTACTTGCAGTGCATACTTGTTCACATCCATTATCACATACATGCGAGGCTTTGTGATGCCAAAGACATCAATATTTTAAACAGGTCAATATTCACAGTTGTAGCAGACCATATTAGTATTTTGCCCTGGTTAAATATGTGCTTGCCCAACAGTCCGGGTAATTCTGTCATGACTGTTAATTAGTCAAGGGTTTGGGCTACTGGGGAACCAGACTTTGCCAACTGTCACCTACTTCATTACCCTCTTATTAAAAGTGGCGACATCAACGCACATGCATGACCCACAGCTGCCATGCCCTATAGACTGTGTCTGGGTCAATGTCTAGGAGTACATTAATGCAGTCTCCTGATAAGACTGGAGGTACTGCTGTAAAAGACAGAGGGGTTGAAGGTGCACTTAGAGACAGGATTGCTCCTCATTGATTTGGCTGCACTTCAGGCTGCTAGCAAACAGGAGAGTGCCAAGCACTGCCAGGCAATCTGCTCCTAATTTCCTCTGGGTTATCTCACCTAAGCCAGGCTACTCTGGAACCAGTCTCTGTTTTGGAGGAAGACTGGAAAAATGTACACTTTTTACTTTACGTTTCTGTAAAAAATAAATAAATAAATAAACAAACAAACACGTATTTGTAAAATGTGTGTAAAATAAATTAAACCAGTATACAAAGCTATGTGGTAGGAATGTGTACCAAAATGTTAGCCTAATAAAAAAAAAAAAAAAAATCATAAAATTCCCTTGTGGTCATTTAGTTATAGTTGGAGCAGTTATACAGTGGAATACAGTATTGTTTGTGTTTAAGTAGAATAAATGGGTAGAAATAGCGTAAAGGTTATCGGGCTGAAACATCCAGCCTGACCAGCTACTAGCTGCCAAAACACAGATCAAGCTGCTCAAACTGGTAGACCATCTTTTCCAGCTGCTAAGTTATTTTCCACCTTCCTTATTATTTGACCAAACTGATCACTAAATGTTTGAGATTTTCTAATTGCCTTGCTGTTCTGTTATTTTCTTTCCAAAAAAAACAAAACTTGCCTACGATGTAGTATCTTTGCCAGCCTGTCTACCATCTTGACAAGCTCATGCTGTGTTTTGGCAGCTGGTAGCTGTTCAGACTAAGATGGATTTTTCACCCACCTCAGTAAGAGCTCCTACACAGTTCAGCAACTCGCTTTGAGCCCTCGGTCACCGTGTTAGCTCAAAACACATGATCAAAGTGAAAGTGCACTGTGGACCTTTGATGTTGAAGATTTTGGAAATTATCCAACACACCCTTTTATTCATGAAGAGAGACCTGCATTTGTATATGTCAAGATTAAAGCAAATAATCTGTACTGCTTAGGATAGGAGAATGAGCTATTCTAACAATTCTCAGACAACTGATTACAGTTTTTAAAGAATACAAAACAATTTTACATTCTAAATTTAAATCTAACATGTGCAATACTAATTTTTCCCACTAAGGTGTATAAATAGCTCATTCCATTCCAGGGCCATTTAGTAATACTGATTGTGTCAGTTGATTCCTAAGGAACTCAGAAGTTTCTCTTAAATGCACTCCCAAAAGAGAAAGTTTGAACGACAAGCTATTAGGCAGCAAAAGGCTGGAGTGTACTTGGAGTTCAAGAAGACTCTAACGAGTATGATCATTACCACTTCTATTGTACTTCCATTTGCTGCTGTAAGATGACCTTCCTTTTCAGATCTCACACTAGACAACACAACATTTGATGAGAATCATTGCCCAGGTAGCATACTCAGTGCTGGATCCCAAGTGATACACAAAGCAAAACGCACCAACCTGCACCTGTGAAGCTCTATTCATTTTCATGATAGATTAACCAAGCCCATTGAAAAACACAAAACCTTTGCTATAAATGAGTGCAGCCAGACTCTATATTGTATTCTTTAAAATGAAATTCTGACATGCAGTACGTCTTACATTAGATTCGATTCGATTACATTCAACTTTGTCACTGAGCAGAGTACAAGTACAAAGCCAACGAAATGCAGGGATATAATACGGGGAGAGTCAGTTGTAATGTCACATTTTTTTTGTAAATCTTTTGAGTGAAACATTCTAAAGCTTTGTTTTTTGACACATGATAGGTACATTTGCCTGTTAACTATTCATAATAAACAAACATAATTTTCATGTTAATATCAGAGGAGATCTTATGCCTATGAAATACTTATCAAAATATACATAAAATATATTAAGATATATTAATAAGCACTTCATTAGATTGCTTTAAACAAGCATAGGATTTTCTAGAGATACACTTTCATACCGTGATTAATTTGTTGCTCTTTTGCTAGGAGGCTACTGATCATGTGCAGAGTGAGTGTCACCACTGTTGCTGACTTGCCAGCTTGTTGCTGACTGGAGCAATCAATAATGGCACAGCTGACCCCATTCTCTCCTAGTTTCTAGGTTTACTACAGATGTACTGGATCAGGAGATGAAAAAAGTCAGAATTTTAGACCAGATCGAAACAGTCAAGCGCTGCTATGTACAGTGCTGCTGTGCTCATATACCAGAACTGCTCCTCAAGTTTATTGAGAGTGCTGGTGCTGTAAAGCTGGGTAGTATGGTACACATCTCCCACTGGCTTTCATACAGTGGTAGAGGCCAAGCTAATCATCTCAAGCTAGAAGGCACAGCAGGACAAAACTAGAGTCCAAATGTCGCTCTCAAGCTGCTGTTTGCTTGTGTTGTTGTACAAGACTGCCAATTTGCTCGGGGCTCTCACTGTTGTCTACAATAGGATGATTGATTCCCAACATGCTCTTTGGGTGCTACCCACCTCAACAAGCTGTTCCAAGTGTGAGACAGAGCTCTGGGCTTTCCACATGACACATCTGATAGCTTGCACATCTCAGATCATAAGTTAAAGACCAGCAATAGATTTTTGCTCTTACAGAAATTCAGTGAACAAAGCAAAGTACCATAACACTTCAGAAACACAAGCATTGACAGGATTAGAGCAAACCATTCATCTGGAAATTGTAACTTCCATCTTTGTCCATTGTGCTCATTCTGAAACAAATGTGATTACAATGAATACATTCACACGCTGGTTATAGTAACTCGGCCCTTCCACGGAAGCTGTGCACAAACAGATGGACACCGTGAATAATTATATATCCTTTATAAGCAAAATAAAGTATGTGCCTTTCAAAACCTCACCCCACTAAATAAACAACTGTGAAGATGCAACTCACAGAATGCTTCTTCTATCCAAGGCAAGAGTCTTTTCACTGTTTGTTCTAAAGATACCCACTTGAGTCATCCACACTATATTTGTAGGCAGGCAATCAGTCCACAAGTCAGCTGAAACTTTTAAACCTTACATAAAAACTCTTGATACAGAGATGGATGATGAAATGGTCAAAAGAAGAACAACTGAGGTTTGATCTTGCACCTTATAGGTACCCTCAATCTATAGCTTTAGTCAACCCTCAATCTATAGCTTTCTATTACACCAGACAGCAAGCTTGCAGTTGCAGCAGGAGAATGCATGCTGCTGTGGAACACAAGCACCCTGTAGCAATAACCTTGACGTCCACAATATAAGTAGTGCACATGTTTCTAAGATTTAACTGTTAATTCACTTCAATTTAATTTAATATACTGTACTTCTTACTCCAATGTAGCCATCAATTAATGTACATTTTGACATTATTGTTCAATCTGGTGTCCAAACTAGACACTGCTTTATAGAAAGACTAGTCTCAAAACTATCATTTTTTAAGTATGTTAATCTATTTACAATCTATTTATGTTAATCTATTTACAACATTAAGTCATAAACAGACTAGCATTCCACTGGCAATAAAACAAACACACTAATCAGGCACAAAATTAATTGGAGAACTGAAGCTGACACTGAAGAATGAGCAGACCTCCACCCATTATTCAATGGCAGCCTGATAAGATGGACTGAGTGCTTTAATTATTATGAACACTGAGCACAGTATACACACTCCCCAGAAGAAAAGCGGCAGCGATAATGTTCAGGCTTGGTAGGGAGTAGGAGTGTCTGGGTTAGTTTACAAGGAACTGTCTGAATACTCGAAACATACCAAAAATACAAACCAGTGCAGAACAGAATAGTCTTTCAAGCAAAAGCATAAGCTCCTTCTGTATATAGTAAGATTATTTATAACTGAAAACTACTGGGCCACATTAAGCATGATGTAACAATTTGCAACTTTCAGACAGAACTTGTTTTTTTTACAAACATCTCCTCTCACACTACATGTGTTTTGCGACATTCTACAAGGTTTTGGTGGCTCACGCTCCTGGCTTGCCAAATAAAAAATGAGCAGCACTGAGATAAGATATGAGTTACCTGACAGGCAGATGAAAGTCATGTAGTCGCCCTGACCACCTGTAGCCAGGAAGGGAATCTTCTTCTTCGTCCTCCTCTTCACCTGCACGGCTGCCAACATCCTCTCGTTGTGTGGGATAAAGATCTCTTTGTTGATGGCTGACCTGGCACTCATTGTTGCAAATTCAGTCACTAACTAAGAAAGATGGTTCCGAGCTCTTCGCCCTGACAAGAAAAGTAAGACAAACACAATAACTGCCATGTGGCCTTTGTTAAGGGCTAAGGGAAGTGTACAAAGTGTCACACTGGCTATAATACACAGCAGCTAGGGGCTCTGGTGGCGGTGGTTGGGGGGTGGGGTCTTTTGTGCACTATAAAATAATGTCCCTACAAAATAAATAAAGGAACAAAAAGGTTACATCCATAACACTGTCCCTGTGACTGTGTAATGTACTAGTTTGACAGTTAAAGAGAAATTTATGTTTGTGCTAACCATTCATTCATGTTAAAGAGATTATAGGTGTTGTTTTTTCATACAACCACAACACTGGTTTTTACTATGTGGAGATTTTATCTCCAAATATGAGAAAAGAAATCCTCAGCACAGTATTCTCATTCATCATTTCTTCAGTTAAGCATATTCCTAAATGAAGAGGACAAAATTTTTAGAGAACATTGTTCAAGTGATCAAAATAACACAAATCACGAACCATTACAGGTTATATTTTCAAATTATTGTTTACATGATGTGGTTATAAAGCACCATGCTTGACAAAAGAGGCCCAGCATGTTTGTGTGATAATGACTGTCAAAACAGAAGCAACGTGATCAAGACAAATGAGGTAGTATCCACCAAGGCAAAGCATTTTATCAACCCGTCACTTTAAAAGTGATTAGGTATAGCTCACATCATATCCAGCCTCACAGCAGGCATTCCTGGTATCAGGAGGGAGTGAGCCTTTCTGGATGTCATGCAGTGAACTACCACGCAGAGATAGAAGAAACGCTCTGCTACTGGGCAAGCTGAGAAAGACGACATGAAGGTGCATCACTGTGACTCATGTTCTATTGGTCTGTTTAACTTTTAGATGTCCTATTACTAATTGGCTCCAACAATAGCAGTCGCTATGACAGATGCTGGAATGAAGACTAGTGTAGCCTGATGTAGATCAGATCCCACCTTATAACGCACAGCTGGTCAGCCTGGAATAATTTCACTGGTTATTCCCTCATTTCTCAGTAATGGGAGCAGATACTGAGCCATTAATCTCAATCAGATATTCTCACAACCAGAAACAACATGGCCGATCCTAGAGTTAACGGAATAAAAGCACACACACACACACACACACACACACACACACACACACACACACACACACACACACAGAGACAAAGCATATTCTGATTTTATGGCAGTGGTTTATGTAATTAGCATTTAATTAGATAAAAGAAACTGCAGCAACATAATTAGATATTCTCAAAGGGGCACATTATGTAGATAGGCTGAAAGAAACTAATGTTGCCTTGCAAAACAGTGCAACATTGGACCATATCCAAGTTGTCCAATCAATCACTTTCAGAATTACTAAATATTACTATATATATTTGTAACTTGAATTTTCAACTCTTAAAAAGAGAGCACACCTCTTGCTGGACAGAAAATGCAGTGCTGTCCATAAATACATATATGTCCAATAAACACGGAGATACAGGCTGATAAGGCCGATAAGACCTGAGATTTGCATCGTACACTGCAACACAGCTAAGAGGCAATGAGATTAATTTCTTCCTGTTTACTCTTCGTTTAAAATAACGTTGTAATGCATGACTGTAATACTGAAGGAATGAGAAAACCACTGACACCCTGATTAGCCCCACACAGTCACAAGCAAGCTGTTGCCTGCTACACTGGCATCTGCTCAATTATCTCAGCCTCTTACAAAACACAAGGACAGATTCTCAATTTAAGTTCGTCCCAGCACAAAAAAAACTGAACTCCACGCTGCAGCACCACACTCAAAGAGGAACTTTTCTAATGCCATGAAAGGTCACACATTCGGTGGCCTCCATGGGGGCATGCCAAGATATGGAGCTGAACATCAGGGTTTCCCCAGCAGTGTTATGCTCAGACTGTGTTAAGCTGGACACTTCCCTCCTCTCTGACTGCGATGGAAGGCTCCCCTGTCTCTCTCCAAGCTGTTGGCAGACAGCAGGGAGCTGAGCCTCCTTAGGTAGATGACTGGAGCGTGACCTCTCGTCTCTGAGGACTTTATGAGTATTACTCTACATAGTGGCTCAGAGACAGCATAGGCCTAGTCCACTGATATGTAATGTAAGCAGAGAAAGAAGGAGGGGTTCGGGGAACAGCAGCTCCCACAGCCCACTACGTTAATATGAAATGTTTTCAGCCTGCAAACTCTTCTGGGAGACAGCAGGCACATGAAAACAACAGCAGGAAAACAAGAAAGAGAAAAGGCTGCATTAGAAGTAGAGCTGGCTCTTTATGCTCACCCAACAGCCCCTTGCCACCCCATTCTACTCCATATGCTTTTAAAGCCAGGAATAATTTCAGGCTTTTAGAGCAAGGAACAAAAGAGCACTTGGCAACTGAATCAAGTGCTTCAGTGGCACTGAATGCACATTTCCACCTTACAAACCAAGAACATATCAAGGCCTGATGCAGAAAACCAAAAGCTGTACCTTTAGGTCATCATAATGGAATTTCATTTTGTGCAGCTTAACAGTAGTAGAAGAACTCTCTTATAATGTGTGGTAGATCGATTGCTATGTGAAGGAGAGCGAGAGAAAAATGACAGGAAATGAGCAAAAAACCCAAATCTCACTTTCCTGAAGGTCACCTGGCACTCCTTTTCCCACAGGAACACTCTCCACACTAAGAGAAAGTGTGTCACTCTTGAAATTGAAGGGAGGAAATAGCGGGAAACAAAAGCATCCACACTATTCTGTGCATAAGAAGCTTTCGATGTTTAGACTTACGAAGATTTATTACTTATTGCTAAACAAGATCCCATCACTGTACTGTGAATGTGCCCATTAAACAAGTGAAGGCAGTGAGGTTTACTTTTGTAATATAACAAACATCTGATAAAATACAATCAAAACTTTTTGCAAACGGCGACTCTGATTACTTGAATACAATACGCTCTTAAAGACTCACAGACTTAAGTAAAATGGACAAATTCAAAAACAGAGCAAAGGACAACACTGAACAGGCTTGTCAAGTTTTTAATCCAGCCAGATGCTTTTGCTGCCAAAAATCTTCTTTTTAACCCAGCCAGATGCTTTTTGCTGTGTCTTTTCTGCTCACATGGGACTCCATTTAAACCTCTTTTCTCTCGTCTCCTTAACCCTTCCTCCCTGTCTGACCCCAGTACAAGCTTCTGAATTGTTTTCTTCTTTGGTTCATTTCTCTCATAAAAATGTCAAACGTCCTCAATTACAAAGAACATTTTGGCATTGTTTGGTGATGAAAGAATACAGGCTACATTAAAAAAAAAACACAGCAGTGCTGATGAATACTGAACATACACCAACACAGATGGTTTTGTTGTCCCTTATAAATAATAAATGAAGCGCCCTGTCCATCCTGCTAGCTGCCTGCTGTCAATGGCAATTGATGAATCATCATCATCATTACCATGGAACTCTAGAGAACAGTCTGTGGTTACACACACCAAAGTCGCCGTACTGCTGATGATCCAGACTCACCAGGCAACAGCATGAAGAGCTTCTCCAACTTGACAGTACAAGATTATAAATAGTTAAAGATAATGCAGTAATCACTCTTTGAAACAGCTCTCTAAAAGCATTCCTGAATTCATTTTAAATCATCCCAATTTAAAAACAACACTGAATAATAAATTGCATTATATGTTTTAATGTCCAAATAACTCCTAAGATTGTGCGGTAACATCTCTAAACCTTTACACTAACAAAGAATCCAATTAATATAAATATGCCATCAATGTGTTAAAAATATGCATGATACAACAATTGCCTGTGTCATAAATAATACAGGAAATACAACATTGTAGGTGTGAACCTACCTCTAAGTCCTAAGAAGAGATATTGTGCATATATCCAATCAATAATTTCAGAGATCGAGTTGTTTTTCCCTGGTATTGCGCGCTGCTATTGCGTAACATTACTGTACACAACATTAGCACATAAGTAGCTGACTAGATACCTTAGGCTTATCATGGGTATACCTGCGTAGGATTTCAGTAGCAGAGTCACAAACTGGACTGTCATCTACTAAACAATTTAAACACTATATGGCCGAAGGTATGTGGACACCTGACCATCACACCCATATGTGGGCCTTCCCCAAAATTTTGCACACAGTTGTCTAGAATGTCTTTGTATGCTGTAGCTTCAAGATTTTCCCCTCACAGGAACTAAAGACCCATAACCTGTTCCAGCATGACAATGCCCCTGTGCACAAAGCAATGTCCATAAAGACATGGTTTGCCAAGGTTGGTGGAGAAGAACTCGAGTGTCCTGAACAGAGCACTGACCTCAACCCCACTGAACATTTTTGGGATGAACTGGAAAGCCGACTGCACGCAAGGACTTCTCAGTCAACATCAGCACCTGATTTCACTAATGCGCTTGTGGCTGTCATTCTCTATTCATTTATTCATCTTCAATAACCAATTTTTACTTGACAGGGTTTCTGTGTAGCCAATTCTCCTACTCTCATGTTTTTGGATAGACGGCGGAAACCATACAACCTGGAAGAAAGCCATTTCAACATGGAGCTCTTCAAGAAGATCTTTGCATCTAGAGAAGAATGCAAAAAGCCACCAGGGACCCTGGATCTGTGAGGTGGCAATATATTGTGCAACCATTGCTACCCACATCATTCACTGATCTGCTTATCAGATATAACAGATTCAACAGCTTGATTTTGTGAGCTCACTCATAACACTCTATAAATCAGTTTCTTTAAGGAAGTACTAAGAAAGACCATTTTGAAAAGGAGAAATGTTAAATGTTAGCTCTGTATAAAAAATGTACCCAAATACCAATCTATATAAATAAAGCCTACCATAACTAGAGAAGTTACACATTTAAAACTCACACATGTTTGCTCCCGAATGATGCAACAGAAAGGCATCTGTCCTATCAGTGTGAGAACACGAGTTTGAATCCTAATGATCCTACAGCCTCTTGGATGCCAGATATCCAAGAGCACAAAATTGGCCATGGTCTCTGGGTGGGAGGGATGGCATTACTGTCTCCCCCAGCCAATCACGTTCATCTGTTAGCTCATATATGTAGAGGAAGGCAGTTAGAGTTTTCCTCAAAGTGTGTTCAGCTGCACTGCAACGTAGCATTAGCAGTAGTTCGAAAAGATGCGTTGGCTTCACTTGTCTCGAAGGAAGCACACATTTGGATTCATGGATATTTCAAACTGTGTGAAGATAGGCATAAAAGAAATGAGTAATAATTTATGATAACACATTGATGTAATTGGCAGCAAACATTTAGCTGCCATAACTGTTCATAACAGTTGTTGCACATGTTGTAATGGCAGCTTACAGAGTGCACGCAACACAAGGAGCCATTTGCTGGACCGGGTGAGTCAGCAGTAGGTGAGAGCTTATGCCAAAGATCCAGCAGGCATGAATCAACAAGCTGGATGTAGCCAGTTTTTTTGGGTTTTTTTTAAATTTATTTATTTATTTTGGTGCAAACCTTCCTGAAAATCCAAAGAAATTCAGAGTGGTGAAAAGGGTGGTGAGACATACAATGACTGCATGTATGCAGGAATGCAAAAGCTGTGAGGAGACAAAATGAAAAGTCTCAGCTTTTAATTGCAGTACTGTTTACAGACTGTATGTTCTGTTTTCATAGCATGCATTCATATAAAAATGTCATTTATACAATAAGAGCCCAGAAAAATGAAGGGGGTGTTCCAAATACAAAAACAGTAGAGTGAACTGGTCCTTCCTTTGGCTCTACATGCCTGCTATAGCAGCCAAAACTCACAAACCATTTGTGTTTTCGGCCTCAAAGTGGAAAAGTGACATCGCACCGATGTTGTGTTACAGCAGACAATAAGGGTGGCTGTCAAAGCAGACTGGCTTAATAAAATGATCGACCATTTTCAACTAAGAACTTCAGAGTTTGCACCATGATCAATAAATAATTAATTTCTCAATATAAGGATTAAGGAACCAGGTCCTACAAATGAAAAAGATTATGTGAAATGTGATACAGCACACCAGAGAAATCTTCCCATGTGTTAAGAGGCATTTATTTAAACTAAATTTATTTCAGCCAGTTTGTTTGCCAAATTAAGTGACCAGTTAAAAATTATGCCTGATTATATAGTGACTGATTGTAATGATTTAAGCACACTGAAATTCTCATTGTGAATAAGCATTAATGAGATATAACTTTAAAAACTGAACAAAGTCAAGGTTTTTAAATGTTTATATTGAGACACTGTAGACATGCAGTCTGAATTCCCTTCGGCTAAAAAATGTAGTTTGGCTCCTCAAAATTCATAGTATTCTGAGCACAAATGTTCAGTCTGTAGGAAACTAGTGTGTACTCACTGAGCTGGAAAAGAGCGTCCAAACAGACTGTACAATTCAACCCCACAATAAAAGAGAGCCCTCATTGCCCATATGGTCCACCTTCTGCAAACAAACCCAACACTGTGGCAATAAATCCAGCAGATATTGAAGTTTTAATTTAAGCTTAACCTGAGGTGCAGATCTCAGTCTGATAGATGGATACGTCAAGCCATTAGTAACAGTTTTCATATGGGCTGTGATTTATGATATTAGGTACCATTTTAATTATGAGCGTCAGGAACTGGAAATTCAAAATAGAGTCCTGAATAATGGAAGACCTTTCTGGTTTTAATTTGTACAAATTCAAAAAAAAAATAATAATTCTGAGAGTGTAGGCTGATGGAGAAAGCACTAGTTCCCCAGACTCTGGCTGAAAGGAGAATAAAATATTTTCCACGTCTCTGCAAGTCTCAGTTACTGAACCTAGAAGGAAATATTTCGCATGTCTCAGCTCCATGTATTCCAAATGAACCCTGACCTGAGGCTTATTAAATGTGTGCTGGAATGAGAGGAACATATTACTGTTAACGTGATAACATGACCACAGCCTGCAGTTCCTCACTGTCTGATAAAGCAGAGGTTCTCAAAGTGGGAGACTGTGCTTTTTATTCTGTTACAGCAGTGGAATTCGCAACCCCTCATTATCACAGTTCTTATATTTATCGGGTTCTTGTTAGCCTGCATGACTGGTCACTTCAATTAAATGGGATTAATCCAAACTGAAAAACATAAATCATGTTACTACTATAAATCATGTCAACTTGTTCCTTGTATCAGTGGAAAGATCAGAAATAAAGTGCTCCAATAAATAGTCAGAAGACTGTTGTATGCATTTGAATAATGCACCTAATATTTGAATAATTGATAAAATTATGATGTACTGAAGGTTTGTGGAATTTTTAACAGCCAAAGAGGTCCCTGGCTGCAAAATGCTTGAGAACCCCTGTGCTTGGAGGGGAGGGAAAAAGAAAGAAAAAAAAAAAAAAAAAAAAAAAAAAAAAAAAAAAACATGTTAAGCTTAAAAAAAAAAAAACAAGGTCTTATTCATTTATATATATATATATATATATATATATATATATATATATATATATATATAAATGAATAAGACCTTGTTTTTATATATATATATATATATATATATATATATATATATATATATATAAGGCTATTGAGGGGTTGTGAAGGGTGTTTGTGGAGGAGAAGGGATTAATAAAGGGCTCAAGTCTGCATCATTTGTGCGTCAGTGCTGGAAAAAAAAACCGTTTACATCCCTTCATAAACAACACTGAGGTTCCTTCACTCCATCCACGGCGAGGACGCTAATAAAGCAAAGCAGTACTTAAAGCAAGCTCACAATTAATTACAGCAGTAGTCCTGGGAGCAGGGCTGCGCCCCAAACCGCACACTACCTTACTAAATCATGGAAATTAGCATGTCCAATATCCAATACACAAAAGTATACCACCAGTGTACGGTGGTGTGTGTTTGGGACACGTCCGACGAGTTGCTCAGTGAAGAAAATAAGGACGAAACACTCACCGTAGCGTGTAGTTTCAGGCTTTTCACTCAGGCTCGCGCTCAGGATGAGTCCACCGACTTCCAAAAGTCAGGACGCTGTTATCTCGTCGAGTTAGAGACGCGCATTTCGGTTCCGGTGGCGCTTAACGTGACTTTTCTGTCGCCGACGCGCTGCTCGTGTGCCTCAGAGCTCCCCACTGACTCTGTATGTGTGTGTGTGTGTGTGTGTGCTGAGTTGAGCGAGCGCGCGCGCTGTGCCACCGCTACCGTCCCGCTGGAGAAAAGCTGTGCGCGGGCTTCGCGCGGAAACGTTAGTCACGTGACCCGCTCGCGACCACTGCCGTAGGGTTTTTAACTGTGCTCTATTAGAAACTCCACCAGCATTCATACAGCTACTATGCGCGAGAGGGAAAATGGATATACACTACCCCAGGAGCCTTCACATTTCAGCAAAGCAAATATTGACGTTGGGAAAAATTAATTTTCTTTCTTTCTCTGGTTTAATATCAACCAGCTTAAAACCCATGAAACATCTATTTGGATTGGATCACTGTCTGTTAGGGAAACCATCTTCCTCAGGGTCTCTGTAGAACCTGTAGAACATTCAAGTGCCTTTGAAAACAAAATGGTGTTTTTGAGCTATATAGAATATATATATATATATTCAGGAGATATTCTTGTTTTAATTTTATAGTTTGTCACTTTCAGGAAAACAATTCATTTTTTTGATGATTCATCTTGTACTAGTCATATGTTCATCCAATTAAATCCTCTCTAGAATGCACATGTCCCGCCTCCATGGGCGAAGCTTTCTCTACAGTAGCAGCTTGTTAACAGCAAACCTGTGAGTTTTTGGCTGTACATCTTCCCAGACACTATTCCCTTTTCCAAAATGGTTGGTGTTGTTTGGAGTTTATGTATTTTGAAGAGGGTGGAATCTGTGTGCTACATTCACATTTATATGACAAGCCATTTTTCAGAGGAGTGTTTTATGAACTTATGGCTGTTCAATGGCAGAATGTCTTACTAGCACAGATTGATCAAGAACTCGATTCTGTCTTTATACACCATCAGGGCTTCTCCATCAGTAAGAGTTAATAATAGCAATTTATCAAGTAGCTTAATATTCAAAATTAATTATTAGCCTACCATTCAGAAACCTCAGATACCGCAGCGGCTCTGCTGACAGTCAACCGCGGCTCAAACATGTACAGCATAACTATAAAAGCACATTGCATCTCGTCATCTAGGATATAGTCCTCGTTAAAGGCAACAGGTGAAGGTGGTGATGAGAAATCCTCCACAGTTGATATAGGCTTCTCCATATTTAGCTAGTGTGTTAAGCTCCTGTCATAAATGTTTAGATTTGGCAGGGTGTGGCATATCTTGAACCCTATTGCCTGTGAATTAGTCAAGCACTTCAGTATTTCAAAAAAAAAAATGTCAACATGTAGAATTAATTCATGGATCTCAAGTCATTTCATGGGAATTTTAGGGTTTTCCTCAAAAGCAACAAACTGAGGAACGTTTCAGGGTGGAAGACGGAACTTTCTTATTGCAAGTACAACCCTGTTACATATGCAACATTTTTCTTTGTTGAGTCTTACTGAATGATTTTACATGTTGCTGCATTGATTTCAGCCTTTTTCATAAAACAGTTGATAACACCAATGTCAGGTCTGTGTGTTAAAAGCTGCCCTAATGGTCAATAAAATCTGGCCTAAAAGAGGTCATATTATGCCTCTTCCAAAGCCAAAAACTAATTTTATAATCCAACATCGTGCATTGGTAACGCTTTTAAACATTACTAAAAATTAGCTTAAACGATGCCTGTTTTTGCGTGTCTGCTATGAGAGAACTTTTAAGACCTACAATAGAGATCATAAACTATTAATCATTACACTGTGCTCTGCATGTGAGTGTAGTCCTATAGCTGAGCGAGTAATACCTTTTCCTGGATCTCTAATGTAAGTATTTGCAGATGAATTTAACCCAATGTGTTTGTTTGGTCCAGTTTTTGTACAGGATTCCAAGATTTGGAATTGTATTGTCAGGGGGTTTTTTTTGTTTGTTTTTTGTTTTTTACTTTACTTAACAGAATGCTGACTGAATGCATACAAACGTTGCTCTGTTTGTTACTTGAGCACATATCTCCATAAAGCATATGTCTGTGAGCATGTGTGTGTGTATGTGTGGCCAAAATGAGATAATGAAGACAGTTGTGAGTTGGCATGGGGCAGCTTCCACCTGGAGCCTAAACACAAATGTCAGTGAGAAAGTGAGTATTTTGGGGAGTTATGTAGTATGAACATTGCTAGCTTGTAAGGAGAGGGAGTAATTACGTGCTCCATCCATCCGGGAATTTGATCAAGAGGGTTTGAGAAACAAAACTGAGATTTAAAGAACAGGTCAAGCAAGAACAAACTGATAGTTCAATGAATAGAAATTTAGGCTTGGGGGAAATGGAGCATGTCTTGCTGCACGCTGGCACTTTCTAACACCACACATAAAATCAAATGTCGAAATATAAAAATATGCTCTATGCCTGTGATATTAACACAGAGAGGGGGAACAAGCCCCAGTCTGTGTGGAGAGCAAGGTAAACAGTGTCCATCTGTACACTCACACACAGTGCTTTGCTCCTCCTCTTTTCCCAGTGGCTGAACTCACACACCCTCCAGTCAAGCTCAACAAGAGCAAACAAACACTGGCTTAGTATCAGGTATTAAACCAGAAAGAAACCACCTGCAAAGAAGTAGAACCAGACTTTTCTATTTTATACACTGGAATGATGTCCAAAATTAAATCAGTGAAAGTTTTACAGACTAATAGATTGGTGGCTTTTGATCTTTACTGCTCAGTGAAGGAGTTTTCTTCTTGGAAGAAATTAGGACAGTACCAGTGAAATTGTTTTAGTGCCACCAACCCCCTCAGATTGATTCAAAGCCAACTATTCATGTCAGTAAGAGATCTGTTGAGCATTCTGGCAGATTTCATTTAAATTCTGAGCAGGAAAAGACAATGGTAAAGTATATAAATTCTTTATCTCCTCTCTCCTGAGTCATGGTCAGATGAGGGTTATATAAGAAGAATTTTCACTCATACAGACTGAAATAACGAAAAGGTAGTTTCAACAACCCCAACTCAACCTTCATTACTATCCCAAGAATTTTCAAGCTTCTTCATTCTCCCAACTGTAAAATAAAATATATCTTCAAGCATCCTCTGGAGGAGACTAACTCTGTAGCAGTCACCTTTTAAAAATGTCCTGATGTTCCATCTCATTGAGGTTTATACATGTGTCCCTTATGGCCAAGTAGCCTCTCAGTCTCATTGCTTTATTGTGTTTCTGGCAGATAACTTTCAAATCTTGCTAATTTATCCGATCAATGGTCTGTCGCCCATGGTCTTTAGCAGGAGCACAGGCTCCAATTCAGTTTTCCAAAGTTAAATTGAAAGGTTATAGCAAGGAAGCTCTGACACAGCATTTCCTATACACAGACACCATTAATAATGCAGAGATGAATGCACAGATGAATGCACAAATTAAACTATTTCGAAACAATCCCTATTTTACTATCCGTCAGTGAAGGAATTATCATTGGTACAGATGGAAAATTTGAATGCCAGACTACGTCTGTCTCTTATTGCATACATTTGAGCATCACTGAGAAGGACGTGGTATTTTGGCAGGTAACTTCATTTGACTTATTGAAATGTCAAGTCAATAGCGTCACAACACTTATAAATTCCTCAGGTAAAGCAATGTCATTACTGTCACGCATCTCATTATAAATGCTGGCTGGTGCGTTGTATATGACTGAATATCTGAATTTTCTGCCTGTAATGCCTTCGGCAAAATCAGCTCCAGCTCTCCTTACACCAACCACAAGGCTACTAATTTTAACCTTTATGCAGTTTTGTACTACTTTATTCTCTGTTGCATTGGGAGAGAAAATTGGGCTGGAATGCAAATGCAAAGATAATCATGGTTGGATTAAATCAAGGTTAACAGCTATGAAGTTGAAATTAAATAAGAATACAGAAGCAACTTATCTGAAATGCAGATTTGTTTTTTCCTGTGAAATTTTTTGCCAAAGAGGCCACAAATTTGGTGTTTTGTTCCTTACAGAACAGGTTCATGAATGAGGCACAGACTATCTTTTTAAACCGCATGTCATGACCTTATCAGCACAGCACCTGCTTCTCATTTGTATTACACACTCACTATCTGAGGACAGTTCAAGGTCAGCAGACAGAGACTTTATCAGCAGTGGACATTAGAGTGTTAGCAGAGGTACAATGAGACACAAAGCAAAGAGCACGAGACTCTTTTGTGTCAGTTCAGGAAACAGCCAAGTAAGAAAAAATGTATGCCTGTAGAGATTAGACAAGTGATAGAATCCTTTAAAGTGAAATACTGCCTTTTTCTAAAAAAATTACTTTTAGTGATTTCTTACATTACCCTGATCCAAGATGAAGAATATATATATATATATATATATATATATATATATATATATATATATATATATATATATATAGAGAGAGAGAGAGAGAGAGAGAGAGAGAGAGAGAGAGAGAGAGAGATTATTATTATTTTTTTAAATTTTACAGTCCGTACAATACAGTGCAATCCAATTTTCCAATATTCTAACACGGTTAAGATTGAGGTGTCTCTGTTTCCTCTCCCCATACAGCTGGCCCGAAGGTGTGAGGAGCACATATTGAAAAGACATCATATGCAGCCAGCTCTAAACAAGAGCACAAAGGGAGTTGTAAAGATCCTAATTTGTCTTGAGGTGTTTGCAACAGCAAATGCATGAATATCCCCTAGAGCAAGAGGTCATTACTGCAGAGGCATGAAATGGAAAGAAAACCTAGACCTTTTCAGTGACTCACAAAAGCCACGAGGTGGTGAAAGACTTAGTGCTAATAAGGAGTGCAAGCTCTTTTTCAGGACCACACAACTGTTCATAACAACAAGCTATGGGACTGCAGGGCTCAGATCATTAGCAAAATTCTGTTGCTCATGTCACTAGGCTTAGTTATCATCCCACCATAGACATAACCTAAACGTTTTCACTAAGAATGGGTCTTGTCTAAAGTAAACTTCATGTCAAGGATCTTAAACAACTTCAGGAATACCTGCTCATGCATGCAATGATCCAATCAGCCAATCATGTGGCATCAGCCCAATACAAAAAAAAACAACTTCAGTTACTGTTCACATAAAACATCAGAATGGGGGAAAAAAATTATCTTGGTGACTTTGTGGAATGGTTGTTGGTGCCAGACAGGCTTATTTGCATGCTTCAGAAACTGCTGATATCCTGGGGTGTTTATGCACAACAATCTGCATCAGTTCTGCATGTGGAAAAATGCTTTGTTGATGAGAGAGGTCAGAGGAGAAAAGCCAGACTGGACTCAAGCTGACAAGAAGGCTATGGTAACTAAAATAACCAGTCTTTACTACCGTGGTGAGCAGAAAAGCATCCCAGAACATACAACACGCCATACTTTTAGGTGGATGGGCTACAACAGCAGAAGACCACATTTGGTTCCACCCCTGTCAGCCAAGAACAAGAATCTCAGGCTACAGTGATCACAGATTAACTGAAACAGTTCAAGACAGTTTTCCAATCTTCAACTGCCCAGTTTTGGTGAGCCTCTGACCCAATGTAGCATCAGATTCCTGTTCCAGCGTAGTCAGTAATTTGGCTGAATTTAGCTGCAGTGAGCTGTATTTCACTTTAAAATTCACATATACAGCCCCTTCATTCAGTGTTCTCTCTAAAGCTGCACCCCTAAAACCAGGGACATCAGAAAGTTTTGGGCCTGTGGTTCACGCACTCTGAGTTTTAAAGTTACTAGCGTCATATAAATTCACCCAGAATCAGTGAGTATATCTTTGATGGCTAATTGATGTATTGATTTGAGTTACTAAGGATCCCATTGTTACTTACAGTCCTTTTACTTACAGGGATTATCCCCACCCTTTATAAAACCCATGTACACACACATGTGCCTATGCTACAACAGATAAATGCTAGTGCAAGAAGTTTTTGCCAGCAAACATGATGGACAAACAGTGATCTCTCTTTGTCTTTATTGATTGGATTCTGGTGGTCCACACTTTTTTTTTTTCTCTAGAGCCTGGGGTTCTACACAGACCTGGGGTTTTCCACATTATTGACAGCACAGGTGCTGGACTGACTCCTCCAATCTTTGGCCCATCAGTAAGTTGGTGATGGAAGTTCCACTCTGCTACATACCCTAATTAAAGGCTACAAACAGACATTTTCCATCTACAACATAGATGAATATGCATCCAGCTTATGAAGATGTGAATACACATGTACTAACAGCCTTCCTACCAATTATTCAAATAGCCCTCCTACACAGCACAGACTAGAGCTGCAAGCATGTGTGGGTTCATGGATTCAGGGTATTACTAACAATGTTAAAACAATTGGAAAGGTTTATGGGATTAAGACAAGGCCTTGCAAGTAAACCATCTTTATATGTGATACATAATAGAAAACAATTGTGTCCATACATTAACAAAAGACACAAAAGTCCCAACTGGTCAGAATCGAGAAGCACACAAGACCTACTCACTCATCAGGTACCATGGCACTGAATCTAAGATGTGAGTGTGTGTGTGCCAGGTGGCCATAAACATGTTCCATATCCAGCACAGTTCCTCTCTGCTCTGCAGGAGAGACAAGCAGATACAGGGACAGCACATTCTAGTGATCTCACTGCAGAGTTAGAGATGAGCTTCTCTCTCTCTTAGCACGTACACAGTAATGAAAGTGATACGATTGCAGTACAGACAGCGACCTCTGCTGGTGAAAGCATGTGACTGCTGATCATTATCATAAACATACAGTAAAGTTATTCTCATTGGCTTTAAATAAAAATCCTTTTTTTTTTTTTATAATAAATGCATTTTTACAGTCTAAACCCAGCAGGCCATGCACTGCTGTTCAGAATCTGAGGCAAACAAAATAAAAAAATAAACAATACAAAGAAGGGAAAAGATATGCTAAAGTAGCTTTTATTGTACTTCAATTTATTGACAATTTGTCTCAAACTCCAGGGGGTGATGATTCTCCTTCATAATCAAACTCTTATATCTCTTAAAATTAGCATTCATATAGGACTATTAAAACAGGTTCTAACATTTTACTAGAAACTGACTATAAATGACACAGAGAAAATGTCGCTGCTAAAAGATGATTCATTCCTGTGTGCTAACAAATAAAATCACAGAACAAAATAACTTCGTCAAATACTCCAATGCATCAAAGAGAAAATAACATTTACATACTGTGTTTAATTTAAGGCTAGATAAAAGTAACAGAAAATGAAACAAGCCCTTCAATGTGAGAGTGTTGAAATGTGCAGCAGCTAAACCTGGAGCTTGAGACATGCTTCATCACATTATATATACTTATATATATTTTTTACTCTTAAAAACTCAATAAGACCTTAACATAGGCAGGTACACATCATACCAAGCAATGCTCAAAGATGGCTTTTTTCCTTCTCTTCTGGAAAAAAAAATTGCATTTCCAAAAAATGACAGAAAAAAGCAGCAACAAAACAACAATACCTGTACAATTCTATAAAATTGTTTTTACATTAGTTACAAAAAACTAATACTTCATTTAGCATTCCTTCATATTCATGGAAAAGAAAAGATGAACATTGCATGTACTGCCTTTAAAACACAGTGACCTATTGCTGGTGCATAACAATATAACGGCTTTGAATAATACTATATGGTTTAGGATAAGATGTGAATGACAGAAGAGAAGGCTGTACAGAAAAATATGAAAACGAACACATCATGGTGCTTCTTGTAGCCAAGAGCCAGCAGGCTCCAGAGCACAACTGAGGTCATCCTCACTGACTTCATACTCAATAGGAGGGTAGAGGCTGTGCTCACTCGACACACAGGCCCTAAACTGCTCACAGGTCTGCTTTTCATTACCATTTTCTTCAAGATATGTAATTATTTTAGAGATTCTGTAGCTAGCAGTTTAAGATCCCTGGAATCATTCCTTCATCATGTGGCCTTCAACATCCTGTTTATGTGCATTGCAAACTGCGTGTTGCGAGAATAAACCCGAAAACCGCTGTGTTTAGTGGAGGAAAAAAAAAACAAAAAGGCCATTCACTAATGGTTATAGTGCTGAAGATCAATACATTATCTCATGCTGACTCAGGACATCAGACAAAAAAGTAAACTACAGCTTATTGATGTGGGGACCTTTCCTTCAATGTAGAAGTGCTTGCTATCTTGTCAAGGGATCACACTAAAACAAAAGCATCTTCTTAGTTGCAAAATTGCTTGTAGTGTTGAGTATTCTGGTCAGCACTGATCCAGAAAGACTCTCTGACCTAGCTCAGGTAGAGCAACACTTGAGTGCTGGATATTTCCTTCATAAAAATGGCTGCTATTGCCAAAGGTAGTGTTAACAACATAGAGACAATGAATGGAATACAAATGGAAGTTATGACATACAAAATAAGTGAAGCAGCATAGGGACTGCATTAGAATAAACGCAAATGAGCACCAAGACAACCACAAAACTCAACTTCTCAAAACAATCTGATTGTAACACGAGCAGTGACATTTGAGACAAGCTTGAGTATTAGCATGCAAGGTGAAAGGTCATGGATGTCACACTAGCCCCTTTAGTATGCATGGTGCAGAAGTGGAGACAACCATCCAACACCGCAGTGACTACACACACCAAGCACTCTGGGAAAGGAACAAGAAGCAGCCATCTCCGTGAAAGTAGCTGCTCGCTTCAGAAAACAAACATTTCTCAGCAGAAGGCGAAGCCTTGGGCGGAGGGAGAACATTCTCATCGTTCCTCAAAGTCAGCTCATTAGTGTTACAAAGGTGTTTGTAAGCAATAAGGCAGGAACAAAATAAAAATAAAATGATGGCTGCTTTCAAACAATCACTGTGGCCAGACATATGGCATGGTTAAAAAATGAAAACACAAGAAAAAGAGTAAATGAACAAAAATCCCAGGCAACCCATGCCACCCCACCCCACCCCGTTTTGCTGGGCTCAGAGGTTCTCCCTCTCAGACCCAGCCACTGGTGAGCTTGTAGAACATTTCCTCATCAAGAGACTCATTCTGGTCCTTGGCCCTCGTGGATAGGAAAATGTAGCCACCAATGAACTCGTGCACCACCTTACAGTCCACCTCGGCGCAGGTGAACGACAGACTGGGCTCATCAGCAAACTCCACTGTAACCTAGAGCAGAAAATACCAAGGACTAGTTCTGAGAATATGACTGGCATGGAAAAGAGCTACATAAAGGAATGTTCTGGCATTTTTTTCTCCTAACCCCTATCTGCTGCACATGTAACACGCAGTGATTTATGTAGAATGGTTCCATGATATGGCTTTGGTTCAGTCACCTGTATTCATACATTAAGCTCTGTATGAAGCTGTATAATTCCTGCTTTAAGAAGGTTTTAGGAATATGTGCATCAAAACAGAGCTAAACCAGAGCTTGCATCATCAATGGTCAGTTCTGTGGAAGCCACGGAGGTGGTTAACTTTGGTATATTTTGATGTCAAACTAGACATGCTCAGTAGCATGTCTAGTTTGACATCTAATACTTAAATTGGCACCACCCTCTAGGTGGTGCCCTAGGCAGCTGCATATATACACAGATATTTGCCTGAAAACAGCTTTGCTACAATCTTTACTCATGTTCTTCTCATTCTAAGGCCTCTGTTATAGCATTATGGCTTATTTTTGATTTCACTCATTTGAAACACAATTGCCCTTAGATTTCCATTTTAAGTGATTATGTTGTATTTTGTTTACAATATAAAATGAACTGTGGATAGAAATGAGTTGTAGGATCCTATGAAACCCGTTTCGGTTAAGAAAAACACCTTACCATCTTGATCTCCCAGTTGACGTTCCACTGTTTCATGTTACTGAAGCGCCAGGTCTTAATGGCGTCTCTGGTGCTGGCGTCTATGCGGATCAATCTGTTGTATGTGATGCCAATCAACTCCTCTCTCTTACTGCCTTGGAACCTTAGAAAGACAAATGAAAAATAAGACTCACACCAACATAGTACACACAACATAGAAGCTAACTGTATATGTTTTGAGTCCAGCTTGTTATTCTTTTATTTATTATATTACAAAAAAAAAAACAAAAAACTACATTTTAAGTAGAATGGAAACTAATGAGTAGTAAAACGGGTGTGCCTGTGACTCACAAACATTTGCAGGAATCAAGGAGTTTGGAGACTTATAAAAATGATTAATAAGACTATGCACAACACACTCACTTGGCCAAGAAGTGAGTGATCCCAAACTCTGGCAGCGACTGCCAGGCCTGAATGAAGCGCATCTTGGCCTCGATGAGACTCATCTGGGCCACATTCTGATGGGCCTCTAGGATACGAGCAGAGATCTGAAAACAAATGCACAAAACATTTTCACCACTGAGATTCATCTAGTCTCACCCTCCCCAGTACAACACACCCCTCCCCAGTACAACACACCCCTCCCCACCCCCCACGCCCCCCAACACACACACACACACACACACACACACACACACACACACAAAGGAAAAGATGATGTCACGAATCTTCATGCTATTAACAAACTGTCACCAAACAGGAAGTGAGTGCAGCAGAGAGTGAGGGGTGATGTGTGATGAGGCAGAGAGGCTCTCCTCCCCTGTGAGAGAGCTCAGTGGTGGGGTTCAGTCACTCCTAACCACAGTAAAGTGCTGCTTCAGACCCATGACTAACCAGTCACTGCAGGAAAACAAACCTGCCTGCTTCGAAGTACCATTCTTTTCCATTTCAGATTTTCAACTTACAGCACTGACACCACCACCATTTAGTCTCCAAACATGTTCACATGCGTTAGTATGAAAAAGAGAAGAAATCCAAGAAGATAATATAGCAGATCGAGCAACCTAGGTAAATTTAAACTAGGGCCCAAACAAAATATTAGCACACAGATAAAATTGGCAGATATTAACAGATATTATGTGAACATCATCCAAGCATATTGTAAGACGATGTTCAGTTCATGTAATGAGATTCTTAAACTTTATGGGCAAATTGTTCATTTGCAGTTAGGTAAATTACTTCAAGACAGATATTTACATGATACTGATGTAAACAGTTTCATATAATAAAAAATTACGATATTGTGCCCACACTGCTGGCAAACATGAAGAAAAAGAACAGCTCCTAAATCCAAATTTGGGTGTATGAATAGTTTCATTTTTGCATTTAAACACAGCTCAGCCATTTAAAATTTTTATGCACCAGCATCCATAAATTATGAACTTTTAATTAACTTAACTTCTGAGGGATTTGTCACTAGACGTCAATAGAATATTTAAACCCTACAAATGTGATCTGTGGACATTTTTCAAACTCCTTTTCTTCATTTTAATTTGGATATCTTACATCACTCATAAATTAACAGTCATAAGTGAACACACTGTGATTATGCGACAAATTATCAACAAGTAATCTAATCCTACTTGCAATTTTCCCTGACTTGCTTTTACCTACAGAGAGTAATAAATTAATGTTGTTTGTATGTTTGTCAAGGGTTTAGTTATTTAGCCACTAATGTGTGAGGTCACAGCTGTATTACACTAATGTGTGAGGTCACAGCTGTATTAGATCCATAGGTACCGTGCATCAACACACACAATTAATATCAATTTTCAGTCGGGCCCTACTTTAAACCACACAAGTTCACTACTTAACCACCAAATTGGATAGAAAATGGATATCTAACAAGAATAACAGAGTTAAGAAAGACATCACTGCAAGCAACTGACTTACCAGGTCCCTGATATTGCCTGGCTGAGAAGGGTCAGGGGCAGGAGAAGAGCAAAAGAAGGGAAAAAGATAAAAATGTAAAAAAGTAAATAAATAAAGCAAGTGAGAAAGGAGCAAACAAGCAGACAAGTTTAAAACAAAACAGATTAGCCTTTATCAGTCAGCGTCTCAAAAAATGCAAAACAAACGATTAGCACATGGCAGGCGAAGCTCATGCAGAAGTCTCCAGCTGAATACATGAGAAAAAAGGGAGGTGCGTAACAAGCAGCGCACAGCATATTGAGAACATACACAGCAATGAAAAGACATTCAGAAAACCCTGCAAAGTTTCAATTTTTACCTGCTGAAAGACTTAGTTGAGAATCAACTGATAATACAGATCAATTGTATTTAGTAAACCTTAGATCAAAATAAAACATGGATTACATGGTCTGGAACACCTACAGACAAAATTTACTACAGACAGTAGCTAACATGGCAATATACACTGCCATATACTTACACATCCACACACTCCTACAGTATATACATATAAATTACCCTTATCTCATTCATGAAAGGACAAAAATGGATTATTACTGATAGATACCGCACATTTCCACAAGAGGGTGCTACCCCCCGAATTAAATTCAAACCAACTCAAACTGCTCTTCCTTATGCATTTGAATGATATGTATTTTGTTAGATAACACCTGTCAATCACAACATAAATAAAAGCAAACGGTCTGGCATCACAGTGCTTAAAGTTCTGCTAATTAAAGCATTTCACCCTCTATGTTAAATGTGAGGAAATGCCTGGATTGTTGGTGAAGAAAAGGTTGGAGTAGACAAAAAAACCCCCCACAAAATCCAGCATCTTCTGCACAACTGAGAGCGCTGGTCGTGTTTGTGCTACGTGCACAGGCGGCTCTCATTTCCTGCTGCTTTCCCGCCTGTTTTGTCCGTCCCCACCCCCCTCAATTCCAAACACAGACTCAGGGGATCAGATGACTTAGAGCTTTGATGTAGTGACGACAGGGTGGAGAGCAGCTGGGGAGGGTTGGTCATATTACAAGCCACTACCCCTCCAAACACTGCAATCTCTGGACTTCAGCCAGAACCACTGCCCCTCACTAACACTACACACACTCAGCAGGCCTCACTCGCTCCCATCTACGTGCTCTAACCATCTTCCTGTTTGAGTGGAGTGGGGGGGAGGGAAAAAAAAAAAAGAAAAAAAAAAGAAAAAAAAAAAAAAAAAAAAAAAACATTGCGGATATGCTTTAAACAATAACACTGAGCACTAAACGTTGTTCCATTCAAAGTTTGCTAAGCTCTGATGCTGGGTTGTGAAGTTTCCACACTTGTATCAAACTGCAATGATGCACATCCTCCCTTTTAATAAGGCATTTCCTGCCATTTCCTGTGCTGCTAATTTACAGCCTTCTCAGCAGGCTGCAGAGAAGCTGGCCACTCAGAGTACACACCACACTACATCTGGCTCATTCCCATACCCTGCACACAACTGACTCATCATTTAAAGCAGCTACACCTCCTCATTCAAATACCCACTCCCACCATCTAATCACTTACACACTGGGCACATTCCAGCAGTCCCATACTATCAGCCAAAACATACCAACATGTGCTATGCTACAGTTTAATCACTTACACATGTACCACGCATGAGGCTCCACTATACAATTCAGTGCAAAACCATCTTAAATTTTTATTCCCTTGAATTGTATTTTTCTCCAGTTCACTTCTACTGGTGCAGAGAGTGCTATATGGTTTTGCTTAAAACGTGTACACAAATACCCATCTTTACACTAATCAGACATGTGCTACATACTCCACATGGGCAGAAAGCCTCTTTTCCACTGCAGGGTAAAACAGTTCTGAGAACAGGGAGTAACTGTTCACATGGCAGTGCCACCTGGACACAGTTTGTTACGGAATACTAACAAAGAGTGTTTAAACCCATGAAATGTTAGGAGAACCATGTTTTGATTTGAAGAGTGACAGCAAATCTAAGCGCTTGTCTGATTTATACATCATCAAATAGCGTTATTGATATATTAGTGAGATCTGGCACTGATGACAGGCGAGAAGGCCTAGGGTGCAGTCGGCATTCCAGTTTATCCCAAAGGTGTTTATTGGGCTTGAGGTCAGGGCTTTGTTCTTCCACTCCAAGCTTGGCAAACCATGTCTTCATGGTGTGTACAGGAGCATTGTCATGCTGGAACAGGTTTGGGCCCCTTAGTTCCAGTGAAGGGAAATTGTAATGCTACAGCATACAAAGACATTCTGTACAATTATGTGCTTGCACCTCTATGGCAACAGTTTAGGAAAAGGCCTACATATGGGTGTGACAGTCAGGTGTCCACACAATTTTGGCCATATAGTGTATTATTTATTGACACTGACAAAAGCTCTGACTATGTAAAATGAGAAAATTGTGTTCTTGATTAGTCTGAGGTAGCAAGACATTCTGGCATTGAACAGCTCCAATTCACTGAAACACTCCTCTGAAAAAGTGCCTGTCACATGACTGTGAACTTGCACAAATTCCACCCTCTTGCAAATGAACACTGTGCGGCAAAGTGCACAGCCAAAAAAGCACTGATGAACCATGTTTGCTGCTACGTCCCACCCCCAAGGACAGGGCATATAGTTTCTTCAGAGCATTTAACTGGACAAAAATAAGATTAGTACAGGAATACATCATCAAAAAAATATAATAATTTTCCCAGAAGTGAAGAATTACAAATTAACTATTTCTTTTTCTATATACTGTCACATTTGTGTAAAAAAAATAAATAAATAAAAAAAATAAAAGTTGATTTCTGGGGCACTTTAACATGGCTTCACACAAGGCAGTGCAGCACATCTGACTGACTGTTGTTGAATGATGACCTAGGTTTAGGTTTTACATCTACATCACATTTGTAAGGCCTCACCCGGATTACTGCCTCTTTCAGTGCAGGTTGTCATCTCATCTCACCACCAGTCAGTGTCATGGACAGTAGAGAAAACACTTGTACTCACTCTGCCCAAACTTTCCAAATCTTCCACAGTGCCAGGCAACAAATGAAGAGGAACAATAACTACCACATTTATCACATTCATGAGAAGCAGTTGTTGACTCACTTCCTATCGTTTTATTAGGCATGTACTAGTCTTGATTTAGCAGCACAACAAAAGGAAAAAGAAACTGCTAATTTTCATGGGTGTGAGCTGGCGTGGATTGATCAGGGTTTCACAGCACTGCGGTCGGCACTGAGGGAAGAGGTGAGATGTAGATAAGTGGAGTAGATACACGCATTCCTCTGGAGGACAGTCTGATACCAGGAGGCCATTTGGGAGGACTCACACCCTGTACACTGGAAAGCATAGCAGAACCCAACTCCTCTTTTCAGGCCCTTTCACCCTGTTACACTCATTCTTTATCTCTATTTCTCTATTTTTTCTATATATTACGGTCTGTGTTACTGTGTAGGTTCCAAATCCATTTCCCCAACACACATGAGCTAGATTACCAAAAACACAAAAGTAGATTAGAAGGTTTAGGTGTGTAATCATCAGTTTCACCAGTTCCAACTTCCAATGAAGTTCATTATTCTTAATTATTTGTACCTGAGAGCTGTAACCTCCTGTTGCTCAGTGGGAAACTAATGTGCATTTCTTAGACTGTTTTTCTGGGCAGCTACATGATCTTCAGTTACCTGCTTGTTCTTGTACTTCTTCAGATATCGTGGTGAGACGAGACATTCTGGGTTGATATCTGTGGTGATTGGTTCAATAATCTGGGGATCTGGGTTCATGTGCTGCATCTTTAAGAAGGACAAAATGTTCTGGACCTCCAGGTTATAGGAGCTATCTGCCATTGTCTTCCCTTTGGAGGCCAGACGACAGGCAGCCATCCACTGTGCATACTGCTTTTCCTAAACATGAGCGAATAAAAAAAAAAGTCAACTTCAGCAAATTCATAACAGTGTGAGATGTATGATTCAAAGTTAGTGTTACTGCATGTTCATTCAGCTGTTAATGGGATGTGTGGATATTTGCTCACAGTGTCACATCGCAGCCAGATCTCATTCATGCCATCCGCTACTGGGATTAACAACTTGATGTTGAATTTCTGACCAGAAATATTTACATCTGGTGTAACCTCACAGCCTGTTTAAAAAAAACCCCAAAAAAACAGGAGTGTACAAATTCAGCTTCTAGTATGTCAAGGATTAATTCTAGAAAACTAAACGCAAAGTGGTCCTCACCTCTAAGGTTCATTTGGTAGGTAGGTATGCCATGGGCCTCCTCACGACTCTTGTAGCAGGAGATTGTGATGTCCTTGAATGTGCACCAGTACTGCTTGGGTCCTTTCAGTGTCAGTTTCTTTGGTCTGAGAAGGGAAGCAAATATCAGAAACAATGTATGAAGAGTTGGAAGCAAACATGACTAAAAATTACATGTATTTGACAGTATGCATAAATATAAACAATACTGATTTCATAAAATAAGACATAAAATGCAAAAAATTGGCTTTTTTGTTTTTATTTGGTTATATTTTTGTATATATTTTCTTTGTTTGCTTGTTTTGTCCTTTGATCCTAAAATGGTTCTGTGAGAATTTATGCCTTACATCAGTTCCCAAGCCTATTTAAAACAAATCTTCTGCCTCTGAAAGACTTCAATGTTAAATATAATATTTGTATACAACTCTCAAGCTCCTACAAAAAAAAAAAAACATACAGTAGTTAACACAAAGAAGCTGTGCTGTGTTTAACTCACTTAAAGACTTTCACATAATCAGCCAGTTCAGGGATGGATGTAATGTCACCCTGGGAATGAAGATGGAACAGAGACACATCTGTAGCCTTAGTTGAAGAGTTCATTCAAATCATTCGTCATAAAAAACTTGTATTCAAATTGAAAGGCAGAACACTGCAGTGGAGATGTCAGGTATGTGTGTGTGTGTGTGTGTGTGTGTGTGTGTGTGTGTGCTTGTGTGTGTGTGTGTGCTTGTGTGTGTGTGTGTGTGTGTGTGTGTGTGTGTCTGTGTGTCTGTGTGTGAGAGAGAGAGAGAGAGAGAGAGAGAGAGAGAGAGACTACCAGTGTGTTAGAGGTCTTTCCTCCTTCCAGGGTGATCTCCAGGTCTGACAGTGCAGCATCCACTTCATCCACCTCCTTCTCGCTGTTGTTCATGTGATTGTCTGAAGACATGATGGACAGCTTGTTGATGTGATACTGAAAACAAAATGAGTAATTCAAAATTAGAGTGTGTTCAACAGTACGGAATGGAAAATCAATATATTCTTTATCAAATGCCAAGAATAGTATCCAGCCTCATAATCTAATATCCCATAGTAATTATTTTAAACATTGCCCCCATTTTACTGATTACTGTGCGCGAGTACCCAAATGTTTTGAGTCATAAGGCTATGTGGAAAATGACAATGGAGACTTGTCCCTAAATACGACTTGCTGACAAATGGTATTTGTACCATCAAACAGCTGCCCTCACTCACACTTGCATGCAAATAAGCAGATGGTCAGAGAGGACAGGTGTATTTTTAGACTCAACTAGGCTATCTCTGTTCAATTAAAGACCTTGAGATGAGTAGATCCCACTACACTCAGACACACTGATAATTCAAGATGAAGGCAGTTAGAAGCTCACAATGAAACTACTCAGAGATCTTCTCCAGCCAGCATGAAACCCAATCCCAACATTAACCAGCCATCCAGCCAATCAAACGCAGCTCTGACATAGAGGCAGTCTGGACTAATTTAAACTCGCCACAGCCAGCATCTGCAGGGCAGGAAACACTAGACCCCGGATACACCTCAATAAATCCCAAACTGAAAAACTAACACCTCTTAAGCACGGCCACTGGAGATGGATGAATGTTAGGCTGGGTGGTCCTACAACCCATTCAGCGGGCAGACACGCTATATATACGCATGGGGTGAAGACAGTTTGGCGTCCTCAGGTCTTGTCACCCAGCTTTAACGATGGTCTGAAATAGCAGTGCCCCCCAAGGCCAAGCAGGCTTCCAAAGGGGGCACTGGGGCTCACATCACACCTAGAACCTTAAATTCCTCCTTAAGACTCGTTGTTACATCCTGGGCCAAACTGCCTGGGCGTACAGGCTCAGTGCAGCTTAAAAGCTTTCGCATTCATTTGCAAGCTAAACGAGCATTTTACAACTTCTTCTCTGGTTCAACCGATCACAGCTGAAATGCTGATATGCAAATATATACAGACCTAAACAAATACGCAAACTGACACTTTGAGCAGAGAGTAATTTAATTATTTCTTTGTGCAGAATTGCAAATTGTATGTTCACATCCAGATGTAAAAACAAGTCAAACCTGTTCAAGTTCTTAACCTTTGATCTTGTGAGATGTACTGTATATAAACTCTAACCACAAAAAAGATTTGAAAAGCTAAGCCTAAACATCATGATACAGCAAAGAGAAAAGAAAAGCTGTAGCACACTTCGATGGACGGCAGTTAACCCTAGCCAACTACAGGCACACAGCCTAGTCAATCCATTAACAGTGCAGGAGAGCAGGGATCTCAACATAAACACTGTATGCACTCTCTCATCACTGGCTTAGTAAGCAATCCCACTGCCTAATATGGCCTCCCACCCTTTGGAATCCTCACACACACACACGCACGCACAAGCTTTCACTCTTATTTACCTGGAGAGCCGCAAACATCATCATCTCTTCCTCAGTACACTCGATTTCCTCCAGCAGGATGGCCCATTTGGCCTGCTCATATAGCTGGTTAACCCGGATGGCATCATACTGTGGGGTGTAAGAGACAGCACAGCTTGTTCATCCCAGCTGAGCAAACAGGACATGTCTGAAAGCCACTTCCTCCATCTCACACCCACTGTGCCAGCTGCAACAACTACCTGACTGCTAAGAATTCAGCACAGTGGACTACGTCAACATTGTCTAAAAAAACACTTACAGTTTTCCTCTACTGATTGCATCATTATTAACAGAATACACTTAATAATCCACACATTCAACAGAGCAAAGAATCAGCTAGCAGGCTTATATTATACTGGGCAATACTGTACTGTACAGTACTATACTATATTGTACTGCACTATAAGATTAAATAACAGACTCTAACCTTGGGGTTGAGATCAAAAAAGCTATGATATTTGAACCGCAAAAGAAGAACATCATTCTCTTTCACGTCCTGCTCCATTAGAGACCTGGAGGAGTCCAGCCACCTTCAGAACATACACACAAGATAGCTAAATTACAACTCAATCCATTACAAATTAAAAATCCCCAATCAATAGAACCATGTTTCTGGACTTACCCCTGATTTATTTTGGCCTTATCGAGGAGGGAGGGCGGTTTGTAGAGCTTAACCAGTATGTCAGGTGAAGAGATAGGCTGACTCACAGCGAGGATGCTGGGATTGCCCTCAGACAATGGACTGTCTCCAAACCAGGCTGATGTGGGGGAAAGTGGGCTGCCATCTCGAGAGTCATAGGTGGGAGTCATTGTCTTGCTGTAGAGGCCAGGACTCGAATAGATACTCCCTGAAATAAAGAATTCTGCTTTCAGTTTCAAAAGTCTTTTTAGCTCTTGGTATATGCTATATAATATAGATAATTATGTACTTTAAGCTTTGTCCAGGACTAAAGATCTTTACCAATATAGAAACTCCATAAATGATGAATTTTATAGCCCAAGACTATTTGGGAAACTTAAATTAATTCCCTTATGTGGTAGAACACAAAACAACATAATACAATGCAAGATTAAGACAAAATATATTTTCTAAAAAAATAAGCAAAAACTAGTGAAACACGGTTCACACACAATCACTGATGTGACCACGTTAAATGCATGGCAACCTTAAGCAATAAGGCAACATGCTGATGCACATTAATACACACTCTTCAACACATGGGGTGCAAAACACAGCAAACAGCACAACCAGAAGCATGAGGGGTTCTGGAGCTCAGGCTGTGACAGCCAGCATGGCTTACAACAGAGTGGGAGGAAAATGCTAAAGATCAATTGTGCTAATGGGTTGTGAAGTTGCAAAATCATTATTCCAAACCTTACATACATTGATACATTTCTAGTATATAATTACAACTTTACAACAAATGTTCTCCATTTCCTGAGGTTTCAGTCATAATTTTCCTCAACCACATCAATCAATAAGAGTTCAGAAATCTAAAAAATTGAACAAAACATGAATGGCCAATTTGCAGTTTTGTGACCCTCCTCCTTCTGGATATAAAAACCATATGCATGACTGAAAAAATAGTTGACCACATTTACACACACAAATATATTACATTCTTTGTGAGAACTAGCACTAAAAAACTGCTCACACTTTATCCAGGGAAGCATACTCTGGTTCTATTTATTAGAGGAAATATGAAAAGCAAAGGAATTCCTCTTATGATACATAATGTGATTATTCAGATGAATGAAAAATAGAAAAGACTAATTGTTGAATATTCTTGGCCTATTCTTTGAAAATTGGCATGACTTTGCAACTGACATTTAATACTGCAAAAATTTTCATTTAATCCCCGAATTTATTCCTAAAACATCATGGGGTGTTACATCTCATATACCTGGAAAATGACCATAACCAAAATGAGTCAACCTTCCAAAAATTACATGCATGTAAATGCGGTCAGGGCCACCCATTACATTCCCATGTGAATCCTTTCATTTGCTATGAATATCATTAGAAACTACAAATTTGCAGCCCACTTTTAACTTTTTGCTCTTTACTGCTTTAACAAGCAGGCACATCGTAGCCCTTTACTGAGAGGCAGGCACGCCAAGCCGCCAGCATAACAGTGTGAAGCCACAGTGATCCACCAGGGCAGGAAATGGCTTGTGGAAGGGGGGGAGAGGTCATGAGAAAAGAGGGAGATCCAAACGAGCAGTGCATCCACAGGCCTTTGGGGAGAGCTTGTGGAGGTTCTCATAAACTCAGAAGGAGGTCACACAAGGGTTTTCCGCTCCCTGAAGGAATGTTAAACTCGCAGAGATAGCTGATAAGGACAGCAGCTCTGCTGGAGAGAGTAGCAGGTCAGTATGTTTATTTTAGCCAGTTTACAGTTTGGAGATAGTCAACGCAGCCTGGCTCTAAGAATGTTTACATTCTAAATCCTCACCACACACACTGAGACAGAGACGAGGATGGGATTTGTTTGCAAATGAATAGATATACTCAGTATATCGGGGCCCTGATCCTCTTCTGTATACCAAAACTTTTTCTAGAGCTTTTTATGTTCAAGTTAGTAAATACTGTGTTAGAGATCCTGACCTGGAAACACAAAAAAGTGAAATGACTAAAGATGCAAGCTAATTCTGGACCTCCCCTGATTTCTTCACATTCGCTCCTTATCCTGACCTCACAGTTTATGTCAGTTAGGGAAATGAACTCTCTTATATTAGGGGTTTAGGGGGAAAGAGGAGAAGCAAAACAAAAAGGACTGTGAGAACTGCAATTTTTTTCATGGACATTAGCAATTTCTCTATCATCTGAGATCCTACAGAACCAAGCTGGGACCTCCTCTGCTCGCTAGTTGGCAGGCATAGGCTCGAGTGCTTTGGTGGGGGAGATGTGGAAGAAGCAGTGCAGAGAGGCACAGAGAAACAGTCTTACCTTTCACAGGTCCGATGTATATTACCTCAGAGGCTAGAGGAGAGGGATGAAGAAAAGCAGAAGAAAGGAAATAAAAAAAAGATTGGACAGAATAAAGAGATTAACAGACAGGAGGAAAGGAAAAAGTTAAAGAACATGGAGGAAAAGAACAGCCCACTGATGGAAACCAGTCTCAAATGTCAGAATGTGACTCATTTTGGCCACGACTGGGTCACCAGACAGGGAGAGGATGTGGAATGAATATATTTTACCCAGTGCTAGTCACCCTCTATGGTTAATGATTCAGTTTGAGGAGTACCTCAGTCAGATAAGTCTTTGGTTAAGCTTCGTCATTTTTACCAACACACGCAGCACTGGGGTAGTGCTCCCCTCCCAGATTCCTCCGTCCAACCAAGCTAAGTAAACCATTGCAGAATTACATACATTGCATTTAATTTTGCAGAGGTTACCCTTTCAGCACCCAATCTATTAGAAAAACCCACAATTTGCACCTCGACACCTCTAGGACATCAGTGTATTAGAAAGAGAGTGTAAGCAAATTTTCCTCCTGATAGGTGAAGAGAGCCCACTCCAGCTTCATTGCATCGCAGTTATTCTTATCTGCTCAAGCCCTTCCCAATGGGTAGTAAACAGTAGTGAACTCGTTTCCTGTTGTGGAGCAATAGCCCTCAGCAGCATGTGCATGAAAAGCTGGAATTACATCCACTCAGTTCTCAAAAAGAGCTTTTGTAGAGTGAAACATGGAGATCTCTTATACACACCATGCAGGACCCCTGCTCTATTCTAATAAGGGTCAGCCTTGGGTTAAATGCTAATAATGAAGGAACAAGGGCAGGATTGACAGTGAAGGCCTGAGCTCAGAAACAGTAACCCTGCACACTGGGCCTCTGCGACCCCTCTGCTTCGTGTCCTAGGCCTGCAGGCTGTATCTGTGTGGGTGATGGCTGCTCTGGGGCCCTGGGTGGAGCATGGGTGGGACAATGAGCTCCATTCATGGATTCTTGGCAACAACTCTGTCTAGAGATAGTGGCCTTGCCACGGTGCCTCTTAAAGTGGGTTTACTTCATCGCTGTGGGGTGTTGCTTGATGGCTGCCCAGTCTGTTTCAAAATGGCAGCGTGACCAAGTATGTGCGGAATCTAAAGCATTTGGTCACAACAGCCAAAGACCATGCATTATGATTGCAAATCAAATACTTGTTCCATGCCCACATGTTCTTATTCCAGCACACTCTGAAAATAATATCTCTTTTGTTTCACTGCAGCTTAACCACACACTCTAAAATCATCTTTCCCTATATGTAATATATTATATATTATAGCACTGAGCCAAAACAAATCTAGTTTGTCCAGACCATAAATGCAGCCTGTGAGACTGCTGACCTGGACCAGAATGTATAAAGCTCCTGAGAATTACCATTAAAATAATCTTCAAAGTCTAAGAGCAAAAACTTTCTTAGTTAAAAGCTGGGAGTAAATATGTGTTACAAAAGTTCTGAGAATAACAATGAGTGGGAGTTAATACTATGACTAAATCTTAAACATGAAGAATGACAGTTACATTGCCATAAATCATCCAAACACATAGTACAAATACAAAATGCACAAGAAATAGGCTTTATGCAAAGTACAACCATAACAGTGCTGAAGAATATCCTATGATTATGAAATAATAATCATCATCATCATAATCAACAGCAGCAAACTATTAATAGTTTCATATGGTTGAAACAATTTCCAAGCTCAATGAGAACAGATTTAATTCCAGTTTCACCATCCAACAACATCCAGTTACAGCTGCACAATATTTAAATTAAGAGGTGTGTTTGAGCCTGTTTAAGAGTAGCATTGAGTTCTACAGGACTAGTCAGGATACGAAAAGGGTTTGCCGGGAGATGGTGGAGGTTATCCAGCCTTTTTACCCATCACAAAAAATGAGAGGAGAAAAAGGGACACTATTATAATTCCAGTTTCTAAAATATCACCACCAACACTGTACAAGATTTCTTGAACACATGCATCTTTCAGCAGTGCAAAGTTCACCTGCTCAGTGGAACAGAAAAAAGTCTTCTGACTGATGACGTTAAAGACTTAAATAAAGGAAATAATCTTTCCTTTGAAAGCATACTCTACCTAACAGAGTAGCTAGAGACTGAGGTGTTGTATGCTAATATGCTATGGATTAGCACACAAGGCTTCTATACTGTGATGAATTGCTATGCATACAGTTACCTCTGTGGAAACCTGCTACCTGTATGACTTGAGAGAGAGAGAGAGAGCACACTCAGGCAGATGTACCTGATCCTGGAGTAAGCAGAGGGCCTTCCAGCTCCAGAGGCTCTTCTTCATGCTCCTCCAGCTTTTTCTTCTTCTTTTTGGGGTCACGGGGCTTGCGCAGCAGAGACAGTTCCTCAGGATGGCGGATATCTGCAAGACAAAAGGAATTATTAGAATCTCACTCCACAACACACTGAACCTTCATTTTTCCTTAACATACAGCAGGTGTATAATTTGTGTGTAATGATAGCACTCAGAGAAGTGCAGAATCACAATAAAGCTTACTGTGAGGGGGAAAAAAAGTTTTAAAAGACATTTTTGCCAGCTCAATCACAAACTACTGTGCACAAAAAATGGGAAGACTAAAAATACTTCTTAAAAGAATATTAGCACTTTCAGAATTCTGCTCTGGAGTGGACAAATCGCCAACTCAGACACCAGGAATAAGCAGAGGCCATTCGTTTTTTTATTCATAGTTACTAAGCAGACGAGTAGGCTAATGGTCACCAGCGTTTCTTGCTTCTCATGTCCAACAACCAGAGAAAGAAAAAGCCCTACTCTTTATTGACGTGGTAGCAAATAAAAAAGTTTTTATTTGGTATATAGTGTACATTCAGACAAAATGCACTTAGCGGCACAACGCACCTCAGTGATGTAATACTAGTGCACATTACTCGCTCTGAATTGCAGTGCACTACACAAATCCACTTTTACTAGTAGGATTAATTTGCATTCATGGATGAAATACACCATTTTCAGAATCAGAAAAACAAAATAAAGTCCAGCATAAAGTCTCATGTAACTCTCCTGCTAGCACAATACATCACCTGGCAGTTAAGCATGTCAAGACAAAATATAGACGCTAGTCAGACTGGATTAATTTATTTTATGTGCAATGTGATGAGAAAACACCATAGCTCATAGCCAAATGTTTTCTAATGAATTGCTGACCTTTTGTCGAGGGTGCAAACACAATGTGCTACCTCAGACACTTTCTCATTAAAGGATAATGACTTTGGCCAAGTTGACCCCTCCCTGGGAATTTATATACTTGCTGGTGTCTGAATAAATGCACTTAACTAGCTAACTAGCTGGCCATACTTTATTACATTACGTTAGCCATTTGTACCCTAGTCCAATAGGTTTCTGGATAACAAAATTAAAGGCTGCAGCAACAGATTAGAGCTTTCACTTGCTCTGTGGGCCAGCTAATAAATTTATTATTTGTCCACCCGTGCTGCCGGAGAACACAAGCTAAGAACACAGCGCTAAATATTACTGAGCAAGACCTACCCTCATTTTTTCCAGACCTGTATATGGCTTTGATTTGAATCCCACGACCAGGCAACTTCAACCTTTGTTCACTAATCAGCTACATACTGTACAAAAGGAACAGCCCATAAAACTATTGCCTTTATACATTGGCGTGTTTTTTTTTTTTAAATACACTTGTTAATTCACTTTCTGCAAGAAAACAATTCAATGGGCCATCTGTTACCCTGTTTCCTCAGAAATCTGCACATTTGGGCCACATGAAAATTATGCAGGACCCACCCTATTAGGATACTCTGGCTCCATTACTGATCACAAGACAATCTCCACAAACACAAATCAGAAATCACTGCTCATATGACACAGTTGCACAGTCTGTTCTCCATTATAGTTTGCTGGGTATGATTCTTAGAAGTCTTTAAGCTTTCTGAAGGATCAGAAAGGCAGAATAGAAGAAGAGAATTCCTCAGGCCGTGTGATGGCTACAGCACATCTGATCCTCTCCTTCTCTCCTACTGACTGAGCTGAAAGGAGATATTAGTGTGTTTTCTGACATACAAGAATGCTTTTCAAGTTGGGCAGAACATAGATATTTTTAAAAAATATATATCTACTGTCTGAATGGTCCAGCTAAGGGATTGTCTAAAAATATTTGTAGTATTTGAAGTATAGTTTTATTGACTGGTACCCACTGTCCTCTTCTAAGAATTTTTGCTCTTTATTAGTTTGCATTAAAAGCACTGCTGCAAGACGTCCTGAACTCCCCCTCACTTTTCCACAGCCAGACATCCAGGGAGGGGAACGAGTGTGTGTCAGGGGGGAGGAGAGACTTCTTGGCTTGGCGCGAAATGCTTGTTTAGTTTGTGTTACTAAAGCAAAAGCATTCCAGAGGTTTTAAGAACTACCAGATGGTAGTATTCTCTCGCATGCTGTACTCACTCTGGCCTTATACAGCCATGTGAGCAGGCAAAGCTTTGACAGGCAGGCTGACTGAAGAAGGGAGTAAGAGGTTTGGTCATAGCTAAAGCTGGGGTCTTGATATTAAAGCACATGTAAAAGCTATGAGTTGATACTCATATTTTGAGTCTTGGAAATTTAAAAACTAGTAGTGATATTGCACAAGTATGATACACAGTAAAATAACCCAAAATAACTAGCTAGCTACTCTGTTGCATACAAAGCAGAAGCACCTGTTTGAGCAGCAGCCAGTTTGATGGGTGTAGTTTTCTCCATACTCTTCTGGAAGGCCGTAAGAGGGGATAAATAATTCACAGACAAAGATATTCTTTTCATCTATCACATGAAAGGGAGAAAAGACAGCAACAGTAATGACAAGAATGCAGAGTGTAATATAGTCTGCATAAAATCACAGCCCAGAGCACCTGTTAACAGACTGAGGATACGCAACAACTCCAAAGCCAGGCATATCACTAAATTAAAGAATATAGAAAACAGACAATCTATTCCATCTCAAGACTCATTTTTCAATAGAGAGTCTGGTGCATTGTCACTAAACGTGGCCACCAACCACCTGCTTTTATTGGAAGAAGCTGTAAATGGCTGATCACATTTGCTCAGCACCAACAGTAGTGCTCCAAAATTCTTGCTCCAAAAAGCTCATCGTGTCACGATATTCAAAGTTTGGTTTGTTTTCCTGTTGGAAACTGGTGAATAACCATGAATGTGTGGAGAGCTTTTTGAAGCTCATGGCCAACTAAGTGTACAAAAGATATCAGTTGCTCAATGAACCCTAGATGTAGCATTTGAGGATGAGACTAGTTTTGATTGGACAACATGTCACCTACCTCAGGGTATTACTGTGCTGGGATTCCCAATGGAGTAATAAATCCCAGTCAAAGACACTGATCCAATTCTCTCCACTCTCCACTTAATTATCATTTAGGAAGCTGCTCATTTATGCCAACAATACCTTTTAAAATAATTTGAGTTTATCGGTTTTCAAAATTTTGTTTAAAATAATATCACTGTAAATGTGCCAGAGAGAGTTACAAAATAATCTTCATAGGAGTCAATGTGGTTTCCACAACTAATCCAAGACTCATTTATATTGATCATAAATTATCATATTGCTAGTTGCCATTTATTGGCTGTTTTGAATATCGCGGATCTGGGTTGGGTGGATAATTTAGTTTTAAGAGAACTCTGGCCTGAACTGCAGCTCACCTTTGAAATTACTGACTGAAACAAACACTATACTGAAGATATGATTGCAAAGCTACGAGTCGGTGGAAGGCCCAACAGATCTGACTGTGTACTGCTAACAGAGATCAGATGGATAAAAATCCTAGCTTTTCTTAAAAACAGCGTGATTTAAATAGGTACAGTAACAGCCACTAGACAGCAGGACCTGCTGGAGCCAGTAAGTGAACCAGCATGACCAACATTAGGGACAAACATCCTGCAAGCGAATATAACTTTGCAACAGGGGAATAAGAGTTGCTCTGTTGTGGTGTGTGTGTGTGGCTCCCAGCTCTACCAAGTCATGCACAAGTCATTGGCGGAGGCTGTGCCCTCAATCTGCAGTGTCCTCTCACACAAAAAAATAGCTGTAAGAAGCAGTGACAGTATACCTCAAAATGTAGCCAAAGTGCCTTATAGTCAAGCCTCCACAACTACAAAGAAACAAACAAACAAACAAATAACACTAATGACATTAGCACTGAATCAAACATGGCATGCAGCTACATTTCATCTAGGTAGGTCTCTTCTGCTAATAAGACCATAAATTTACAATACTTGGACCTTCGTCAAACAATTCAGAATCAAAATCTAATTTCATGTTTGGTTCATTTTTCAATTTTGTTTTCTTCCATCCCAGATATACTCACATGACATGACACCAGGTTTCTAGAGGCTGCTTAAATGATTTTACTTTGATAAACATGCTGACTCCTAGTTATACTGAACCCTTTAAAATGACACTGTTCTTTCATTTTTGTATAGACACTAGTGCACTTGATACTGATTGATGAGAGAGAGAAGAATGCCATCCTTCCCACCCAGAGAGAAGACTGAATTATGCTCTATTGGAGTCATAACTGCTGATGGTTGTGGCATCGTCGGGATTTCAGCTCACGATCCAACGATAGGCCAAATTCTTGGACCATTTGGGGGCCTGATAATTTGCTAAGAGAGGACTTCTGACAGCTGTAAATGTGGCTGATTCAGTAATGAGACATTTTTAGCTACACTTGCCCCAATGCAGACCCACAATTAAATGGTTCAAATCAGCCCAGGTTACAGTAACTGTCCCAGAGCCCCTGAAGGGTGATCATTTGAGATGGACATTTAAAAACATCTGTGCTGAGGACATGGTAGAGTTGTGGCACGTACAATCAAATGAAGTTTGGATAAGTTTCAGAACTGCAACTCACTCTCAAATGGTCCAGCAGGGGAGTGAACTCTGGGAATCTGCTACTGCATGACCAACTGATTAAAGGACTAGACATTGGGAAAATCCATCACTAGATGTGGGGGTATAGGGAGCCAGAGGAGCATATGAGAACCCAAGACTGAATGGTGACTGACTAATGCACAGCTGCAAGAAGAATCCAGCACTCTGTCTGTCTGGAGCTGCAGCCAGTTGGAGGCTATAAACTTCCTGTCCCCATCCCATTTGTAAATCTGGGCAACACAGCAAGCAAAAGGCACAAGAACAGGAAACTGTCAAACTGAGTCAAACGGCTTACATTTAGGAATACAAAGCTTTAGGAGCACAACTTTCAGTCTATACTGCACAGAATTTAAAAAAAGAATGGTGAAATTGCTGCCACCTCGCACGTGTTCCTGAAAAAGACTCAAGGCAACAGCATAAAACACTTACATCTGAAGAGCATAGATGTACAACCTCGCCAGCCATTGTAAGTTACAGTATGTCACTCAGTCATGTGTAAAGTCAGCCAAGAGCAATTTGTCCTGAATAACGCTGAGGCTAAAATAAGATTTGTTATGGCAGAGACAGAGGCATGCCAAACTTGGAAAAGTACAAAGATAGCCCAATATTATCTCCATGCTATCTTGATGGTTGCATGAATGAGTAAATTAAAGATAAAAATAATATCTTAACACTACTCTGCACCAACAAAATAAATACAGCACATAATATCAATGCAAATAGTGTTAATGCTTTAGATCAACATTCCCTTAACTGACATTACTGAATGCATTAACTGACATGAGCAAACCAGTATTGATAAACCATAAGTAATAGTCACTTAGACTTGCATTCACTACTTTTTTTTAAATAATAAACAAAATAAACTTTATAATCAGTATAAAGATAAAAAAAAAAGATCAATAATGAGTAATATTCAACCCATAACTAGTAATATAAAGAACCTTGTTTGAAGTAACATGTTATTAAATAGAGACAGTTGTTCATATTTACACCTGCCCCAAGGTGGACCGGTGTCCCAGCCAGTGTGTATTCCTGCTTTATGCCCAGTGCTCCCGGGATAGGCTCCAGATCCACCGTCACTAAGGGCAGCGGTGGCTCAACGGTTAAGGCTCTGGGTTACTAATCAGAAGGTGTGTATTATATATATATTTATATATATATATATATATATATATATATATATATATATATATATATATATATATATATATGACAAATAAAGGCTTCGTCTTCTGACTCTGTCCAGGATAAAGCAGTTACTGAAAATGAATGAGTGAGGAAGTGAATATTTACACCTTAAGTCCAGAGTTCAGTTAGTTATCTGATGAGAAGATACATCCTAGACTGCACGTTCAGTGATGTTTCTTGAGGTCATGAACTTTTAACACAATGTAATTTAATTTATGTTAATTTCTGGACTTATATTTAGTCATGGATTGAATAACCATTAGTCAATGCAGGTGTACTTTTAACATTTAATAATAAGCACTGATAACAGCAGTAAATAATGTTCATTAAGGAAACCTTAATGTAAAGCATTACACTAATAGTTTTATACCCCAACAAATATATATCCTGAATAAGAAACTATTATACCAACTAGAGGACACAGCCAGTGTAGTGCGAGGCAGCTGGAAGTCACCAATCAACCAGAATTAGTATTTGACCTTCTATCCCAAGCTCGGCAGATCCAGAGCACTGACACAGATGGATATTGATTGAGACTACATTTAACCTCTGACCGCTAGTCATGGCCAAATGGGCTAAATACGGACAGCGTAAAATAGACCAATAGCCCGTTGCATTGACAAGCAGACATTCTTTGTGAAACAGAACTTGGAGCAGCGTTACACAGCTGTTCAAGGCCATATCTACTAACGTAGGCCAACCCTTCAAAGCTAATGCAACACCAGAGGTCCATGACAGCCTGAAAAAAAGAACATGATTCTAAAAAAGAAGGGATAGTTAATTAGAAAAAAAATGGGTATGCTGGACACAAAGATTCCACATAACGGTTTCCATCTCTGTATATACATCAAAAAAACCCCAAAAAAACCCACAATAAGCTTCACTTACTGAAGGTTTTGCAGATGTCCGACACAGCCTTGAAGACACGGTCTGAGAAGTTAACTTTGACCTTCATGTGCTTCATGTTGGGCAGCTGCAGGCGCAACAGCTTGTGCTGGGGTGTGAAGAGCAGCCTGGCATCAGCCTGGATGCCGTACTTATCCAGGGTCCAGTGCGTCTTCAGCAGCCACGTCTTCTTCTTCTCCCACCACAGTGCATGGTCTGACCAGTCCTTTTTGACATCTGCACACAAATACAAACAAAATATGAGAACTAAAAAGAGAGGAACACCATGGAATTCAATGAAATTCTGGAAAAGGAGAAGCATGTATACCATCTCAATGGGCTATGAGAAAGTTCAGCAATGTTTACATGCAGCCTAATAAATCCGTTATTAATCCGACCAATAGCTCAGCTGGATTTTAAATGAGGAATAAAACACAAAGAGGTGCTGCTATAAGAAAATAACTGATTACAGTGTGGTGTGAAGTGGCCTGATGAAGGTGACCCTGATGTTGATTATTTTTATTCCTCTTATACCAAAGCAATTTTCCATAGTATTTTAATATTTATTAATTTTAACATAGCACATTGCACTTTTCATCCATTTATAGTTGCATTAATTTTTGTGGAATATTTGCAAAACAAGTTAGTTCCTTAAATGTACACACGATGTATAAATCAGATTACAGTAACACTGTTGAGGCCAATCTGAATAAAATTTCCATCATATCAAAGAGACAGACAATCCAGTTTATTATCAAGCAAACAGAAGAATAAACCATTGAACCTGAGCTGACTTCTTTGTGTACATTCTACTCATGCTTATTCATGCCAGAATGAGTGCAATAAAATGGGTCCTGTGGTGAAAGTTACTTTTTAACAGATTTAAAAATAACTAAAGCTAAGACTGCGTGCTGAAGAGATATCCATATGATGCAAGTTCTCCCTTCTGTCTGTTCTAAAAGCACATGTGAAGGATGTTTTTTCAGAGACTGACATCATAAGATGTGTTAAAACTCATATGACATGACTGATACGATGATCACTCATTTAAGATGCTGAACTGACATTAACTAGTTGTTATGCCAGATGAGGAGTCATCAGCCTCTCGCTGTTATGTTAACACACTGACACCAAATGATGCTCCTTGCATGTATATCATTTGGTTCAGGCTACATGCAACATGCACACAGAGATTTTCAACCGAGTCCTGAGTTCAGGGTTAGGGTAAACAGCTCTGAATTTATCCAGCCTGAGGAAAATCTTTATATGTAAATACAGCTAGTGTGGTGAGAAAAGGTCAGTGGGTAAGTGGCAGTGATGTATGAGCCAAAGAACAGACCATTAGGATAGCACAAAGATCCATGGTTTTAATGACAGGGGTGTGACACTGCATTTGGTAGAGATTACTTTGTGCCTCCAGGGAACTCTCTTCAAACATGACATCACCATAGGTTCCTAAACAGGGGATGGTATTTATGGGAGAGAGCTGAGCTGAGACAAGAGCGCCAATCATGCAGGATGCAAGGGGGGGTGGGATGAAAATGAAAGGGGCTGGGGTGAGGTAAATGTTTGAATGGGAAAGAACTGTTGCTTGCGTGACAGAGCAAGGAGATCAGGTTCAAGCTTTCCCTTTGTTCCAAAGGCCAAGTGTAATGGCTGTAAGCACCTAAAACCCAATTCTCTACCACAGCTGTAAGCTAACAATAGAGGAACAGGGGTGTGTATGTGTATGTGTGTATATAGCATAACAATGACCCTCTGGTCAACATAAGGGTAAACCTAGGATGAAGAGGAGGGCAGAAACAACAACAGGTCTATAAAGACCTGCTCCTTCAAGTGGAGGCAAAGGCTATGTGTTGTGCAGGTCTTCTGCACTATGACAGTTCCTTTAAGCAACTGATCCCCTTCCTCCGCACTGCTAAAGAACTGAGTCATGGGTAGACTGGGATTGTATAATAAAAATTTTCATTGTTAATAACTATTACAGACTCTCTTGCATTAATAGAAATGTTCAGACCAATTCAAGCCAGACAATGCAGTAGACATCCGGAAAAGCGGATGTTCCTGCTCCAGCGGTGATGTCAGAACTCAGGCATGCTTCCAGGCAAGCACAGGGACTAGCACTTTCCTCAGCAGTGTCCAGTTTCCTCACTGCTTCTCTAAGCTTGCCTCTCCTCTCCCTCTCTCTCTACTTCCCAGTTCTCCACTCTACCATACTAGTGACTCCAAACACACTGACTCAGAGTTTCTCCTTTATGCTGTTGGCTTTCCATCCTTCCAAACTGGGGCTCCCTAAACCACAATGTTTCCATTTAAACTACTTATTCTCTAGGCAGTCTGTGGCAGAAACTGCTAGCGTCGTTTTAAATCTCATACCATTTATACCTTAACCCACAGTTTAGGGGAAAAAACAATTAACGGTTCATCAAAAATAATCTATGCAGATGATATAATTATATAATGACTGATATAATTATATAATGACTGTGCAGTGTGTGTGTGTGTGTGTGTGTTTGGACGTAGTCTTTGTGATCTTTGTGATTCCCAACCACCAGCTGGGATGCTGGGAATAATGTCTCCACTGGCCGGTCCAGATAAGTGCAATGGAAATATACAACCTGGACCGAGAAGTAGTGTCACACTATCCATCATCTTAGTTTACAATAATCGGCCTCCACAGTGCTACTTAGCTACGTCAATCAGCGGTCTGCTGCCAAGCAACAGTGTTTTGAGAAAACCTCTAATCTGCAAAACAGCAACCATTCAGTAGAACTTTTCTGCTAACTTGACCTAACCATCAACAATTTTCTAGTAAAAAGGAAACTGCATGGAAAGAGGAAAAAAAATCTGGTTTTCATTTTTGTCAGTTTGAAAATAGAGAGAGGGTGTGTCGTGTAGTAGCTAAGCTGTGTGTGATGTCCCAGTTGTGTGAATGCCTGCGGGGGTGTCACAGGGGTTTGGTTTATAACAGCAGGATGCTTACTTTCACTGTGCTAACTCAGCTAAAGACAACACTACATTTCCATACAATGATGGATTCTACTTAAAGGATACAATAACTCAAACAGAGAAATGTTATTTAGTGAAACCTTACATCAGTATAACTAATCAGAGCATTGAATCAGTGTGTTCACATGATGTAATAACTACAAATTCAAGTTATAAGCTTCCTGCAGCACAACGATAATGTAGTTCCTTAAAAGGGGAACAGTCATGTCCTGAGCATTTTACGATTGCATAAACTGAATAAACAGTCTGGGTGGAGCCGTCTCATCTTCACACAGCATCCAAATATATCAAAAAAGTAATGTACCACACATTCTCTTGGCAAACCTTAAACTGAGCTGGGCTGGGCTAAAAAAAAAAAGGGGGGGAAAAAAAACATGTGGCAAAGCTAAACCTTTTATAAAATTCTAGTGACAGAGCAAGAGTTGCAGTAGTTGTGACACTCAGTTGTAAATTGAACACACAAAACAATCCCTTCTATGCATTCAGCCCCCGTCCTATTGGGGGGGTGGGGGTGGGGGGGCTGGTCTAACGGACATCTATCAAACAGCCTGTATAAAGGCTGGTAATTCAATCTGCTGCTGGCCAATGGTTTCTCCTGGCTAAAAATATAGGCTGCCAGGGGATGATGTAATGTTGTAGCTAAACGAAAGCAGGGCTAAGTAATTGGGTTCACTGAATGCAGAGCAGGAGTCTCTGGAGCTGCAGAGGGAATGGGGTTTTATGATTTTGGGAGGCATGCGGGTAGACTGGTCTACAGGAAGAACAACGTCCATCTAATCCACTGCTTAAGTACTAATGAGTCAATCCATAAGCATAACCATCATCTTTCATGCTTTTTATTTGCAACCTTATTTGGGTGGGTAATAATTCATGTCAGTGTCAAGCAGGCTGTCTCAAGCTGCTCAATTATTGCCATGATAAGCAATCATTTGAATTTGCGTCACACTTTATTTCACAATATGAAGTGATCATGCAAACCTTTTTAGAGAAATTGTCATTCTGATCGATGTTTGCTTGATTAAAAAGTATGTAAAATGTGAAGTGAATAAAATACAAGTAAAAATTAAGTGCATTAAAATATTACTTGTTTTCACATTTACAGTATAATCACGGTGACATTTTCCCTGAACACTTGGAGAGAGAAATGGAGAAGTGTGATGTACAGAATACATGAGGAGAAGCTAGGCTGCCTGCATGCCTCCTGTTCACACGAGTGTCACTTCACTGCCTTGTGTTTATAAAGAGCAAGCTTCGGAAAAGAGTAGAGTATAAATCAAAACCTAAAACCTAAAAACCTAAAAGCTGAGAATTACTAATGCTAATGGCATCCCAGAAGAGATGTTTGCACAATGTTTTTTAAGGACCAAGTACAGAAAGAGAAAAATCTCTCAAAAAGCACATACAATTATCGATTGAGGAATCGACTGAAAGCACTGTTGATGCACTCAGGTCCTGATGACTTCCCAAATGCATGCTGTGTTGTCTGGAACAGGTATGATATTGAGCTACTTATATAACCAGATCAATAGTGAACGTGACAAGCAGGGACAGATATCAGGATGAAGTACACCGATGAGAGGCAGCACTGACATTGCAATGACTGGATCATGTGTTGTTGATCCTTTCTATCAATCATTAATCTTCTCTTACAGATTTAAGCCTAATGCTTTCAAGAGCTTCAGTATGACACATACATATACACATACTCGCAACCCCAGGGGGAGGTTAAAGGTTGGGGTTATCTGCTGATGTTAGTCACACTGAGTAGCTGTGTTTCCTTGCTGAATACTCACAAGTGATATGTTTTGATAAAAAGCAAGGTTAGTACATTTTATAGAATGGCATCCCAGAATGCACTACTTATTAGATTTGAAAAATCTACAGCTGAACAAAAAACAAGAGAAAAACAAGAACAGAAGAACAAATTTATCACTTCATGGCTAAGTTTATGCATATTCAGATGGCCCGTGCCCACATGATTCACCATGTCACAAAGAAGGTACTGTCAGTGAATGGCTCCAAGCGCATAACAGCAAGCTTTCATTGTTTCAACGGCCTGTGCAGTCCTGGATCTCAACCCTACTCAGCATCTTTGGGATGAAGTGGAAAGAGTTGTTTACAGCAGGACACCCAGTGCAGCTATCCAGTTGGCAGCAACTGTGCACCACAATAATTTCCATATGGTACAACATTCCTGCAAAATGCATCCAAGCTTCCTGTAGAACCCATGTCCAGGAAACTTCATGCTGTTCTGAAAGACAGTGCACTACTAGATTGGTGTACTTAATAAACTGGCAACTCAGTGTTGTGATAATTGTGCACTACAATAGCATATACAGTGTACAGTCCACTTCGAATGTACTGGAATGGCAAGGCCAATTGTTCTGCTTTTGCTGTACACTGAATACATTTGGGTTTGATGAATATGAGATGATAGATCAGAATTTCAGCTTTCCTTATATCCACATGGTGATGTGTTAAACAGCTTAGAAAATGGCACTTTTTGTTTGAACTCACCCATTTTTCAAGTGATCAAAAATACTGGAACATGTGACTGACAGGTGTTTCTTGTTGCCCAGTTATTAACAGCAATTAATAGCTCTGAATGTCAGTCTGAGCCCTGGGAAAATTGCCTGTGAAAACTGCATGTGTTGTTAAAAAAAGATAAACCAACATGAAGACCAGAGAGAAGCCATTTTGAAGCTGAGAAAAGAAAGAAAATCAATCAGAGGGATTGCACAAGCATTGGACATTGCCAATACAACAATTTGGAATGTCCTGAAAAAGAAAGAAACCACTGGTGTACTAATAACCAGACAGCAAAACAACTGACCAAGGAAAACAAGAGCAGTTATTCACAAAAACTTTGTGAGAGCTGTGAAGAAATACCCAAAAACAACAGTCAGTGACATCACATACAACCTCCAAAGGACAGGGTTGAAGATATCACAATCCACCATTCGAAGAAGACTGCAAGAGCAGAAATATAGAAATCATACCACAAGATGCAAACTACTCATCAGCATTAAGAATCAGAAGGCCAGATTGGAATTACAGAGAATACAAGAAATACATATAAAATAAAAGAAATACAGAGATGAGCCACAAAAGATTTGGAACCAAGATTAACCTCTACCAAAGTGATGGAAAGGCCAAAGTGTAGAGAAAGAAAGAATCTGCTCATGATCGAAAACATACAAGCTCATCAATCAAGCACAGGGGAGGTAGCGTCATGGCTTGGGCTTGCATAGCTCCTTCTGGAACAGGCTCACTAATCTTTATTGATGATGTAACTCATGATGGTAGCAGCAGAATGAATTCAGAAATCTACACAAACATTCTGCCTGCCAATTTACTATGAAACACATCCGATCTAATTGAGAAGAACGTCATCATGCAGTAAGACAACGAACCAAAACACACTGCAAACACAACATAAGACTTCATCAAGGGAAAAAAGGGGAAGGTTTAAGACTGGCCATGTCAATCAATAGACCTTAACCCAGCATTGAGCAGCATTTCACCTCTTGAAGAGGAAAAAAAACCCAAAACAAACAACAACTGAAAGAAGCTGAGGTACGAGCCTGGAAAAGCATCAAAAAAGAAGAACAAAACAGTTTGGTGATGTCAGTGGGTCACCGGATTGACGCAGTTATGTAAGCAAAAGATATGCAACCAAATATTAAGTGTTAATTTTTACTTTAATTTACTTTAAGATAAAATTGGTTGGTCTGCCACCAAAGGTGCATAGTTGTTTAACACATGTAGACGTAAGTTTCGAGAAATGAAAACAGTGAGACGGTGTAATCTAAAAGAATAAAATAGATCATTATTGTAAAATATGTAATAATTTGGAAATCAAGCTGAACGGTAGAGCTCTCCACCACTAATAGATAAAGATGATGCTGTAAAAGCAGCTTTGCAGGCCACTCGAGTTCTTCTGCACCAACCTTGGCAAACCATGTCTTTATGGACATTGCTTTGTGCACAGGGGCATTGTCATGCTGGAACGGGTTAGGGGCCCTTAGTTCCTGTGAGGGGAAAATCTTGAAGCTACAGCATACAAAGACATTCTAGACAACTGTGTGCAAGTTTGGGGAAGGCCCACATACAGGGGTGATGTTCAGGTGTCCACATACTTTTGGCCATATAGTGTACATGTCTCTTCCAGTTTCATAGCAGTTATTCAATGCTGGCAATACACTAACTTACCTTTGAAAAAAAAAGGTGCCACTATGAGGAACCCCAGTAATCCGAACACATTCAGAACACAAACATCCAAATCTTACTAATGACATTTTAAGTATCTACAAAAACAATTGACCAGATTCACTGCTGCATTCCAGTCAAGTCAGATTTCTGGCCCATGGCTACATAAAACTACAGAAAAAAGGAGGTCTTATTAAAGACTCCCCAGGCCAAAACATCAGCAGACACTCCAAAGCTCAAGTTTCATCCTCTCCATATACAAGCTTTCCTCCCATATGTTTACTCCTAAACACAAAGCTCAACTGTTGCTGAGTGATTATAATCACAGATGTCATAAAAACTATAAAATGTCGACAATAAATTTTGTCCTGTGTTGTCAGAGCACCACCAATTGCCAATCTATTATACATCTTAACATTACATTTTCATGATCAAACAAAGAGCAAAATCAATCTCAAAGATCAAAATCAATCAAATGCTCATCTTGAGAATGTCATTGAAAAGCATTTTGAAACACTTTAGTCTAAAAAATCATAATACTATGACTGGAAAAATAAAACTAAGCTTGCTTTCTCAAGGACATTTCAAGGACCAGCAGAGGGGTCATGGTCATCTAGAGAGCAACCTTGATCAATAATGGTCCCTCTGATCTTGTTTTGAGACACTCAAACCTCCCGGGGGACACATGCAATGATCCCTTTAACCTGATCAGGGGAGAATAATGACTGAACACAAAGCGGTGGGGAAAAACATAGCCTTCAGTTAAGCAAACCAAAAGTTCCCCCGGAGATGTACCACAGGCCCAAGGAGGACATGCTCTAGTCTGGAGATTAGCAGTGGAGCAAGGTAGATCAAGAAAAACCTAGGAGGACTGGCCAACCCAAAACTGACAAAACAGTAAGGACTACCTCAGTGTTCATATAACATGTGTATATTTTTGTAAACAGTAGTTTAGCATGCAATAGGTAATGCACTGACTTTTTTAAGCTCGTCCTTAGAAATGGACAGTCATACACATTTGTATTACAGTCCGAACATGCAGCAGCACTCACTTTTGCAGCTTTATACAATTATATGCTACAGCTAAAGTCTTTTAATCGCATTACATGGGATGTCATGGACATAAATCAATGCCCAAGAAAGCCTCAAGGCCTCACAGACCTCAAAAACAGAACAGCTGGGAAACATCACGCAAACAACCACCGATTTGCCCGACATCATCAGCCAGCTTCTACATCAAGAGCTCCAACACAGAGTCACTTACTCAGTGAGGGGGAAAAGGGGGGTGGAGACTTCCAAGAGGAAGTCCAACCAAATGTTATGTTTGCCCAGATGGATGCTATGATAGGCAGCATGTTATTTGAAAGTTTTGATTGGTGATCAGTGTCACACCTAACCTTCATGCTTCAGAGTATGGCACAATAAATAATACATTCTTACAACTGGTTGGCTGAAGAGAAGCGCATTTACTAACAGTTGAAATGAAGGTTCTAATTTGAAATATTTTAGAAATGTAAAGCTGTTCAACATATCTGTGCTAGAAATATACACAATAATGTGCAAGAAAGTGCATGCAGGAGGGTTCAGCCTGAGTGAAGGAGCTACTGAGCTTCAAAGAAACACTAAATCACAGCAGGATCTGATCAGAGCAACAGGAAAGATCTGCACTGGGAAGGGCCCCTACTTACCCTAACTACTTCCTGTATACTAGATTAGAGTGTCCTGAAGACGCTGCCATATAAATTACCTTATAGAACCAAAGCAACAACTGCCCAGTAATAAAAGCAGACATGCACAGTCGCAGTGCAAATTAAAATCACAAATCTTTACAGAATAAAGCAAGATATGATTTGTGATTCTGATAAAACGCATCACATCTGGCCTAGAATGCACAGCTTCTCCCATAAATAAAGCATGTAATATCCACAGTTTTCCTCATTTCTGGTTATCTATGTAGATGACTGTAAACCTATTCATTTTTTTTAGGTTCCAAAAACCCAAATGCATGAAGGTAAAGCAAGAAATGAACGCAATTTGATTCTGGTAAAATACATTTCACAATGCTTTGCTAGCAGAAAACAAAATGTGTCACATCCCAGGTCTTCCCCATGATCTGGTTATCCATGCATATAACAGTAACTTGATTCCAAAATTGAAAGAATTCTGGGAAGGCTAGCAGGCTCCAAAAACCCCAACGCATAGAGGTCAAGTAAAAAAAAAAAACTACACAGGAACTGCTGCTTCCTGTGTAAAACAGTGTCCGTTTCCTTGAAAACCCCTACTCCGTTATCAACAATGGGGGATCTTCCCCTTGCTCCAACACTGTAGTGACCGGAAAAATCCACATGACCAACAGAAAAAAAAGAATTCACAAGATTCTAAGCTAGTCAGTATTTCAAGATTTTCTTCAGTTAATTCTTTTATTTTGTGCTGAACTATTATCATTGGCTAGATTGTGTATACTCATAACACTAGATCATATTTCTAGACCATTCGTAAGGGTAATAATTGCACAACATCTGGAAAAATAGCATTCAGGGCTAAAAAAGGAGTAATACACCGCATGCCAGAAACTGAAGAGAAGCTGGGAGCAGAAGCAAGCAGCAGAAAATACTGTGATGACGGCAGTGTCCAGGGAAAATGCCAAACCCTGGAAGTCATTTCCCGTTCAACAGAAGACTTTTATGGAATTCTAGTAGAGCATCTCACGTCACATGCTGGGGGCCCAACACACATAATCCACTCCTCTCAATCCCCTTTCCCCTTAGCTCTCTGGCTGGAAACAGACACAGAGAGCCAACACATTAACTCAGCCCAACATTGTGTGCTTTAATGCATTACTGACGAAAGCTTGGCAAATATTAAGAACAAATAGCTGCTGACTCAATGGCAAATAACTTTAAAAAAAAGAAAAAAAAGGACTCCTTCTCTGCCTCAGATTTCTCTTTCAAATTCCAAAAGTTTGCTTTTCTCATCTCCTTGAGTTATGATACAATCTCACACTATACGTTATTTAGCATTCATAAAGAGAAAGCAGTCCTAGTTCAGTCCTTAGGATTCCTGAGATTTCATTTGTACTGTGTTCTATGAGGCAAAGAAGACTCGGCTTCAAAGGAAGAGACAAGTTATAAAAGATATGCCAGACATATTAAAGATAAGACTGCGGCAGAAGAGTGAGAACTGAAGATGTAGACGCTCAAACTGCACTGCAGGTCATTGGTGATCCTGATCATTAAATCTTAAATAACGCTCTTCTAAAAAGATCTGGCGGAAATGACCACTACAATCGATTAAGCATTTTCCTGGCATTAACTTTTAATCCATTAAGGCCATCGGAAGAATTGCTGAGTGAACTAGTATAGCATGTAAGAGAAGAGATGTTACAGTAATTGATTTCACTTGTGGAAACGTACGTCTCTCCCTCAAACTACACATGCTGCAAGTCATAAAATAGAGGTGGATCATAAATTCAGTAACAGATAAATAAAACCTTCTTGTTGTTGAACCCACTTGTCCCCTGGGCAACTATGAATAAAAAAACCGAATAGCCTGAAAACAAAATCTGCTTGTCTCAGGCGCCCAGGCTAGTGATATGTCCACTCCTGCAAAACAGTGTTAAATGTATGCGACAGCATAAAAACAGTATTGTGTGAATCAAATACTATAGTGCATACTACAGCCTAGCAATGTCAAGTTGAGCATGTCGGTGGGACAGGACAGCAGTGACTGAGCATGCTAGAAGTGTGTGTCATGTGTGTCTTATGAAAAACTGACAAGCTGGACAAAGCTTTCAAAATAATCTCATAAGGACACATTGCAACAATGTCACAGTGGGGGAAGAGCAAGATTAAAACAAGGTCAGTAAGAGAAAGGACACAACAGAACAAGAGCTTCCCATTACTAAATGGCTCTTCTAGATTTTAAGAGCCATATTAGGTCATTGAACCCTCTTACACATGACAATGCTGTCCTTACAGAGAGATTCATCATGGCCTCACAGGCACTGCAGGAAGTCTACAGTGGGTATGATTTCAATTTTAATTTGTCAAACATTACTCCAACCATCCTCCATAACATATCAGTTTCAACTTGAGCAAATTAGTGCAAAAAAGATTCCACTCCTAAATGTCGTTAAATATGTTAAAGTTAAGATAGGACTTGGCTACAAACACAACACCTTACCATGATGTGACACATGCCACATCAGAACAATTTCACAGTCTATCTCTGTATCTGTGTAAAAATAAAAGACTGGTTTCACTCAGGAGTAGTGAAGCATGTAGACTAAACAACTGTTACTCTCACATAGATATGCTCCCCATGAAGTTTCTTCACTTAAGGGTTAATAATTGCCATTGCTTCTACTCCGACCTCTCTTGTACAAACACTGCTGGGTCCTGTTTACTGGGGGCTGGATGGCAAATTCAAGGGAATAACTAGTGGCTGATAAGACCAGTACAGGTCATACCTCTGAGGGTACAATATACATGAACTATAAATGCACATTTTTTTCCTGCAAACATAAACAAGAAAAGATACAGTTAATCATAGTAACAAGGTCAAAATTCATTTCACCAACAGAGGTCACAGAGAAAACACTGTCCTTACAACAACACTTTTGAAATATGTAACCAACAAAGTGGGACAAGCAAACATTCAATACATAACTAATCTCCTCAATATCAAAATGGTAGGCTATTGTTACTCAACATGTATGAGAACAGCCTAGTTTGTTTCTCTTCTCTGTCTTGCTTTTACTATTCTATGAACAGGTTAGACAAGACTATCCCAACGAGTACAATAAATATTACTAACAATACAGACAGAGACATGCTGAACCAGGGCAGGCTGTGTACAAATGGCCTACAGGAGCTAAGCCTTTGCTCTCCTTCAAGAAAAAAATGAAAGAAAAATATGGCTCAATTTTGCCATCCATGCCACTTCATTAACTGTTAACAAATGGTTTCAGTTTTTTTTTTTTTGTTTCTGTTGTGAAAACAAAACCAGCACCACCATATAACATCTTGAGTAAAAACACACATGGCTGGGGCTGATTTTTTTCTAGCCTAGACTGACAGTTAAGTGATTGGACAAGGTGAAACATCCCCTAGAATTAGTGTTAACATTGGGCAAATTTATTTAATTCTGCATCGCTGTCACACCCTTAACACATCATCAGCAGTGATTGAGAAAGTGCAAGTGAACTACAATAATGGGTGTAATAAACATAAACGAAATGGATTACTTCGCTGATAATGCCATTGCATTGCAATGTCTCTGGCGTTACTAGAAGTAAATAAACTAAGCACACGTTGTTCAATCAAAGTGCAAATTATACAAACAGCAGACAAAAACAAACGTTTTATGGTTAATGTTAAGTGCAGCTTTTTTGTTTACTCTGTTCACTATTAGGAAGAGACACGGCATGACTTGAAACACTTAATAAAATTAGCAAGCACGAACGGTGCTACCCATACACATTTCCAAATGTGTGTGTGTTCCTGTGTTTAAGCGTAAGCTAAGTCTCAGTACAGAACCACATGGAGCACAGTTTTCACCGCAGAAGACAAAATAAGGCTGAAAACTACAACCATGAATCAGTAGGAATGTGGAGTATCTAAAAAGAGCTTTTCCATACTAAGCGACCTGTCACCCGCAATCCAAAAGAAAAAAGGTGTAATGTTTTAATGACTCATTAAAAGCCTGACAAGTGACACACTGGTTACTGTTCTATCATATGGAATATTATTAATACAGTTTCATGCCTCTGCTCATGTGTCCTGAATTCATTAGTGTGATGTGGAGTTCTAACTTCATGCTGAATGAATGTGTTATGAAGTTATAGAGAGCCAGTGAAATGAGTCATAAGGCCTGTTCGGATTGGACTAGTTTTATATGCGGAGACGTAATTATTACCGGAGTATCTCTGGGATTCTAGTCCCATTCGAATCCATCATATCAGTCATTTCATGGACTGCTCATGTACCTGTCTGGAATCCCATTATATCCTGTACAAAAATAGATTCTGTGCTTTGTCTTCTGCATAAAATTCACTCCAGCAACCGCTTGCTCTTTTCATCTCCCACCAAAACCAAAGTGAAACCAAGTACTGGCCAAGTTTAAAACGCAGATCAAGAATGTGTAGACAACCTTTAAAAGAACTTGTCAGAAAAATGACACTTCCAGGAGTTTTAGGGAGGTTATTGAGTATACTGGTATAGCCTACATACCGTACAGGTCAAGGTCACGTGACCTACTAATGGTCAAGTGTAATTTGGCAGTCGCAAAAGACCTAGAACAAGTGTTTATAATAGAGGTCAAAACAATCAGTTTGTATTAAAATCAGGTGCATGTAGTACAAAAGGAATTTTCAGTGTGATAAAGACGAGTACATCGTGAAGACACTCCAATCTCTGTGATTTATACAGAGATCGCTTATCCTGTGTGAGCTAAACATCATCATACGGCACCATTCAACAGACATATGTCTGGAAATCCTGTCCGAACAGTACTACAGAGTAACTATTTCAGAAGAATGACCTTTAGTGTGAACCAGACCCACAGTGGACATGAACTCTCAGACTGAGCAGAGCTTACCAAGTTTCTCTACCAGCTTCAGCATGACTCCGCCAATGTGGATTTCTCCTGTGACTCTCAGAGAGACGTCCTTGTTCAGGTCAGTCACATGCATCTTCAGTTCCCAAGTGCCATCGGCATAGCAGCCGTCAGGCATCCGTATACCATCCAGAGCCATATCCTGATCAAAAAAATACATAAAAAAGCACAATCAGTAAATGTCAGTTCCAATACCAGTCATTTCAGGCTAAGAATATAGCTAATGATACAATAGTTTGATTAAAAGTGAATAAAACATTTCCTATTCATTCCAGTTTGACAGTCACTGGTGACGTAGTACTCTGACACACTGCTTAGTACGCTAGTATGCGATTTGGGATGTAGCCAAACAAGGGGAAGGGTTTCAAGCAAGTGACTGTAGGTTTTTGAAAATGAGCCGGTACCAGTTCAGAGGTGAAAATTAGGACAGAAACAGGCTACACTGGTTCAAACACGCGCGCGACTTGTCTGAAATTCTGACTGAACAAAGCAGCCATGTAAAAAAATAATGTGCTAGTTTTACAATCCAGAACAAAAGACAAGCCTGAAGCACTGACCACGAGGAGAAAACTAACACACAGCTGTTGACTGTGTAAGAGCATGTTCACCTGTAGGCCTTTTATCTAACGGTAAAGCTCAACTCAGGAATATGGCTGATTACGTAAGCACTCCTCAGAGAGAGAGGGAGAGAGAGAGAGAGAGAGAGATTCTAATAAACTCTCAGCTCAATGAGTAGAGCACGCCTGGCTACAGAGTTCCAGTGTACACACTTGTAATAAACGGACACTTTTAAAGCAAGCAGCGCGACACAACACACACACATTCAATCACATCAAACGCCAAGCGAGGCTTTCAAACAGACGCACTTCCACTAAGCTTCACTCACCTTCACGAGTACGCTAACGTTCAGTCAAATCCCAAAGTGAAGCCTTAAACTTCCGACGTCGCGAGAGGTCTGCTTGAACTCCTTTCTTTTCCGAAAACTGTGTTTAATTCTAGCATGGAGAAATTTTCCCAAGAAAAACTGGTCCAACTAAAGTCCCACGAAGTGCGTCCTCGGGGTTGAAGCTAATGGAGTCCAGCGGCTCTCTCTCTCTATCTCTCTCTCTCACACACACACACACACACTCTCTCTCTCTCTCTCTCTCTCTCTCTCTCTTTCCCTCGCTCCCTCCCTCCACCAGTGAACGTCACTCAGAGCTCCAATCCCGCTTTTCCCTTTCCATAAGGACTGCTTCATTATCTCAGCTTGGGCACTTCCCCTAAACCCCCGCCTCAGTCCAGCGCCTTCATCTGGGCGAGCGTGTGATTTCTCCAGTACACAATAGCATTAGGCTATTTAGTGTAATTGTCTCAGGATTTGGACGCAGCCTTTTCCTCAAATTGACTGTGGAACAAACTGTAGCTTCAACACAACTCTAATGTTGTAATGAATTAGCTACTGTTATTTCTTTCTTCAAAAGGGTTAAAACTCTTAATGAATGATTTATTTTTGCACATATTTAAGTTATCAGGTTGTTTTGGGTTTTTTTTTTCGTTGTAATAATCTTGTGTCGTGTGACTGGGCTAACCAGAAGCTTTATAATAAAACCAAAAGCTTATAAAATAATGGCGCGCGCAGAGGACCAGTTAATGGGGTTCTTCCAATATGGCGGTCATTTTATTGACCACTATAGAGATAACGCCAGGAGTTGGCTACTGTGTAGGGTTTAAACACTATTAATCATCTAATGCTATTAAAAATCACACTGGTGTATTCACATTCAGAGCACCTAAGGTCGTGGTAAAAGTGAGGTTACTCGTTTCAATAAATACTCTGGGGAAAAAAAAAACAGAATTACAGCTTGATGTTCTTCAAGTAGAAAAGTAGGCTAGAAGTTGTTAAATTTGACATAACGCAAGAAGGTAAAGGTACAAGAAAGATTCACAAATCTGCTTCAAATCACTTTAGTTAGTCATTTCAGTTACTGATGATAAGTTAGTTCTTCTCTCACCAAGGAATGTAGGAAAAAAAAAACATTAGCTAAGGCTACCTAGTAACAGCTTTATTCCTAATCTCTCAGATGTTAGCTAGCATGCTAACTCTAACGATACAAACTAGCTGAATGCAAATAGCTTGCAGGTCTCATTCTTGCTGTCGTATCTATTAAATTGAGGTTTGCTAGGAATTTAGGTACAACTACTTCAAGCTGTCAGACGCTAAAGAGTCGCCTTAAGACTTTATAAATATGATTACAGAGAAATGCAGTGGTGTAGTAAGTAGATATTTTTCTCTTGAAATGAAAAGTGAAAACAATTTTGTGAAAGGAAATCTAAAAGATGTAAAAATCAGACTTAAGTTCAGTAACAGAGTAGGCGTTCTTTGTTAGTTCCCATCTCTGGTTATGTGCTGTACATGGTATTCTCATAACCCAACTGATTTACATCATCACACACTAAGAGGGATTAGAAAAATATGATTTTGCAACTACCCGAGTGAATATTATGTTCTTTCAGGAACAAAAGCCTTATATGGGTACATGGCCTGTTCCTGCTATCTCCTTTCCCTTTTCTGTTAATTTCTCAGATATGAAAGGACTAGTGTGTCACTGTTTTGCTACAGAAGTCCAACACTAACAATATGGCAAGATTTCTTTTAGTCCACCTTTAAAGGAAAATTGATCCTGATTATTTATTTGAATAAACATCATAATCCTGCATTGCTTGCCCAATTAAAAAAAAAAAAAAACTTTCTCGGGATTTCATTTAAAGTTCTAAAACTAAAACATAAGTAATCAATTAAGAAAATTAGGCAGACATAAATCCAACAAAGATGATTTAAACTGAGAAATAAACACTATATATATACTGAATCATAAAAAACAAGATCCTAATTCTAATGGTTCTAATACAAAAAAGACAGTCTTTCATGGTCTTTCCCTCACCAGCCTCTTTTCTCTTTCTCTCTCGAAATTAATAAGAAAAAAGGGGGAAAAAAACAAAAAAAACCCAGAAAGTGCAAAGTCCTCTGTCCTGAAGCCTCTCCTGTGGCGGAAAACTTACTATAAATAAGTCACCACAGATTCCTTCCATAAATGTTAAATACACTTCTCCTTACAGAAAGCTTCACCATATCAACAATTATGTTTTTCTTTGTTAAATAACAGCACATTAAATCCATGGTGTAAGGGAAAATGAAACAGTTGATACAATACTTTATTTCAGTGTCCAGTCAGGAACCTGTTCTTGTGATTAACACTGAAGCAACGATGATAACCCTGATATCTAAGAATTGTCTGCTGTGATGTAATCACAATATCAGTATGATATTATCAAATGCCCCAGCACTAATGCAGATGCCTTAATGTAAATGCAATGTAAAATCCTACATAATTTATGAATTGAGAATTTCAGTGAATAAGAAACGAAATAGGTAATTTCTCCCAGAAGTCTTAAAACCCTATTTTCCCCCAATTATTTGTCCTGTCCTGCAGAGGTCTTCTCTCACAGGATGGTAGGGGGGCGAGGTAAGGAGTGCTGGCTGCTCCACTGCAGGGCCACTTCGGTTCAAGAATGTGAGCTGCAGCCTTGGACAGCATCAAAGCGATTTATAACTCTTCTCTCCCTGCTGCTCTGACCCCCTCCACGATACAGCGTCTGGCAACACAGCCATTGCCTTTTATAGGCCGTGTTTTAATTACGGTGTAAACAGTGAGTGAGATGGTGTGCAGGAAAGTGGAATGGGTGGATGGGGAGAGGCCTGGAGGAGGAGTCCTGACATTCTCTGAGTCACGCTGGCAATGCGAGACCACCACATACAGGACCGCTGAAGTCATACACCTTACTATCAACCTGAAAACGAATAACTCATACAATACCTTTTTGGATTCAAGAAAAATATTTTAAATAGAGGAATAATCAGTTTACTCTCATGCTGAGGTTATAGTCCCAATAGTGTTATGTTGGCAGTGCTGCTACAACACTGTGAATCTAGCTGTAAGGCATCATTACACCCTCTTCTGACTGATTGATTGAATCAACAGAAGACTAAATCACAGCAAATTTAGAAACGGGGTAACGTTTAAACTATCTGCGAACCAAAGAAATGAACGGAAATCATGGACTGCCTTGCCCTCTGGTGGCCAAAGCACTGAGGTAGTCCACTCATTCCTGACACTACTAAACCATGGATTCCATTAATAGTTAGTGTTTCAGGCCTCTGAAAGTAATGACATCCACTGTGAGCAACACTCATGTAAATTTAGGAAGGGACCTCCCATAAATCTGATTCATCCACTACTTAGCTGTCATAAGACAAATCACCTATCATGTGAAAGTTATACATCTTGCCACAAAAGGTGCATCATGCAGCATCATGATGGACTTCTTAAGCCCTGAGATGAGAATTGTTTTAATTACAGAGCATCCACAGCTATCCTGAAATTTAACAGAATACTCAATATTTGTTCCAAAGCAATGTCACAATTAATTATAATTATAAAAGAAAATTATTATTATTATTTTAAAAAATGTTCTTTAATTCACAGATAAAGAATTTTTTTTGTGTGTGTGTTTGTATTCTACAGCGGGGGTGGGGTGGGGGAGTGGGGGATATGATGTCAAATGTGGTTATGGTGAGATTTCAAAAACGACACCAAATTAAAATCACCTAAAAAGCCTTAAATCCAAGAATATTTAAACTTCAAATAAATGTCTTAGAATTTTCAGACTTTAATGGGGTAGTACAATCCCTAGATTGATCCTGAACTCGGCTCTGTTCACAGAGTTTTGTGTGTTCTCCCCATGTCCCAGTGGGTTTCCTTTGGGTTTTCCAGTTTCCCCCACCTCCCAAAAATATGAAGGTAGATGGAAGGAAAAAGACTTTAAGGACCAGCAAACACCTTGTAATTAGCTTAATGAAGGTTCTTCCAGTACTGCCCAGAATGAACTTTCTGAGCATTCTTCTGTCTTCTGGATGCATAATCAATCCATCCAAAAACAGCACAATACAGAAAGACAAATAAGGTAATGCCTTTTATCATGATGAAATTAGTGCAGGCAATGTGCCTCCTCGAGCAGGCAATCAGTTTAGACAGTCTTCTAAATATTTTGAAAGCACCCTTCACTGTGGAATTCTGCTAATCCCACACACATTTCAGGACTCCCTGACTTACACTGTTCAGGCAACAATATTCTGTTTATAATCACCACTGAAATAGAAAAAAAATGAAGTTCAAGCAAAGGACAATACTGCAGCTGTACACAGAAAAAAGAAAAAGCACTGTACTCAAAAACAGTAATGCTTTAATAAACTGAAATAAATACAGTGTTATTCCGATGGCAGTTTGAATCCATTACAGGCATGGGTTATTGCACAGCATGTCTTTCCAAGCTCAATGTCTTAGTGCATTTAAATAACAGTCGTTTGGGACATTTCTTATTTTTTGGATTAATCAATAACTTGTAGTGGAGACTGGCCTTTTAACTGAATTCTACAGACCAATGTACACAAGAGAGGATTCTTTAGTATACCATGCTGTAAGATTAGTCATGAATTTCTCCAATAACAAGTTGGTGAGATGCCCTGACAAAAGGCAAACAATAAATTAGCAAATACAAAAATGTGTAGCTTAGATTGAGCGTTATTCACAAAGACCAGAGATCGTATCTCTTAACATCACAAAAAAATCTCAAACCTGAGCATGCATCTGAGTAAAGCCCACAACCTGCGTATTGTATACTGAAGTACATGTTTACTTATTGTGCCCATGCCAAGTGTTTAGGTGAACCATCTGAATCTGATGCATATGCCAATCTCTTAATTACTGGTCTGAAAATCTCAAAGCAGCACTAATGCAGAAAATGTACTACTGCATTTACAAAGATTGTAAATTGTTTCAAATTATTCCATTAGTCATTGGTATTACTGGAGCATGCAGAGATGCTGAGACATGGCCTGCAGGAAAATAACAAAAAAAACTTGTCCCAAAGAACAAACCCTCCATGACAGAGTAAAAACCTCTTACTTTTTTTTTTTTTTTTGCCAGTGATTAATGTTTAAATGGATAATGTTATCACAATTTTCAAGCAACTGAGCAAAGTGCATTTTCTTCCATAACGCAATATATGAAGTAGCAAAAACAGAAATGCACATCAGGAGGGTCTTTTATTCTGTTCTGTGCAATTTATAGCCATGCAGTAATGTGCAAGGTCTGGTCCTTCATTAATTTCTGTTCCTACTGCCAACAATAACAGTGAGTCATAAATAACTGTAGTTCATCCTTCAGTGCGAGGGGAAAAGCCACGTCAGCTTCCCAACAGAGGATTGGCTCTGTGGTCCTCAAAGGCAACCTGGCCATTTTTAAATAGCCACACAGGCTAACTAACACTTACTAACTGCACTTGTGTGGGCACACAGCGATAAAAACAAAATAAATCACCATAATGCAGCCCTTGCCATAGAGGGGTGAAGCATGGCCTTTTGGGATTTCAAACACAATGCAGACACTAAACAGAGTAGATACTGTTGAAGTACCATTTCATTTTTTACTGATAATCCCCTCTGGTCATTCTCTCCCCTTTGCATATCTAACATCTCAAAAGTGCTTAAAAGACACAAGACTAAAAGCTTTAACATGAACTAACAGTACTTCTATGAGTAGCAGTTTTATAGCTAAAACATTTGGCCTCTCAATTGAATATCACAATTTTGAAGGACCATTACTGTCATTTCACAATTGATAACTATATATATAAAAATATAGAATCTCTGTTTATTACTATGGGCCTAAAGGTAAACGGTGCCTGAATATCACACTACCATGAGGCAAAGGAACATCGGAAAGTACTGCCTAATCTCTGAGTCCACTCACATGATCTTGGCCTAATTACTAGTGTAATTACATAAAGCAGATCACCCAGTCAGTTTATTTGATTCCACTCCACTGTATTTGGCTGAAATCAGGCTGAAATAATAATAAACAATGAGGCAATCTCTTTGAAGCTACACAGTAGTTCTAATACTCCAAAGTAACAATGCACCAGCACACATATGCAGTATGTTCATGTATCAACACATGGCCTGACCCAGGCAGGATTGTAAAAGGTTAAGTTTGGCTACAAAATTAATGCAGCAGCAATTTCATTCTCAAACGCCATGCAAAGTAGAATCAGGCAGATTACTGGTTTAATAAAACGCACTGTTAACTTTGTTTCCCTACAGCACCATCTGGTTGTAAAATCAACGGAATATGATAATTGCTTCTTATTATTTATCTGCTGTATAAAAAGGATATTCCTTTTTGTTAATGGTTCACTATTCTCCAGTTTGAGAATCCAAATATTGAAACATTGAAACAGACATTAAAGAGGTCCAGTATTCTCCAGGAATATTAAAGTAAAAATAAACATCTAAATCTTGAAATACTTTTCCCAAAAATTAGAGTGCTATGCACAATCATTAGATATATTACTATAACAATAAATAAAGAATCTGAGTGTTGCATTGAGCATTTGCTAGGTAAGTGTCTCATGTTGATATATTTACCATTGTGTAAATGAGGAATAAACAGACAAAAGGAACGGACATTAACAGGACGGAGGGGTCCATGCTTGTTTGTTGTTTGCCCTTAATGACGTTGGGTTTAGGCTTTGGATAAGACGAAGCTACATAAACCATGTGGACTAGTCAAGGGTTGGCGAAGCAAACACACAAACAGGTCTTGCAGAGCCAAGTATACCTAATGCTAAGCATGGAATGGGACTGGCTGAAAAGGCCTCAACAGCACCCATAACAAAGCCTTACAAAATGTTCCTAGGACTAGAGGTTTACTCAGTGTATCAAAGAGTTTGCCCTGTAGGAGTCGATGGTTACTGGGTTAATGGGAAAGGTTGCTGCACAAGCAACAGGAAAAATGGTAATCAGTCTTTGTATGACAAAGAAGCAATTTTATGAGGCAAAATGAGAAAGGGAGTGTGCTTGAGTGTTTTCATATCTCTACGGGAGAGGACAGATCTATCTGTGTGAGAACATGTCTTTTTGTTTGTTTGTGTTCATGTCATATCGCTGGGTCACTCAGGGTCGGGATTGTCTTCCCACGTCTCAGATGAGCTATGTGATTTGTATATGAAGGTCAGCAGGAACAGGGCCACATCATGAGAGGTCCAGTAGGCTGTGTGAGAGGTGACTGCCGACCAGTAGCGGCTCTCAACCAAGCCTTCCCGCAGCTCAAAGTCAATGCGGTGCTCCAGCTCCACTGCAATCACAGAAACATTTAGGATTGTTACCACTGAAGACAAACTGACTTTTACAGCAGCATTTTGGCTGCTGAGGAGTAATATCAGGTAATGCCAATTGATGTTTTTTTAATCAGCAACCCATCCAGTATTCCCAATACACATACAGACAGTATATGTGTATTGGAAAAGTAACAAATAGACAGCCTAAAATAATTATAAATGAGGTGCAGGTATAATCCATGTATGCACACCTGCAGTATCAATGATGTTGGAGGTAGACTGGGACATGGTAGACAGGCCATATGCCGACTGGCTCTTCTCTTCACCTTCCACTGCTGCAGAATCCACTCCTGATGGTTGACTACTGGAGCGTGAGAAACGGGAAAACAACATTCCTCCAATGCCTTTTCCAATGCTGGCAGCACCTGAACACATAACAGCACAGAAGTCTGTACACAAACTACACACATCTTTACTACCCACATTCAATATTCAATCTTTTTCCACCAAACAGTTTGATACAGAAACGATACAGAAACAAATCCATGATCCCACATTTCAGTGTTTCCATTGCCAGGTGCTGTATATACTAGAGAAGTACCCTTGCTGAATTTGGTTACCCTATTTTATCTGGTATCAAGGGTATTAAACAGGGACCTGTGGGTGGAAATGGAAATTGGTCAGATGCTGCTTTAGGAGGCAATATCACAAGTTTGTCATAAAATCTAATGTTTAAAATTCTTCTTATAAAATATGCCATTTTCAAATGGACAATCTGCTGGCCATCAAACTTATCTCTCATTGTTCAATAGTTCACATGTGAGGTAGACAAGCAACAGCGCAGCACATGTGGAAATGTGGAAAACAATTTATTTTCACAGGTACTGTTATAAAATAGGAAAATGATATAGGTTCCTGACCAGGGCGTGGTTGGTTCTGGATTCAGATTAGTAATCTTACTATACCCATACTCCACTGTATGCTGGAAGTACCAGCTGGAAAGGCTAAATCTTCAAAGTTCTCAACTAAATAGCACTACTTAGAACCAATGACCCCACTTCACTGCCAATATTTACCACAAGGTGGCAGTAAAGATGTCCAAACGATCTTCAAGGACACCATACATGTCCATTAAATCACATCAGTAATAAACTTCAGTGCTCTTTAAAATGTAGGGATGTGAAATATCTAAATAATTTTAGAACCAACGTACCACTGTATGCAATTAAAAATAAATATAATAGACTTTAATCTAATTGTACCAGTTCCTTTTTTTCCCCAGTCTGACCATGTGAAAGTACGAAAAATGTAGACTGCTGTATACAGTGTAAATAAGAGAGTAACCTCTTTTATACTTATTTCATGCCTTTTTCACACTTCTTGCTCTGTATATCCATCTTTTGTTCTGTTTCCAAACATGACTGGGGTATTTTGCAAATACCAGTGGTTTGGGCTCCATCATGATGTGATATCTAATTTTATAAGATATGAGATATGTTTGTAGAATAGCATATAGCATATAGCACTTGTTTGTATAACAAGTGAGGCCTGAGGTACCCAGTATGCTGGCCTTGCCCAGTGTGGTGAAGGAATCTCCATAGAGTCGGCGGGACATTACGGGTGATGTACTGGGGCTGGGGAGACTCTCTGTGTCTGAAGCTGGATCCTTTACTGGGTTCAGGAACGTGGGTTTCATTTCATCATATGGTGTGGGATTGGAGGTGTTGCACCTGCAGATATAGTTTACAAATAGCTGACTGATTAAAAAAAAAAGGACATGAGAAAATGAAGAGTAAACATTATGGCATGTAGTTTTATCTAATGCTTTTTTTGGACATTTAAAAATAGAATGCCTACAGGTCAAAATAAAAGGCCCACCGAAAATTGGGTAAAATGGTAGTGTTAATTGTGGAACCTTTACATTTTTACAGTTTACGTCTAAAGTTCTGAAAGAAAATAAATCCAAAACACTGGGCATGCTGAATTGAAAGTGTTGTATTTAGGCTATAATTAGGTTATGAATCATTTGAAATTAATAATAAAATATCATTACTAAAATAAACGATCCTGTAAAAACAGGTGTCCTAATAAAACAATTAATTTTAATGTTAGGTCTTGCTCATAATAAACTGATATACATGTTAAACAAAGCCAGAAAATTTAGGGTCATTACATTCAGCAGACTGACAACACTTACCAGTGTATTTGAACAGGTGCAATATTGTTGTAGTGTTTCAACACAAGAGGCTCCAGTCGATAGGCCTGCCATATATACGGAGATAATATTTGTAAAAAGTGTTCCAGTACCCTAAAGAGCACAATAATTACTGAATCATACCGATTCTCTCACCACTGGGTCTGTGGGGTGGAAGATGTTGAAAAGGCGCTGGCAGATAGATTTCGGCATGATGTGGTCCTGGTATCCACTGTTCCCTGGTCGAATGCCACGCAAGGCCAAGAATACAGCTAGGGGAGAGCCCATGCAGAAGTAGTTCTCCACCTACAAGATGCAGATTGAGTAATACTATACGCTATACAGTGAACTCCTTTAAAGTGTGTTCTTTATCACTACATACAGAGAGAAAGTAAAGAATAAAAAACAATATGAAGTGTCTTGGTAAGGTGTTGGGCCAACATGAGCAGCCGGAATGGCTTTGTGGCAGCTGGGGGCGGGGGTCAAACCGGCAGGTAATGCATGATGATTCTCACCTGTGTCTTATTACCGCCAGTCTACTTATTTGTCTTTTTGTGCTTTCAGTGATTGCTGTAACAAGAGGGAGAGAGTGGCACAGCTGGCGGAGCATGCCACACACACACACACATACACACAGGCATACACACCGTGGTGCGTGAACTTGAAATGTCCTTTTTGCTGAGTTTTTGAAAGTGCGCTGAAAAGTGCGGACTGAATAAATGTAAGCCCAGAGTACTGCTAAAATTCCGCCTGCCTCCAGAGTCTTCCTCCGCACCCTCACACACCAAGGTTCTGTAGGCTTCAATTCACCTCGACAAAGATTGTGTCTGGAGTTGTGTAAGATATTCCCTTAGTTGGTACTTCGATGACGGTGGTGGAGAATGCTGTTTAACCCATCGGTACAAAATAAAGGTGATCAGTCAGAATCACTTTGCATTTATTTGCAGTAACACGTCCCTCTATAGGGGACAAGTGTACACAGACCGTGCCAGCAAGATAACAGAAAGAAAGAAATTTTTATTTAATTTGTCACCCATCTGTATATGGAATTAACATTGACGGAGAATCCTAGACCACTCCAGTTTCTACACCACCAAGAAAAAGTACTTTCATGTTTTTTTCCCCAATACTTTTACCTGCTGTAACTTATAAATCAGTACACATGCAGTGGCCACAATATTAGCTACCTACTTTATATTTACAGTCATTTGTCATTATGTCAGGTATCATATAAATGCAATCTGCAGACTAACAATAGTTACTGACTGTAATCCATCTGCTGTGATGTCAAATCAGCCCCCTCTACCCTATCCATAGGATGTCAAAGTGTGTGACATTGCAGGCAAGGAAAACACGCCCATATTTGTTCTATGTAAATAAGGTTTATGCCCTAATATACCTTAAACTTCAATTCAGGAGCAGCTGGAGGTTTAGTAGCCTCCAGACCCTGAAGCTGATCCTCCAGTTCTCGCAACCTGACATGAACAGAAAACACATTTAAGATTAACACTGCTGTAAATATAGTCATTTGCAGATAAGAAATATCCAAGACAAAAGGGACTGTCCTATAATACAGACAAGCAAAGACAGCACCTTTTTCTGGCATGTTGCACCTGCTCCAACAGATGGCGCTCTTTGTAGCTCATCCAGCGCAGCTCCTCCTCATCAGGTTCCTGAAGCTCCTGCAGGCGAAAACGCACTGGGTCCCAGCCTGTCATTATGTCATACGCAATCACACAACCTAGAGAGTGGGAAATGATGGATACTTTGCCCCCCTTCTGCTCAAACTCTGGGTTCCGAGAGCAGAAGAGCGAATACAGTCGGTTGAGTTCCTGGGTCAGACCTTTAGTAATCTACAGAAAAAAAGCAGCATGGGAAAAAAAAAAAGCTGGAGGATCACATTTAGCAAGAAAATCAGTTAAAATGCACTTCAGTATGAACAACTAGTTTATTTGAACACCAACAATTAAATGTATTTTTAGGAAGTGGGAGGATAATTCACCTCATCTCTGTAGAGAGGGCTGGTGTAATACATGATGTCCATGGCACTGCTGTTCAGTAAGTCTCTCAGCCCCCGCAACTTATCTGGCGTGATGGAGTCGACTGTGTCTACAGGAACAGCAGTGTGTGCATTTAGCATTCAATGGAAATAATCATTGTCCTTGCTTGTGCCTTTTCTGAACTGAATGTAACATACCATAGGCAGGGCACAAACAACTGAGCATAGATGGTCATTGTGTTTGCACGTGTGCATGTGTACTCAGGTATTAGTGCTAGACAGGTGGGTGTAGCTGTTGTGAAAGGTGTATGACAGCAGCAAGGACAGGCTGTCTGTGCAGTATCAGGCCATTACCTCCATCCAGGGTCAATTTGGAGCGCCACTCTACTGGCAGGAACTCCACATGCTCCTCAGTGTGCTCAGCAAAGTGTTTCTCTTCCATTTTCCGCACAGCCTCTCGCAGCCTAAATGTGGATACAATATACATGGAGACTCAGTGTAACTGTTCTGTGATATTAATAGATGTTACTGGTTTGTTTGCTTTTTTCTGTATAACGATAACTGTATATTTATAAATAAATAAATTTATGATTAAAACCTTAGAGACAGCAGAGAGTGACAGAGTAAGGTTGACTGTGGAAATTGCAATAATAGAGTGCCAACAGCCTTTTGGTCTATTTTTTTGACGCATAAACCCATACAGAATGACTGGTACGGATTTAAAGTGGCCTCTGCTCTGTTGTCACAAGCTGGAGCTCAGTCACGTCATTGCCTTGCCGATAACAGCACTACCTGCTATAATCTCATTATGCCACCAAGGCCTCAAGCTGATCTGCAACAGGGCAAGTGACACTTCATTCTTCATATTTTATAGTAAGTTTGAATTGTAATTCTATGATTCATGATTGTGGATCATTTTTATACCATGATAATTTGTGTCACCTGTTTACTGAATTCATTGAAATGCAACCTTATGTAAGTCGCATTTAAATAAATGATTGAGACATGAAGAATACCCTGCTGGGTACTATAAATACGTGAGATAGACAGTCATTTCAAGAAAGCCTTTCCAATAGCCACAGAGTCCAATTAGGCATAGAGGATTGAATAAGAAGACCACAGAAGAAGCACCCTTGGGTGTAAATGAACAGTCATGCACTTGCTCACAGGGACAAAAAAGGAGACTGAACAAGGGAATGAATGAATGATGAGAGGAGATAAGTTGAGACAGTAATGATCTAGCTCTTTCTTTCAAGGGAGTGAGTAATCCAAATTTCCTCAACGGGGAGTGGGCTTAGTGCCTGGATTGATCTACTTTACCACCTTAACCCACTAAGCTCCAAGAACAGAGCAGGCGCTAAACCCCGCCAGCTAGCAAACATTACACTCTGCCCAGCAGGAAGGCAAAAATGGTTGTGCAAATGGGTATTTTTCCACACACAGGCTACAGGTTCAATAAATTCCAGTCTGTGTGCTTAATTTTTTTATGTCAATTTAACCACCTTTTCCTTTCTAAAGAGTATCCATTAGGACTTGCTCTAACAGCCTTGTTAAATGTGTTCAAGATAACATGTCTTATCTTGTTCAAAGACAATGGTACAGCACATTTCTCAGAGAAAAGGTCTGTTATTATATGCCAATGAAAACCATCTGGACTCCTCATGGTAAACAATTCAATTATCCTCAACTGAAAAGCCTTAAATTCAAAGGTCAGCTTTGGAAAAGGTAACAAAATACACAAAACTAACACAAAAGACACAAGGCAGAACTACAGGTGGTTAGAACAAAGTGAGAGAGAAGAGTTCAGACTGGCACAAAGCAAACAAACAGCCTCAGGTAAAGGGCACTCTTGTTTGGGGGTTAAGGGGATTACAAGGTAGAGGGCCATAAAGAGGTATTACAAGTACTAAGCATATTTTATAAAATGTTCTTGCTGTGTGGACGCACATTCCACAGCTTCAGTAAAAGTGGCTCTGATCCATGTAAAGAAGACATGTTTGCATTAGGTTGCTCCTGTTAGATATACCATTTTTTTCAAAAAAGTCTCACAGATGCAAGACACTGGATCTGGCTATTCATTAAAGACTCACACGGTAACATTCCACTCAAATTTCCTCTCGCTAAAACCTGTGAGACAGGTCTCACACATCCAGTAACACAAGACTCAACAAGCAAGGCGTTCATGACTCATCGGTTAACACATGAAAATTTAAACAGAGAGTGAGTCCCCTAATCCAACAAAAAGACAGGGTAATGTATTTGGTGCTGAACTGACAAAAATGCACTCAGGTAATATGGCCCTCAGGAAAAATATATGGGTAACTATTATAAAGGTGCACTTTGTACATATACAACTACTGACTGATAAATATATCAGTTTTGCCAGTTCAACATACAAAAAAATCATTTCTTAAAAAGATATTTAGAAAAGAATCATATCATTCTTTTTAGACAGCACAATATGAGCAAGGGAAGAATTACTTTATACATCTGAAATAATCTTCAGATGCATAAAGTAATTCTTCCCTTGCTTTTTTTAAAATGATATTTTATGGATATATAGAAATTATATAATTCATGTTATCATGTTAAGAGTTGTTGTTTAGTGACTGATTTACTTGACTATGGTATCACTATGCTGATTTTTTTTCTAGCCACCCTAACCGCCTCTACAACCACTGATGTCCCTAACATCTGGTCAGCTGTGGTCTCCGTCTATTATCAGATGGGTTAGAAGTGGCTAACGAATTATGTAGAGTTACATAATTAAGCAACAAGTCTGAGCCTGGTCTCAATATGCAGGCAAATACATTGGCTGCACTCACTGTTTTTTATTATATATTAGGTATATTCTACAGAACAGCCAGAGGAAATTTCAAACATAATTGATACTATTTAATTGTAATTAATCACATCACAGACATGACCGAAGAGTTTCACAATCACCCTCCAAACACTTTATTCTGTCATACTTGAAGCAGACCAGATTGAACCCTCATTGTCTATGACTTAGATAAAAACAGAGAACAAAGTATAGTTTGAAAGGATAAACAACTATATTGGGTAAACATATTTCGCATACTTCTGTTAGCCAGGTTCTGAATACTTACATGCCTGTGTTCTTGATAATACGGTCTTTGTCCATCTTCTGTCCAATGCCATGCACAACAAAGACAATGTGGGTTGTCTGAGGTGGCTTATCTTCCAAGGAGGCCTCCTCCACATAGCCTCGATGAAGCCTGGTGCCACTGCTTGAGGCTGGGATCCACAACATGAAGAAAGATATTACAATCCAGCTAAGCTCAGGTAGCAAATACCTGCCATGTTTTGAAATTGGCTTAGAAGAATGCCAGGTTCAGCAATAGTTTAAATCAGTAGAAACCTATCCCATTTTTATGCCTGCTTGCTTGTATTGAGGGCTGAGCTGAAGTGTAAACACTGACCTTTCGAAAAGCCGAGCTTCTGCGTAACAGTGCGAGCAATCTTGGAGGTGGTGGCATCGCTGTACAGATACACCTCATCAACACTGTGCCAGTCAACATGGCTGCGACTCAGCTTTAAGCTGTGGATGGCTATAAAATAACACATGGAGAGTGACAAGAGAAAAGGGGGAAAAAAGAAAACAGTTTACAGAATTCACATTAGATACATGGCCGTAATACAGTCATTGTTCAGGTTTAACAGTTCATGGAAATCAAACTATAAAAAGGAAAACTGATACTGTACTGATATTTCAATTCATACTTGCATCACCTTCCACTCTTCTGGGAAGGCTTTTCACTAGATTTTGAAACATGGCTGTGGGGCCTTGTGCCCATCCTGCCACAACAGTATTAGTGAAGTCAGGCACTGATGCTGGGCGAGAGAACCTGGCAGGAAGACAGAATTCCAGCTCATCCCAAAGTTGTTTAGTGGGGTTGAGGTCGAGGTCTGGGCTCTGTGCAGGCCACTCAACTTTTTCCCACACCAGCCTTGGCAAACAATGTCTTTATAAACCTCGCTTTTGGCCATATGTTGTATTAGGCAAAGCCGACATAGTACGTGTGTTACATACAACTACTTGTGTATTTGGAAGTTATTTAACAAAGGCATATAAATGTCCGTTTGTTTGCTAATCACTCCTTATATGGCTACGATTCACTTAAAAAAAAATACATCCATCTAAAAGAAGAGCTATTTTAACAGTAGTAGTTGCACATATGCAGCCAATAGCATTAACATCTGGAATTCAATAATCACAGAAAACTGCCTGAGTTCAATATCACCCTTAGTTTAGCATGAATAGGACTAGCAGGAACTGAAATATCACACAAGGGAGAACTGAAAAGCAGTCTTCTCAGCTGGGAATAGACAGCAACACTAGAGTGCAAGCCAAATACATTACGAGACATTTCTGACTGACTGACTACATTTGACTCATCACAATGAAGAACAAAATATACCTTGAGAAATTAGTCAGAAATTCTGTATTTATCATAGCTATAAAAAGAGAACTGTGCAGAGCTACTTAGGACAGAATAACCAACACTGTTTCTGCACTGTAATGGTTTTGCACGTTAGCATTCATCATATTGCTCCAGTTGCGTCTTTCACTGGCAGCACACACCAAGACAATGTGTGTGTGGGTCTCATTAGGGCTGGATCCTGTTCATTACCATCATTTTTGTGTGTAATTTTACATTAGCATGCATGAGATGCCATGATTGGGGTTGTGGACCCTGACCACTTTCAAGCGGCTCTGTTCAAAACATTTTTAAATAGATTTTATTAACATACAAAGAGTTTTGTATTATAACATACAAAGAGTTCTTATACTGTAAGCTTGATTCATTTTTTTCGGTCTGAACTCCATCTGAACCGACCCCGACCCCAACCCCCCCCCCCCCCCCCCCCCCCCCCCCCACGTAAGCAATCACGTAAGCAATCACGTAAGCAATCACGTAAGCAATCACGTGATTATCATATGTCCAGTCATCATATCATGTTCTAAGGGAGACACAAAAAAAACCCAACATGCCTCCTAAATGTTGAAAAAACTTACAAGAATTTATGTCAAAAGCAAACAGAAGAACACACCACATCACCCACAGAGAAACACACTGTAAAACAGGATGTTATACGAACAACTTATAAGCGTGATATTGAACTAAGCATTAATTTGCTGCCTCTGTACGAATTAGGAACATATGTAAGGAAACATACCAGTTTGAAAGAAGAATGAATCCCATTTTACAGGACAAAAGGGCACACCAGGGTCAAACATGTGACTAACAATCTGAGATTGTTTTCAGAATCTAAGGTAAATCAATGTGTACATCAAATATACAGATTAATAGAGATATAATTCTCTTCTGTATTCTTGATATGTTTGACTCTGGTTAAGTGCCAGTCAATCTGAAATACAAGCACAGAATCAAAGCACACCGGAAATGCAGCCATGAACTACAGTGGTAAGAGGTTTAGCAGGGGTTTCCCAGCACTTTGAACAGAACAGGGAATGAAGGATAGTGTTATGACTAAAAAGTATTACCCTACTAAACCAGATGAAAGGTCTTATGCACCAATTAATGCTGCATAAATAACAGGCTATTGTAAATGAACCCTCCGGGTTATGTTGCCTTCTGTGTTCACATGGGAAAACAACAGTATGTCAGTTAAATGGAAAAAGCTTAGTGGGGCCTACAAAAATATTAGCAATAAAAATTATGCCCAATAAGTGATCAAAATAAGATTGTCTTCATATCGCAGAAGGGCAGAATATATTCAGTATGCAACTGTACTCCCCTACTCCAGCGTGCACAACATATGGTCATTACAGTGCAGAGGAGAACAGTACAGAGTGAGTAGGGAAGGCTGATGAGCCCAATGATGGTTCTCTTGGCTCCCATAATGAAGGCTGGTGTTGCAGGGATTCATTCGGAAATTGACCATGCCATCTGGCAGACAAACCACTCCATTTAACATGGTGCTATTATGGTTTAGTAAGATAAAAATGATAGGAAATGAACAGAGCATCAGGGCTCAGAGCAACCCAGAGCAAGAGCAACCAAAACACACTGATAGACTTTAATCACAGTGCCTGCTGGATGTCTAGGTCTACAACTAGGCCAAACTAAAGCTAATTATAGGAGAACAAGGCCAGATTTAAAAAGAACATGCAGTGCATTTAGATGTCTTCTAGAACTTCAAGCATTAGAAAGAAATGCTTAGAAGTCAATTCAAAACACTGCCCAGCCCACTGAGTATGAGAATTCTAAGCACTAACACTCTCATATTCATACAAATTATTTTATCAAGGCCTTGTTCGAAAGCAAGCAGGGCTCACCTAAAAGGCAAAGGAGAAAGTCCAAAGATAAAATCCAAAGGGAGTCGAAGTCAAAGATGCAGGAAATACAGTACCTTGGCAACGCTTTCGCTTGTGGCTTTTAGTACTCGTCTGATATCCACTCCATTTGAACAGAAAGGGGAGGTAGAAAGGAGGGAGGTGGGAGAGAACTAACAAACCAAAAACAGTAAGTGGTCATAGTAGTGACGAGTCTACGGTGTTAACAGTGTTATGTGGTTTAATTCTTGGTAGCCCCTTGTAGGTTTTTCTAAAAACCATCAATACCTTTAATTTAAATTTATGCAGTGTTATAATAAACTATATTAATATACAGTACAAATATTAATATACAGTATATTACTGTTTGTCATAGGCTTATTAAACGGACAACTCGGTTGCAGTTCCATGATCCACAAGTTAATCCACTATATGTGAAATATTAATTTATTAGAAATGGAGAATGGCTGAGGAAGGTGTAATAGGGAAAGCCCAAAAGGATCATTTTTCCATTTAGGTCATCTATATTGCTGTCTAGCAGAAGCTCCAACACCAACACCAACTAACTACTACTGTGATTATGTATTCAGTCATAAATATTTAAAATTCAATAGGTTTAAACAAAAATTTTCACCCAAATACAGCATAAAGAGAATGACATCTTGTAGTGTTCAGTAAGACATATCTGAGTAAAGTATTGGTTTAAGAGAGCAATCCCTTGCTGTGTGGGGGTTTTAACTTGTTTCCTTTTCTCACACACAACATACAAATACACTCATCTCTCCCCATTTAGCCTAACTGATCATGTAGTTCATGTATGTAGTATGTCCAATCTGTATCAACACACAGGTTACCTCTGCCACATGGGCACACATGGCACCATGCTTCTAGTTACAAGGCAGTTATTGAGCATTCACAAATGTAAAGAATTAGCTGCAGTGCCAGGAAGACCAGGATTATTAACTCATAACTCAGGTCACGAATGCTACAAATGAATTTGTTTGTTCAAAATTCATGTTCATGGATTTCATTACTGAATTTCTGAACCCTGAGTTATTTTGCAGGTATCTTCAACTGTAAAAAAGCATGGACTACAAAAAAAAAAAATGTGATGAAGAATGCACTACCTCCCCGATTCTGATGCACGTGGTTGTGCCTTAAAACTATCTCTGTCATACTGAGATTGCTATGCGTTAGGGCTAGGCTTTGAAGAAACAATTTAGACTTGCAAATTACAGCAGAACAGCAGAACTGCTCTCAGGACAGAAGAGGTGACAGCCAGTTTCAGAGAGAATGAACGCTTTGGGCCATTCAGCAGCCCTGTCAGAAGCAGTCAATATTATGCCTGTACTATCCAGGGACACACACAGGCAAAGACTTTGTTGGTTGAAGAATAACTGCAAGATAACTGCAGTGTATAACATCTCTCAACTGACAATATACTGCATCCTAACATATTCATTTATAACGGAAAAATTGTTAGACCATTACCAACTTTACCACAATTCATATACATTGTATGCATTGATTCATATAAAGTATATTAACATGATCTATTAAGAAAAAAAATGTTGCACAAATAAGCACATCAACATTTCTTTGCTATAATTTTCTCTTTTTATGTTCTTAAAATCTTTTTGTAATTCCCCTCACATACAGAGAGGTGACCAATTAAAGAAAAACAGACAACCAAGTGACTTATTGGGCCACCACTAGCCACCAGAATCCTTCAATGCCCCTTGGCACAGGTTCAATGAGTTTCTGGAATTGTAATTGTGGGATGAACACCATTCTTCCAAAAGATATTCACTGGTAGTGTTCTGATGATGGCAGTGGAGAGCACTGTTTAAAACATTGTTCCAAAATCTCCCATAGATTTTTAATTGATTCGAGCTCTGGAGACTCTGAAGGCCATAGCATATGATTTACATCATTTTCATCCTCGTCAAACCATTCAGTGAGCCCTCATGTCCTGTGGATAGAAGTACTGTCATCCTACAGGAGACCACTCCCATCAGGATAGAAATGCTTCACCACAGAATAAAGGTGATCAGTCAGAATAACTCTCTATTGATTTGGTGTGAGTCTACATACAGTGAACAATATAGGAACAGGTGGACCAAAACCATGACACAAAATGGCCCCTACAGTTTTAGCCACCCTTTTTTCCTTTTGTCACCCATTTGTCACTTACATACCATGACTTTACAAGAGACGTAAACCTTAAAACAGAGAATTCATGAATTTATAATACCAACCTATGGTATACTGCATTATTTTTTCCTTAATAAATCAAACATGCAACTTCTCAATTAATCTAATTCAAAATACTTAACATAATGAAAGAAAGTAATAGCATAAAACTACTTTTGGTTTAATTAATAATAATTATTAATATAATAACCATAACAATAATAATTAATATAACAATAGTAATAACAATTAATATCATAACCATAACAACAACAATAATAATAACCTAAATGGCCAGAAATATGCAAAAATCCAACTTTCTAACAAAAGTAATGTCAATCACTAATACTCATATAAGAAACACTCAATATGCAGCCAAGTGTGGGGACATATTTCTGCTTTTCTACTATCAAAATCACATCAACAATAGAGTGGAATATGACTTTTTGCCCTGACCTTATTACTATTGATCATGAAATAACAAGCAGGCAGATCATTTCTAAATAATTTACTTACACTGTACAAAACAGCATATTACTCTGCAGCACACAGAGCACAATTACTTCTGACTGCTTGACAGTGACATAAAACCAGTATTTGCATTTTGCTCTGGCTAACCTAATGACCTCTCTGAGCTCATGTCACAGAGCCTGCCAGTCTACTTTTCCCCAATGCCAAAGAAACGTGACAGACTAGAACAGCTGACCAACACTGTCATACTGTATGTCAGCTGGTATCAAATGAAAATTCAGTGTGTAGCCTAACAAAACTGATTCATCAAGTAACCGTGTCATTTCCTAATGGAGCTGTTACTTGACCCATCCTTGTGATTAAAACTGCTGACATCAAAAGCAATTACAGCCACCGAATTAGGTGAACACTATTTAACTGCAAAGATCCCCTGGTACCTTTATACACTAATTCCAGAAACGATTCATGTGACATTGTGAATACTGTATGCTCGCTTGTGTGTAAAAGCAGGTAATAAAGAGAAATAGAGTTGGACAGTGACATAAATAGGGGGTTTTCTTTTACACTACATACACATTAGCTCTTATGTGGTTCACGTGGTTCATGTGAGTCTTAGTTCCTTTCACAAAAGCTCACTAAAACAGTTGAGCTACACAGTGAAAGCACACGAGAAGAAAAATGACGCATTTGCTTAAATTATAGTAATTTAATCATATACTGCATAGCTGTCCTCTTCCTGTGTAGACAGACAGTTTAAGCTTGTTAAACTTTAGATCTGCATAGCATAACCGTATAATACATAGGACCAGTTAATAGCTTCACAAACTGGTTCCACTGCGTGTACAGCAGCACAGTGACATAGCACAGTGACATTTCCTCTGTTATATTTTTACCTTGTTCGCCAGTGAGAAGGCAATTTCCAGCTCAAATCAGTGCTGTTCAAATGCTAGCAATGCACTGCACCATTTGATTAAAAGAAATACTTGGCCATGAGATAATATATATGTTTAAGGGAAGGCTGCAATTGTCACAGCAACATAAATAATTCTTCCTTTTCTCAGTCATGTGACAAGGGAGAAAGGATGGTCATCTGTCTCATACGTAATACGTAATTCTTTATTTAAAACACCCTATAGCTACAGGGAGAGTAGAAATGACCTTGTACTGCACAAGTCTGAGAATGGCTACAGTCTACTGACTATTCAAAACACATAAACCTTATCTCATCAAAATCAACTGTAACTTTACACCTTTGTTCACCCAAGTCAACTCGCAGATTCTGCCTTTACGTCAAGCTAATTCCAAAATCATTCAATGGCTTCAAATTTCAAATTTGTATTTAATCCATCAGTATCGTAAGGAACACCCAGACACATCTTATCAAATCACATTTGCAGGTTTCTCTAGGGGTTGAAATTCACTCCTAATAAGATACAACACTTGAATAAGATATGACATGAAATTGAACAAAAATTGAAATGTACTTATTGAAAAAACAGTGAATCATTTATTATCATAAATAAATACTATTATTTACATAACATGGCCATCTTTTTTTATTACATACATCTGAATAACCTACAGCAACTCTCCCAGAATGGGCCTGGGCTATAAAATGGGCTTCTCACACACTAACCATCCAGGCTCAGGCCCTGCAGAGGTTTGAGATATACAGCCCATGAACTCTGCAGAGAGGTAAATCATAAATACACCTTACAGATCCACAGCAATATCCCTGATGTTTGATGCTAAATTGCTCTGAGCACTCTTACTTTCTATGCAGTAAGACAAACCTTATTAAATAACTCAAATGACAGCAGCAGCCTTTACATGGAGTCTATAACTCATCCAGACAGCATCTACTCGTATCTAATTTTTACAGCTGGCACCCTATCACAAAATTAATTTGATTTACATACAACAGCATTTTTGCTTGATGTGTAATCAAGTATCAATGCTATGACAAATGGGGAGAGGGAGTTTTCTCAGTCACACACACACAAACAATGGAATGCTCTCTTTCTCTTTTTGCTAATAATCACTTCAATGTGCTGTATCAATGATGTACATGCTTACCATCTTTGCTATCCACTGTCTTGGCCACCACATCATTTTCTAAAGTGTCCTGCATCTGTTGTCCCCGGAAGCACGTCAGGTGCTCCTTCTCCAGGAGATCACTCTCATCCTCCTCCATGGGTGTCCATGTGCCGTCTATAAACCACTGTCCCCTCATCACAGGGATGCGGTCCTGCTCTGTAGGGACAAGAGGCATCTAAGCAGCTACCTTCATACAGAATATAGAGACTAAATATAGTGAGTAACAGCGGTAAATAAAGAAAATTTTCCAACACAAGAGGCAACATCTGCCAGCAGTGTCAGTTTGAATGAGATTAAAATGATCACACCAAAACAGAGCTGTTTAAAACAGTAGGCGATTTGATCTGTAATTTTCTGAAAGAGAAGTGAGAAAATCACTACCACGGCTGAACCAGATGAAAATAAAATTGCAGGGTAGCACAAGGAATTCCTGCTTTTAAATTTAATCCCATCCAAACAGGGCTTATGGGTGTTTTCACATTTGGTCTCAGTATTGAAGTCAATACCCAAGATTGATTCTCGGCTCATTTGAGGGAGAGTGTCATTATCATAGGTTTGTTTACACACACACAAATTCCTTCCTAGCCATGGATCACCCGGTCAGATTGACATCACTTCTGCTATGAGTGAAGTTTTCTAAAATGGGAAATTATTATTTATTGTTTACAGTTTATTTAATTTATATATTTAATTAGTGTTTCTTCACTATGGCTCAATGTTGTTAAACAGTTCAGATGAAACCATTTACTTGAAACTGCTCAGCTGTATACAAGAATATGTTGTTAAGTTTTAATGAATGCGACTTCTTTTAGCTTCGTATAACAAAAAGGCACTCCCTTTAATCTGCAGACCGCAAGATCCTTTTCTCTGTAAAACACAAAATAGGAAGCAATGTGGCAAGTTGACCTAATCATTTTACTGTCTGGTTCTGGGAGTGGAACACTTTTGCTGATGTTGTAGTCTGTAGCTAAGTTCATTGGAAAGGGAGCCAAGAACACTGTTTTCAGGTGGACCTGAGGTTCCCTGGACTGCACCCAGGTTGGAAATCAGCTTTTGTATGTGACCAAGCATACTGAACTATCGGTGCAAGGAAACTCAAGTCTGGGGAAAAAAGTGCAAGAAGAAAATGACTTTCCATTTATCTACTGAAGAGCTACGGAAAAAAAATGACCTTTCTAAAACAATGGCTTGGCCACCGCATTCAGTCAAAGAACAAGAAAGTCTCTGAGAATATGCTGATAATTCACTGTCTCAGCATACTGTGGCTTTGGCCTGTGTGACTGCTTGGGAACTACCAAAGAATAAAAAGTACTAGGGGTGCAGTAATCCCACATTTTCCATTTTCAAACTAATAACATTTTATTTAAATGAGCTTTGTGTTATGGGGTAATTCCTGATTATGATCTGACACTGACATCCTCTTATTAACCGAGCACACTCTCTGCAAGCTTTCTAAGTTCAAGAAATATCAGAAGGATGATGGAAATGTGCTTTATCACTATTAATGTTCTGTAATCATGTGCAAGGTCTATGTTGTGTTAGCATGTATAACACTTGTTGATGGCATAAAATATGCAGTGGATTTTATCTGATCTATTACCAATCCAGATTTTCCTGCCAGTTTTAAGATATTACATTTACCATGCCCAAGATAATACAAATCAACGAATACTTGTGACCTTTTAAAACCAGTTCTGGGATTGGGTTTTAATGGTCAGTATGTCAGTGAAGACAAGCCCAGATATTACAGATATGGTTGAACATAGATATCTGGCAGAAGAGTATTTTCCCTGAGCAATCCAAGACAAATGTAATTTTCTAACAGGTATATTTACAGCTACAATTTGCACATTTTGAAATGTGTTATTCAGAGATACAAGTCATCTACTACCTTCATTAATCATGAAGGTACTGAGAAGTAACACTCACGGTTCCAGTACACAGGATAGCACTCTTTCTCTCGGACATCCACCTCGTAGAGTCCTCCTCGGACACACACTGCCTCAGTGCTGATCTCCAGCTCTGTCTCCTCGAGCTGTTCGGAGCTCTGTACCGAGGCCACAGCTGACGCATGCTCACACGGATCCTCTCCGTCCGGTACCGCGTGGCCTGAGCTGCTCTCCTGGTCCGGATTCAGTTCACACAGTTTGCGGTACATGAGCTCGATTCTCAGGGAGTCGTGCCCGACGAAAGGTTTCCACGTCTTCTTGTCTTCCTTATAAAACCAGCGCACTTCTTCCGGGCCGAGTTCCGCCACGACCTCAAAGCGCGGTCTGGGAGCGCCGGAGCGGTGTTTTCTCCTGCTCTCCAGCGGACTCGTGTTCCCGTTGTTCTCGCTGTAGTCCAGCTGAGAGACGTCGAGGTAGGACTCGGCACCGCTCCGGTAAGTCTGGTCCAAGCGCAGCGCCATGGGGTCCTGCCGGTTATGGAGAAGCCCCAGGCGCCTCTCCACATCCGACTGCACCGCCAGGGATTCATCGTAGGAGCACGGGAACCGGTCATTACCGAGGCCCCAGTTTGTGCTCCCGACGACGGAATCAACATTTTCAGGACTCTCCGGTGGACTAATGAAAGGCGTCTTATTCGTAAAGCTGCTCATTACCGTTTGCTAAGCGACCGATCCCAACAACATGCGACCAGCCTTCAAGTACCCTGGCATAAGCCCTAACACTAAAAAACTATTATTTTATACATTATTACATAATAAATATAGTTACAGTTGGGTAGCTATATATAAAATATAGCTACACTTAGTTATCCGTGTCAAGATAAACATGCCATGCTAACAGGCTAAGTCTTTAACGCAACCCAACAAGCGTCGCATTCCGGCTGGCAGGCTGGAAATCTGCTCGTCATTCACTCTCTCTCTCTCTCTCTCTCTCTCTCTTTCTCTCTCTCTAAACAAGCTGCTCCAAATACAGCACTAACTCCAGAACCTTCTCTGTGAAGCGTTCTAACGAAACTTTCTCGACTTTGCTCCCTTGTAGCAGTGGTTTAGCCTCGGTAGAAATTCTCGCCCCGGCGGTCAGACTCAGCGGAACTCCAGCCTGAATTCGTTGATTTCCAGTACAAACAGCTCGCTGGCGCGCGTGGTGACAAGTGCGTAATGCACGCTCGTACGTAATAGCGCACTGGACGTGACGCCGTTACGCAAGCAAACAGTTTTCAACGAGAGCGCGCACGTTCTTCCAGCCTGGTTGGGGTTGGTACAGCGTTTTATTATACAGTAGTATGGGCAGCCTGGTACAGTATCACAGGTAGCGAGGATTATTATAAACATTCGTGTACTAGTAGCATTCTAATACAAATTAATTTCGGTCTAAAGGCTTAATTTAGGAAGTACTATAAAATAATGGTTTATGTGTAGGTCTTTATCAACTTTAGTATGTTTAAAAATACTAAAGGGTATTCATTCATTCATTCATTCGTTCATTCATTCATCTTCACTAACTGCTTTATCCTGGTCAGGATCACAGTGGATAGGGAGCCTATCCTAGGGACACTGGGCACGATGCCAGGCCATCAGGCCATCATGAAGACACATTCACATACTCCTTCACACCTACAGGCAACTAACTCTTATGCTCAACTTGAAATTTCAGCTCAACTTGGGGTAGTCTTCTCAAATAACAGTTTCTTCTCCATTTACAGAGTGACGTCAAATCAACATGGCACATATATACAGACACAGTGCTTGGTTAAATCTATAACACTGACCTTACTAATCGCTGTTTTGAGAAGGTAATGAACATTAGAGTTACCACTAACTTTAGCTTGTTGCTAATGCTACTGGCTATTATCCGCTGTTGTTGCTGTACTGCAATTTCAGTCCACAAGGTTGCATGAATATTTGAAGTTCACTATAGCAGAACAGTGCCAATAGCCACTCAGGCCTGTAATTGTAAAAGTAACTTTTTAGGAGCTTTACATTCTCTGACAGAGCAAACAAAAGACACACTCTCATGGAGGTGTCTGTTTTTTTTGTTTTTGTTTTTTTCATTTTGCACAAAATTATGTTATTACAACTTGCGAATTACTACTTACAAGGCACCTCGAATGCCACATCAGTGTCACCAATGCACCTACTTGCATGTTTTTGGGAGGAAACCTGACAACCCATAGGAAACCCACGTGGCATGGGGAGAACATGTGCAGAAACTCCACACAGACAGTAACCCAAGCTCAGGATTGAACCAGGGACCATGGAGTTGTGACTCCACAATGGACCACCATACCACCCATACTGGGTATTAATATAATAAAATGTAACTAAACATCCACACCCCCGCATTATTTTACTGATCCATTTGATTTCCTGTTGTCATATTTACATGTCCACATGATGGCGCTGTTGGCTATATTTTTGATAGTGAAGCCTCAAGAAGGATCCTGAAACAACTTACCTACTAGCCTCTTAACAAACTAACACTCATGAGAGTGTGTTTAGGATTGTAGTTTTAACCCTACTTTAATACAATGTAGTATTTATTATTAGTTTTCTGGACATGAGTCTATATCTGCATGGCCCCCTTTGCATTTATTATTACTTCCTGCTAATATATACTGTCAAAACCTGAGGATGTGGTTGCCTACTTTCAGGCTGTTGAGTCAGGCTGATTGTGTGACATGTCTCCTCCCTGCACAAACAGGCACACATCTGGGCAGATGGGTGGCCACACAATGTTTTGACCAAATCCATGCCAGAAGGTCATTATTATTGTCTTCCAGGAAGACAAAGTTCTGTGCAAGGGACATGTTTTAATGTTCCTCTGTCATTTCACACCCCCTCAACTCAACCACCTTTTGTATTGCTTTACTTTAAGTGCATGCATGCACACACGCACGCTTACAAATCCAAGTTTGTTACGGATTTTTGTGGGTTGCAGGCAAAGAAACAAACGGATGTGTGTGGTTAGACTGTTTACATGATGTAAAGGCTTGGGGTGGGCTGAAGAAGCTGTGTGTCCAGCCTGCAACTTCTCTCCACATGTAGAATCAGACCACCAGAGTATTTATACCCATCCATCATCAACACAACAACAGTGGGGCAACTTTCAGTGGTTATGGGGTAAACAATGGCATGAACATAATCAACAGCAGTTACACTTGAATATCTCATAATCCCTCTAAACAAGAAAATCTGAATGGATTGATTTATGGCACACATCTAAAGCTTCCGCTCAAATGTAAAACCTGTGACAAATCCTTTGTTTTGTGAATCCATGAGTTCCTGTATGTAATGTGAATTCATGTGAATTTAATGTAAGGCATGTTCAGTATCTGTTTATGTTTAATTTCTCAGAGTTCTCTTGACCAGATCTGTGTGTATATTCTATATATTTGAAGGATTATATGTGCATGTGTGTCTGCGTCTGCACACGTGTGGGTGCTTGGATGTGTGTGACGGGATATCTGATCTCTTGCTCGCCGCACGCCACACTTACTTGGAGGTGGTCTGTCCACGCTCAGAGGCCAGGAGCAGATTTAATATTTCATAGGAACACAGCACGCTCTGGATGCCATCATTGACTCCACATGGCAGGCCGGAAAGCACCTCTGTGAACACTTGGCTGAATTATGCTGCCTGCCAGCCCCCCCCCCCCCCCCCCCCCCCCCCCCCCCCCAACAGGCTCCTCACTCGCTGGGCCTCACAATTACAAGCTAGCCACGCAAGTACAGATGTTGGCAGATGTCTTTAACTCTTTGGATTCCAGATATCACTTTAACTTTTCCTTTTTGGTGGTAGCTTCTTGTTGAGTGTTGTTAGGAACAGGCTAAACACAGAGGGCAAGCATTTGTGCAAAGTACATTTTCATCGTAGATGACTGTTGTAGAGGACTTGTATCGCTGAAAAAAAAAAGAATCTATTTTTAGCCTACTTAATAAACCTTTTTAGCAGCTATGTGTGAAGGACTTTCTCATCCTGATTTGTTTAATGCCTTTTTTTAAACAGTGTATCAGCCTCCAATTTACTTTTAGGTTTTTTTTAGGTATTAGGAGTACCATCTTTGCTCATAAATGTAAATTGTCCATAAAATGTCCAATGAGACCTTGTTGCTTTCATCAACCAGTATAAACACTGGTGCATGCCACATTTCAGTGCTGCAGATTCACCAAGTTGGACAATCAAAAAGGAAGACAAGGGCATCTGTGTAATTCAAGTAGTGCTCTTGTGACACCTTTATAGTCCAGTGTCTCCTGGTGAAAGCTAGTGTTTTCAAACATTAAGTGTGACTCAGACATAAAAAAGAAGAGTGGAAAAAAGAAGAGCAGGATTGAGGAAGGGAGAGGTCAGAAACTCTTTGAGGAGTTCCAGCCTGTGTACAGCTCTAAGCATTCCACTATCAATACACTCTCCACTTCTGAAGAACATTATAAACAGGAAGCGTAGGCCAAATACATTTAGAACATGCTTGAGAAATTGGACTTTGCAAAGCTTAGTCTAAGCGCACTATTCACCAAGATCAGACCCAATTTCACATTGGAGACTTTTGAAATTGTTTAGAAATTATTCAGGATATTAAACAGATGAATGGTACAAATGCATGTTTAGTCATTCATGTTCAATAACAGGCCTCTGACTTGGCTGTCTCATTCCAGAAGCCTGGCCTCCATACTCACAGCAACACTGCTATTGGTGCTACATGTAAATTTTTCTCTCACACACTTATCCTAACCATGATGTGAAGTTATAAAGGTGTAAGCCCATTATTTCTGTATTAACATGTTGTAATTGTCTTCCCAAAAACAACAGCAGCAAAACTGTAGCAATGTGTATACACTAAAATAACACAGGTGGCAGATTAGGCATCAGATGTGGAGTTTATTGTGGTTCACAACATTGACATACATTGGGTTTTACTAGTTTTAGGTATGGTAACATTTTTCAGGCCCAGAAAAATGGGCCTTACTCTACTCTACTGCTCAGCTATGCCTCTATTTCCTAAAAGGCAACAGACATAGCATAGAAAGTTTGCCAGACAAATGAAACAAAAAAAGTCACCTGAGTGGTAGTCTTTTACTTTCATGCAATTGGGAGCGAACAATCAGACACGAAGTTTGCGGGACAAATCAAAACCAATGCATTTACAGCAACTGCATTCATTCATCCTTAGTAACTGCCTGGTCAAGATCATATTGGTTTAAATTAGGTTACTAGTTTATTTACAAAACAGAACCAACTAGATTCATAAAAACAAAATAATACTGTGTGAGTGGGATTAAAAAACTCATGGCTCATGCACACCTCGAATTGAAACCAATTATGAACTTGAGTGACGTAGATGAGGCTGAGGAACTGGCAGAGCCAGAGTTCATGGACTATGCTGACAGTGCTTATTTTTCCCCCCAGTGTTTTATAGTGTTTCCAGGGCATAATGGTAGGGTTTATATAAACAAACAAACAAACAAGCAAAAAACGTTTGGTTGAGGCCAAACCCACTTTGGGTTGAATTAAATTCAAATTCAGATACAGATAGTATTGTATTTCACCTATACTCTACAACAACAGATTTTATATGCCTAAGGTGGCATGACAATAAAACTTTGTTCTGAATTGTTTTGAAAACACATAAATTAATGAAGCATGACTGCTTGAGAATGAACATTTTGATAGAGAAGTTGGTCCAGTTCCCTTAAATTTATTTATTAGGTAAGTAGGCTACATGCTTTATTTTTTGGAGTAAAGTCTCTTTCAGAGGATGTTACTAAAAAAATCCTGCATTCCACTATTTTTCTTATCTTCCCAATTTGGAAGGATGATTGAGAGTATCATTTGTGTCATGCAGTGTATTAATACCTCACCACAATTCCACCACTCTTTCAAACAGCTTTGTAATCGTTCCCATGAACAAAGAAATCTTGGTAGGCTCATATATAATAGAAATATAATATGCACATGGACCAACAAAATGGTCTGTGCAGCCCAGAACATGGCCTTCCATGGTCCGGGAATGATCTGCTGCATCTGAATTACTAAGCGGGATATGACATGACATTCTAATTCCTTTTTCACGGGAGAGAGCTCTAAGCAAACACCAGACTTGTTTCTGTAGGATGGAGGAGTGTTTTCTTGTGTCACACTTGTTGAGTGAACACTGAACTCCCCTTCCCCATCTCACTGATAGTGTAAGACTCCAGCGCTGAGATGGTTAAGGCCGGTCTAGAGCCCCCTCCAGCTTTTTCTGGGGCCAGGCCTCTCTGCTGCGTGCTGAGAGCTTGTGCAATTTCCCACTCGGCATACACACTCTGCTGAGGCATTGCAGCCAAAACAAGCAGGTGTTTGCTGAACCCATGGCTTTGGTCTCTGCTCTTGCCAGGGAACCCTCAGCATTCATGTGATTTTATAATTAGCGAAATCATCGCTGTTCTGGCATGGCCGCATTTCTCCCTCTCTTTCTCTCAGTCTCTTCTTTTCTCCACCCTGTGTTTCCTCCCTCCCTCTTTTTCTGCCACATGTGGGTCAGTGAGCATGCCCTCTTCAGTGTGGCATGAGGCCCATGGGAAGTTGGTGTCTTGTTCAATACCTGGTGCTCAGATTGATTGACTCACACTGAATGACCTTTCTACGCTCAGAAAACCAGGTCAAAACAGGCTCACCATGTTACAGGTCAGGTCATGCTTTTAAGTTTAGCTTATGAAGAAAAGACTTTGTCCAACAACTGTCAAGCTGCATTTATTTTAAACACTTGCATCATCTGGGTAGAGGTATATGAGTTAGGTAATAGTTCAGGTATCATTCTTTTTTTTAATGAGACCTTCTTCCACTAGAGGGCAACACGTTCAAAGGAGTTGGTGTCTTACCTATGTCACTGCACATTAATTCAATCTGATTTTGTTTATCCAATGGTAGAAGTCAAACATATGTCCATACTGCAAGAGCTCTGAGAAAGATGTGCTGATGTTTAAGTACAAATGCCAAAGGATCTAAGGGCCTTCATTTTATACACACAAGAACATGCATACACACACGCACATAGACACACGCATACATGGAGACATGTTTGTTCATGCAGTGGGACGCTGTGTTTTCAGAAGAACAGCAGGAGAGATGGAGGAGAAAAAAAACGAGGGGCGACTGAGGCTTGGATGTGGGGTCTGCAGATCTGGTGACCACATGTCCCATTTTGCTCCATGCATGGTTATTGATGGGTTGAGTTTCATACTAAACAACCACGTAGGGGTTGAAAATAAACCCTCTGAAAACCCAGAGGAGAGGGTGGCAGTCAGGACAGGAGCAAGACTGAAGAGACTCCATGTATCCCTTAATAATTCATCTGTTATCACACCCACTATACACATAAACACACATGAACACAGACATAAACACACTTCTATAAGAACATGAAAACATTACAAATATTTTGTCTCTATTTAGGAGAGTTTTGCAAACAAAAAGTTATTTACTGCATGATCAATCAGGAGAGAGTTAGTTCTTGGTTGCTTTTAGCTATTAAATGGGTTTTGTGGCATTTCCCCTTACTGTGGCTCTGCTGTTCATTTACACAGTCATCTGTCTTCACTGTAAATGTTATTCTCCAAACTTAAGCTGTTAAATGGTGACAAGGAAATAATTATGTCATACTGAAGAAGAGTAAAGTTACATGCACAGGAAATGTTAAATTACATTTTCATCAGCCAGTAAAGCATGTAAAGAGGCAGTTGATTACCTTTCTAACATTGTTCCTTGTCTAAAAGAAGAAAGAGCTCTTTTCAAAAAAAAGGCTAATCTTCTAACTATGGAGGAGCAGAAAACCACATCAAACGCCACACACGTATGAATCTGTCAGCAATGAAGACCTATCAGTACAGTAGTAACTACCAGCCTGAGGGAGGCCTGTCAATTGACTCATAAAAGACTTTACCTGCTCAGAAACAGCACTGAACGAAATAGCACAGAACACCACACCTTATGGACTTTACACAGTCCAGAGCATAGAGCCTTGGTAGCAACACTTCAGTGGAGTGCAGACTGGGAGAATTTTTTAAATATGCATGCATAAAGGTAAAACTCAATATCAGCTAACAACCCAGAGCATTACCATGCCTTCATAATGAGAACATAGCAAAATAGCTGTGAGACCTGTGTGAATTAATGTATGTGTGTTTTGCCAGTGGAGGTGAGTGTGTATGTAAGGTCCTGGCCCACTGTGGAGGTAATGAACCTGTCTGTCTCATGTCAGGCGGCTGTCAGAGGCACATCTAGCCCCATCAATATTGTCCATATGCCTGCACTGAACACACGTTAAGACTGCTGACGGGAATGTCAGGAGTCAAGTAGAACCTCTTAAAATGTGGCCTAAAGGTCAAAGGTCACTGACTAATGAGTAAAAGCTTTTTTTTTTCTTGGGGTGGGGGATAGGGGGGGTTGAATGTGGGGGTAGGTAATGGTGTAGGGGATGAGAGGGGGGCACTCAGGTCAGAAAGAATGTGCAAAAAGACCACCGTTGGTAAGGGGGTGATGATGTGAGCCGGAAGCAGTGAGAAGGGTGAAAGAGGCAGAAAGGCAGTCTGATAAAGAAGGATTTAAAAAAGCAGGTGATTCAGTCCTAAATACAAGAGATTAAACCAAGAAATAGCTTGTAAATAGACTGCTAACCAAAACGTAAATTGACAACTATGCACTGTCAGGATTGAAAGTGTTGGCTAATAGTTGGAACAAGTTTTAATGGTTGTGAATGTTCTTCTCCACTGTGTGTCTGGTACAGTACCTTATGAAACTGACACTACAGTCACCTACAGAATTATTGGCACCCATGAAAAGAATGAGCAAAAACAATATATTGGCAAAACAAGTATTAGACACAATGATTAAAATTTTCCAGTCATATGGAAAAATGAGAATGACAAAGATCATTCTTATTAGAACGAGAAACAATTTTGTTGCCTTTGACCAAACGTTAGGTTGTACACATATAAAATCTCATCATTCATCACCATGGGAAAAACCTAAGCTTTAAGCAGAAAAGGGACAGAGGGTTGTCCCTTGATAAATGATAAAAGTGTGAAATAAAAAGTTGCAGGGAAGAGGATCATGATCATATGGAGTGCACACACACAGGAATTTGTGTGAGGTTAAGAAAGATCCAAAGATCACAGTTTCAGAATTACACAATTTAGTTGATTCTTGGGGTTATCAAGTTTCAGACCCAGGTATCAACAACTACCTCAATAACAACATTCTGTTTGAAAGGGTTACATGAAAAAAGATCTTCCTAAGAGCAACTCAGAAAATGCAGCATCTGATACTGACCAAGCGTTACTGGAACAACAATTGGAGTCAGGTGGTGTGGTTAGAAATCAAACTTTTGGTTCATGAAAACCATTTGCATATTTTGAGAAAAATAAGAACTGCAAATAAGGAATATTCCCAAAACCCACTGTAGAATATGCTGGTGGATCATCAATGCTTTGGAGCTGTGGTACAGCTTTTGTGAAAATTGAAAGCATTATAAATTCTGCTACCAGGATATCTAATTCTAAAATATGGGTGCCTCTGCCAGAATGTTAAGGCTGGAAGTGACAAGGATTTTTTTTTTTCAAGATAATCACCTCAAATATACATGCAGAACAAACCCAGCAGAAATACAAAATCGGTTTTGCAAAAGCCCAGTGTCTGTATTAGAACCTCCTTGAAAACCTGTGGTCTAAATTAAAAGATCACTCTAAAAACCTAAAACGTAAATCAGCACAAAATGTTCTACATGTAGGGGTGGTCCAAGATCCATCTAGAAGTGTTCTCTAGCCTTGTTATACATTACAGTGCTGTTATTCTCTCAAGGGAGGCTTCACCAAGTACTAATTGTGGGGTGCCAATATTTTTAAAACCAGGTTTTGCAGTAAAAAAAAAATACTCTTTCAATTCAAGTTTTAAAGCAACAATAGTGTTAAAATGAAACTATACTGTTAAACGAAACTATTTCTACAGCTCAAAATAGAATTAATTGCTTGTGTCATGTCAGTTGTGGTTACTAATCAGAATCCAGAACTATTCATACTTTAATAATGTTTCTGTGCCCATTCTCATCTCATAATGGTACTCATGAATGCAGATGGAGTTCTCTAGACGTTATGGGGTGGTGAAATTATTTCCAGCGTGAAGCTAGTGTCAGCAGTAAATTCTACGTGTGTTCGAGTTCATCTGCAAATCTCCTTCATGTCGACAAGAGTAGCCTGTTGCAGTCAGGGGAGGAGTTGAAAAGGCAGCTGGACAGTTTCCTCCCGTAGTGTGCTGCCACTGGCAGCAAGCATAAGCTTTTGCAGATATTGAAAAAATAACTAATAAACATAAACTAATAAAAATATAATTTTTGTTCATATATTTATGGGTACATATTGATTTGGAATTTGGAAGTGAAATGTGAAAATAATCAAGAGAAATATATAACTTTAAATGTCTGCATTTAAATAAACAATCATTTTCTTCTACGCAAATAAGGTAAAAGTTTCCATGAAAACAGATTGCACCCTATTGATGGTGTCCATAACATTATTACAGGACATAATATATGGAATACAAGCCATGGGCATTTATTAGACATATTGGAATAGGTCTTCAAATAAAAAAGAAACTATATCGTGGTCAGCATTGTGTCCAATGAGGACTAAGCTCTATCAGTGCTCTATCAAGATGACTGTGAGTTCATGCTGAACTTCTTTTCAGGTTCCATTATATTTGATTGGAATGTTCTACTAGTGAAGATTGCTGTTCAGTGCAGTTCTGTATGGTATCACTTTAAATAATGGCGTAACAAGTTGTAGCATACTATTTGACACAGTATAGTAAGATGCGATTTAAGACCATCTTTAGGATTACTATTTTTTAGCTCCACATATACAGTCAGGTCCGGAAGTATTTGGACAATGACAGAGTTTTTGTGATTTTGCCTTTATACACCACCACAATGGATTTGAAATGAAACAATCAAGATCGAAGTGTAGACTTTCAACTTTATTTTAAGAGGTTCCACAAATATGGAATTTACCGTTTAGGAATTACAACCATTTTAAGCAAAGTACTTCCATTTTCAGGGGCTCAAAGGTATTTGGACAATTGACTCACAAGAAGTTAATTGACCAGGTGTGGTCCATTCCCTCGTTACTTCAAGACAAATGAAGCAGATAAAAGGTCTGGAGTTGATATCAGGTATTGAGTTGGCATTTGGCAGCTGTTCGACTGGAGCTACCAAAATGAAGTCCAAGGAGATCTCAATGCAAGAGAAGGAGGCCATCATTAGGCTGAAAAAATAACATAAATCTATAAGAGAGATAGCAAAAACCTTAGGTGTGGCCAAAACAACAGTTGGGTACATTCTTAAAAAGAATGAAAGCACTGGTGAGCTCAACAACATCGAAAGGCCTGGAAGATCACGGAAGACAACCAACGTGGATGATCGCAGAATCTTTTCCTTGGTGAAGAAAAACCCCTTCACAACATCAACAGAAGTCAAGAATACTCTGGAGAAGGTCATTGTCAAAATCTACAATCAAGATATGCATCCATGAATGTAAATACAGTGGGTTTACAACGAGGTGCAAACCACTGGTAACATTCAAGAACAGGAAAGCCAGATTAGACTTTGCCATAAAGCATCTAAAAAAGCCTCCCATGTTCTGGAATAAGATTCTTTGAACTGATGAAACCAAAATTAACTTGTACCAGAATGATGGGAAGAGAAAAGTATGGCGAAAGAAAAGAACAGCTCAAGATCCAAAGTATACCACATCATGTGTCAAACATGGTGGAGGCAGTGTTATGGCATGGGCATGTATGACTGCCAATGGAACGGGCTCACTGGTGCTTATTGATGATGTGACTGCTGACAGAAGTAGCAAGATGAATTCTGAGGTGTATAGGGCTATACTTGCTGTTCACATTCAGCCAAATGCTACAAAACTGATAAGACACCGCTTCACAGTGCAGGTGGATAATGGCCCTAAACATACTGCGAAAGCAACTCAAGACTTTTTGAAGGCAAAGAAATGGAATATTCTTCAATGGCCAAGTCAGTCGCCTGATCTCAACCCAATAGAGCATGCTTTTCACTTACTGAAGACAAGACTGAAGGCAGAAAGACCCACAAACAAGCAGCAACTGAAGGTGGCTGCAGTGAAGGCCTGGCAAAGCATCTCCAGGGAGGAAACTCAGAATTTCAGTTTTGAGAACATGAGCTCCAGACTTCAGGCAGTCATTGACTGCAAAGGATTTTCATCCAAGTATTAAAATTATGGTTATATTTACAATTATCTCACTTTGTCCAAATACCTTTGAGCCCCTGAAAATGGAGGTACTTTGTTGAAAAAGGCTGTAATTCCTAAATAGTAAATGCCATATTTTTGGGGAACCTCTTAAAACAAAGCTGAAAGTCTACACTTCGATCACATCTTGATTGTTTTATTTCAAATCCATTGTGGTGGTGTATAAAGAGAAAATCACAAAAACTCTGTCACTGTCCAAATACTTCCGGACCTGACTGTATGTCTGTGTTCAGTACTTTTGGTACCAAAACTGGACCATCAGTTAATTATCACTTAATTATGGTACAGGTCAATGGAAAAATGGATTTGTAACAATGCTGCACTGTCTGGTGGAAAAGTCCTATTAACAGTGTAACATTCGTTATTGCCATATTAAATAAAACCTTGTCTTATATCCAACTCAGCAGCTATGTGTGGTGATGCTGGCTAATTGGTATACCAGACTTTAAAGTTTGATTTTGCACATAAACTTCAATCTGTTACAATCTTGCAAATTCTTTTCATTCATTCTTTTTCCATCTCTTGGTCCATCTACTCAGCTGTCTTTTCATTCTCTCTCTCCTTCCCTCTCTCTTTTTTTCACTCTTTCCCTCCTTGCCACACTCTTTGACCCTGACATGGTGCAATTGATTCACAAGAAGCTTCTAGCATCACTCTTCTCTGTCTTGGTGAGACTGAGGCAGTATATTACAGTGGCTCGGGAGAGGGAAAAGAAAGCAGCTCTTGTGTTGGGGAGTTAACCTTTAGCACTGTGCTTCTGCAGAGCTCTCTGAGACTTGCTTTGTTCCCTTGGTGTCTGGTCCCGGCCTGCCAGAAGTGTCTAGGCCTGTTTGAAGCCATGCTGCCTATCCCAATACACACCAGTCTGTAGACACTTACAAATGAATTCCAGGTTTTCCTGAATGTCTACATGAACATGTGGCAAATAGAAATGTAATAAATCGTTTAATTTTTTAAAGAGATCATTACTTACATTTATAAACAGGCATGTTTATGGCTTATGTGCCAATAGTATACAGACCCCAAAGCATACCCTGATGACCCAGTCTCTAAAGGAATCAGGGCACCTTTTACATTTATGTAGCTTAGACTACTGTGCTAACCTTACTAGTCAAACCTTAGGAGTTCTCCTGCATAGGAAGTGCTTTGGTGAGGCTGTACTCATGCGTGAATGCCAGGGCTAGTTCACTGCTACAGAGAGCTGAGTATACCCTTTTAATGTGGCAGCTAATTGGCAGTGCAAGGGCATAAAGTTACAACAACAGGAAGCAGTTCTCTTTGCAGTCTCAATATCACACCTGACCCTCAAACCCGTGTTTCCTTGAGTAGAGGCCAGTCTCCAGCAGGGTGCAGAAAAACACTGACATTCAACCCGCTAGTGTAAAAATCACTTTTTCTAAACCCTGTAGGACATACAAAAGATACCTTTCTTTTTACATTTCTTGTTGACTTTTTTCTTCATGCTAATCTGAGATGCAGGAAGAAAAATCATCATATGTATTTTAAAAATAAACACAGCGCCTGTGTAGAACATCAAGGGATCTTCTGGCTTTTCTTTTGCTTTACTGACACAATGAACCAGCGGAAGGAACCGGTCAACTCCAAAGAAAAATACCTGCATAGGCTCTCATGTAAGCTGGTCGCTTCAATAGAGGTGGTCTTTGTGTGGGAACACACTCATATAAGTTTGTGTGTCATGCCTGTGTGTGGGAGGTTTCAGTTATTTCAGATGTTTACAGTTCTCATCAGCTCTATTATGCTCAGGATGCTGTTACATTTTTTTCTGTCCATGATGGTTTAAATTTTAGCCCAAGGAATCCTTACTCTCAGAGTGGACTGATATCTTAAACTACAGTCCCTTAAAATATGATCAAATGTAAGAATGTTTATCTTTGTGTTTCAATTTGCTGTTTCCCCTTGTCATTTGTTTCTAAATAAAGATAACTTTAAGACATGGCATCATTCTTTACACACTGCCTTCATCATAAATCACACACTGCCTTGGTTCACAGTGCTTTATACTGTTCTAGCAGGATGTGTGTATTTTATGGGCTGATCTACATGAGAGAATGTGTCCGATTGTGTTAGTTTGTTTCCCACGTCTGCCAGGAATTCAAATCTTTCCCTGCTCCTAAAGAGCCACACTTGAGCTGTGACCTCATTTGCGAGGTGAGCACCTGCAGAGTGCAAACAATTATCCTATTAGTGTGAGAGGTGGCTGTCTCAGCTCGACCCTGCCTCTCCTTGCTGCACACTGCCACTCCTCCTCCACCACATCAGACGTGCAGGCTTGAGAGAAGGAGGTGTGCCCCAGAGATCAATGGCCTCCTCTTGGTTGATGGCGCACAGACAAAAAGCTCCTCTCAGACAGGCCAGCCCTCACACACCTGGATGGCAAGAGGAATCACAGGGAAGAAGCCAGGGCTTCAAAGACCAGAGAATACCACCTGGGCCAAGAGAATGCCCAGCCACAAACGTCTGCCTCCATGCAAACACATGCACACACAAACACAAATTGCAGCAACATACGTAACCACACAGGCAGACATAGAACCACACAATGCAGGACTGCTGTGTTTGATATGTACTGTTTCTCAATATCGAGATATCTCTCAACCTAATCCTTCAGATTTTACATTCAAAATCCAGGACACTGTGAACATACTATTAGCAGTAGCATTCGGGATTTGCTTCATTTAAACTCGCATCCTTCATATAATATTTTTTGGAATTCACATTTGCCATAAAAGTTTCATTAGACAGATGACATCAGAACATCATTCAACGGCTATCAAGATGCCATCCTCTTGCTCAATAAAGAACTGGCTTCTGTTCACAACAATTTCCTAGCAACTGTATTAAGTCTCGTCCTGGTCAAGTGTCATACATATTTTTCATGGATTTTGACATTGATTTTGGTTTGTGTTTACATTTAACCAATTCTCAATTAATTACCATTTGTAATAATCTCAGCATTTGGCCACTCAGAGGACACAGCAAACCCAGGGTAACAGCACAAGTAAACATTTTTACGTGTGCTCATGCCCTTGGCACGATAGTCAGACAGGAATGTAAAACCTTTTTGCAAAACAAGTAACATTCCAGCTTGCTTGCCACTTTTTGCTCAGAGCCCTGTTCTTGGCTGACAGGAGTGTTACAGATCAGCTCTAGTAGTCCAACTGCCTTGGGGTTCGACATGTATGTTCTGAGATGCTTTTCTGGTCACCACAAATGCAAAGAGTGGCTATTTGAGTTACCATAGCCTTCCTGTCAGTTTAAGCCAATCTGCTTATTCTCCTCATTCAATCTGCTTACCTCTCTCATCAACGAGGCATTTCCAATCCCCACTGAATGTTTTTGTTTTTTGCACCATTCTGTGTGTGTGAACTCTAGAGACTGTTGTGTGTGAAAATTCCAGGAGATCAGCAGTTTCTGAAATACTCAAACCAGCCCATCTAGCACCAACAACCATGCCATGATCAAAGTCAATGAGATCACATTTTCCCCATTTTGATTATGTATGTGCATGATTTTATGCATTGGGCTGCTGATACAGTGCTGGCATTTTTCTCTCTCTCTCTCTCTATGTATATACAGTCAGGTGCGGAAGTATGTGGAAAGTGACAGAGTTTTTGCGATTTTGCCTTTATACACCAAAACAATCAAGAAAATCCTTTGCATGTCCTCAAAACTGAAATTCTGAGATTCCTCCCTGGAGATGCTTTGCCGGGCCTTCACTGCAGCCACCTTCAGTTGCTGCTTGTTTGTGGGTCTTTCTGCCTTCAGTCTTGTCTTCAGTAAGTGAAAAGCATGCTCTATTGGGTTGAGATCAGGCGACTGACTTGGCCATTGAAGAATATTCCATTTCTTTGCCTTCAAAAAGTCTTGAGTTGCTTTCGCAGTATGTTTAGGGCCATTATCCACCTGCACTGTGAAGTGGTGTCTTATCAGTTTTGTAGCATTTGGCTGAATGTGAGCAGAGAGTATAGCCCTATACACCTCAGAATTCATCTTGCTACTTCTGTCAGCAGTCACATCATCAATAAGCACCAGTGAGCCCGTTCCATTGGCAGTCATACATGCCCATGCCATAACACTGCCTCCACCATGTTTGACACATGATGTGGTATACTTTGGATCTTGAGCTGTTCTTTTCTTTCGCCATACTTTTCTCTTCCCATCATTCTGGTACAAGTTAATTTTGGTTTCATCAGTTCAAAGAATCTTATTCCAGAACATGGGAGGCTTTTTTAGATGCTTTATGGCAAAGTCTAATCTGGCTTTCCTGTTCTTGAATGTTACCAGTGGTTTGCACCTCGTTGTAAACCCACTGTATTTACATTCATGGATGCATATCTTGATTGTAGATTTTGATAATGACCTTCTCCAGAGTATTCTTGACTTCTGTTGATGTTGTGAAGGGGTTTTTCTTCACCAAGGAAAAGATTCTGCGATCATCCACGTTGGTTGTCTTCCGTGATCTTCCAGGCCTTTCGATGTTGTTGAGCTCACCAGCGCTTTCATTCTTTTTAAGAATGTACCCAACTGTTGATTTGGCCACACCTAAGGTTTTTGCTATCCCTCTTATAGATTTATGTTATTTTTTCAGCCTAATGATGGCCTCCTTCACTTGCATTGAGATCTCCTTGGACTTCATTTTGGTAGCTCCAGTCGAACAGCTGCCAAATGCCAACTCAATACCTGATATCAACTCCAGACCTTTTATCTGCTATTTGTCTTGAAGTAACGAGGGAATGGACCACACCTGGTCAATTAACTTCTTGTGAGTCAATTGTCCAAATACCTTTGAGCCCCTGAAAATGGCTGTAATTCCTAAACGGCAAATGCCATATTTGTGGAACCTCTTAAAATAAAGCTGAAAGTCTACACTTTGATCACATCTTGATTGTTTCATTTCAAATCCATTGTGGTGGTGTATAAAGGCAAAATCACAAAAACTCTGTCATTGTCCAAATACTTCCGGACCTGACTATATATATATAAATATAAATATATATATGTATACATACACACACACACTACAAATATCAGCCATAACATTAAAACCACCTGCCTAATATTGTGTAGGTCCCCCTTTTCCTGCCATAACAGCTCTGACCCATTGAGGCATGGACTCCACAAGACCTCTGAAGGTGTGCTGTGATATCTTTGGTACTAACCACTGCATACTGGGAACACCCCGTAAGGCCTGCCGTTTGAAGATGCTCTGACCAGTTGTCTAGCCATTGCAATTTGGCCTTTCTCAAAGTTGTTCAGATCCTTACACATACTCAATTTTCCTGCTTCCAACTTCGAGAACTGACTGTTCACTTGCTGCCTAATACATCCCAGCCTTGACAGGTGCCACTGTAATGAGATAATCAATGTTACAGACACACACACACACACACACACACACACACATTCGTACATACGTACACGGTATATCAGGGATATATACCCATCTAGCTCGTCACCAAATTCATCTGTCCCAGTGCAGACCCATGCTTAACCACCAAAGATAGCCATTGTGCACATACTTCCACAGAAACACTGCCTCTAGCACACCTAATAGATATACTGTATATGTTCACATGACATTGGGGTGGCTGGGAACCTCACTGTAACACTGCAGTAGGAGCTGTTTGAAGCCAGCTGTCACAACCTGACAGGCTGTTGTTTTAGAGGCCTTTGGTATGGCCGAGGGGCCAAGGGGAGAAAAACAGCACCAGGAATGTGTACAAGTCAAGACCCAACAGTAAATCCGTCGTTCGCTTCCTTTCCCCCTCTGCAAATGAGAGCCAGTGAGCTTGGCCCAGGGGGAAGGGGGACGTGGGAGCTGCCCATTCCACACTCTGGACCAGCCAATCCCCCTCCCATAGCAGGCAACTGTTAAAACACCTGAGTCCAAACCTGTACTCAAGAACATCGCACTAAGCTGGAGTAAAGGGAGAATAACGCTCATTGTCAAGCTGTGTTTTTAGCTTGACGTATAATCACATAAGTTCAAAGATTACACTAAGAATTTAGCAATTCAGCAAGTTGAAAAGACTTCTCTAATATACTAGAAGATTCTTGTTCTCAGCTGGCTTGGGCCTCTATTTTCCTAACAAGTGCTCACACCCATGGGCTCCTCTTAGAAGAGAAACAAAACCATGTGTAATTACCCAGATCCGAGAAGACGCTTCAGGCATGGAAAGTATCTCTCTCTCTCTCTCTCTCTCTCTGTGTGTGTTTGTGTGTGTGAGGTGAGAGCAATCTAGCTTGCTACATCACTGACAGGGTCCACACACAAGAAAGCTGGGTTATGTGACCCCGGTGGTCTGAGAAGAACGGAGTGCTCGTATATCACCTCCCTTAACATGGAGAGTACTCCTGTGCAGGCTTTGAACTGAACACGGTTCACTGAGGAAACTACTGGTGCCCTATAGGAATAGAGCCAGAACCACTGAAAATCACCAGAAACTATGTGCTGAAATTTTATGGGGTTCACGGTGGAAAACTCAGCAGATGTTAGCACAAAGATTGCTTCGGAGGTTTCACACAGTTTTATAAAATTTAGTCTATGGATATAAAGATAGATAGATATAAATATACCGATCAGCCATAACTTTACAGATATTGGCAGCAGATCCTTTAAGTCCTGTAAGTTGCGAGATGGGGCCTCCATGGATCAAACTTGTTTGTCCAGCACATCCCACAGATGCTCGATCAATTTGAGATCTGGGGAAATTGGAGGCCAAGTCAATACCTTGAACTCTTTGACATGTTCCTCAATTTTTGCACTGTGGCAGGGCACATTATCTTCCTGAAAGAGGCCACTGTCATTAGGGAACACCGTTGCCATGAAAGGGTGTACTTGGTCTGCAACACTGTCTAGGTAGTAACATCCACATGAATGCCAAGACCCACATTTCCCCAGCAGAACATTGCCCAGAGTATCACACTGCCTACGCCGGCTTGTCTTCTTCCCATAGTGCATCCTGGTGCCATCTCTTCCCAAGGTCAGCGACGCACACTCAACCCGCCATCCATTTGATGTAAAAGAAAGCATGATTCATCAGACCAGGCCACCTTTTTCCATTGCTCCATGGTCCAGTTCTGATGCTCACGTGCCCATAGTAGGCACTTTCTGCGGTGGGTTAGCATGGGCACTCTGAACGGTCTGCAGCTACGCAGCCCCATATGCAGCAAGCTGCGATGCACTGTGTGTTCTGACACCTTTCTATCATCGTCAGCATTAATTTTACAGTAGCTTTTCAGTGGGATCAGACAAGATGGGATACCCGGTTCTCCCCATGTGCATCAGTGAGCCTTGGGCACCCAAGACCCTGTCACTGGTTCCTTGCACCACTTTTGGTAGGTACTAACCACTGCATACCGGGAACACCCCACAAGACCTGCCATTTTGGAGATGCTCTAGTTGTCTAGCCATCACAATTTGGCCCTTGTTAAAGTCAATCAAATCCTTATGCTTGCCCATTTTTCCTGCTTCCAACACATCAACTTCGAGAACTGACTGTTCACTTGCTGCCTAATATATTCCACCCTTTGACAGGTGCCACTGTAATGAGATAATCAATGATATTCACGGCAGCTGTTAGTGGTTTTAATGTTATGGCTGATCAGTGTAGATGTCAGGAAACATGCAAGGACTCACTTAATGAAGGACACTTCATGATTTTTAACCATTTATAGTTACATTTAATATTACAGAATAGGGCCTTTCGCACCGCTTTAGTTCCAGAACTAAATTTACAGTACTAAAGTACTGGGCGATTTTGCGCAAACTATTTCCCAGTACCGTTTAAAGGGTTGCATTCACACCGGCAATGGGCACTAGGAAGTGACGCAAGCCGGTCGACAGCGACGTCATTTGTGCGCGGCATTCATCAACGGAAACAAAGAAGAACGATGTAAACAACCGGAGGATGGAGGATGCTGTGATCGGAGCTGTGTTTTTGTTGTGTCTCGTGTCCATCTATCGCTGTTCTCCATACTTGCGAAATAAGTTGACACTACAGTATGTTTACACAGCGTTTTAAATCATGGTGGGTGAGGGCATTTTCGTACACGTTTGGCCACTCAACGTCTACTTACGTCATGGATAGTACCAGTTGTGCTGGTTAGACCTACCTGGAGTAGGAGCTAATTTGGTTCTCGAAAAAGGCAGTCCGGTACTAAAATCACACCCAGTTCCGGAGGTGTGAAAACGCCAAAAAGTGGGTAGTTCCACAATTAGTTCAGGTACTATGAAAAGGTTCCCGCGGTGCGAAAGGCCCTAATGACTGCAAGACATGTTAGTCCCAGTTACACAAAGCTGGAAAACTTGACAGAAAACTTACTGATGGGTACAAAGCACTCACACTGGAGACTCCAGAAATTTTAAACAAACATTTCCTTTAAGAAAACTTCACAATATCAATAATTCTACATTTTCCTTTGTTAAATAACAACACATTTTCTTACTCTGTTTATTATTAGGCTTAGATTGTGTGAAGCGTCTGCCATACAATTCCCTGGGAATGAAATGTTAGTATAGAAACAATACAATATTAGAATGAATACATTAATATAAACAGATCATTTATGTTACAGCCGGAACTAATGAGCTGCTACGGTAGAAAATTAATCCTCACCTTCTATTTCGAGAATTCAACATCACTGACATAGCAGAAAAGTTGCATTTTATCCTGAGCTCTGCTTTTGACAGCAATGCAAAAAAATGTTTAGAGGGGATGTCGTAGGCATGTAAATGCAGAACAGCCAGCTAATTGAGAGTGGGAGAATGAGAGGTGGTTGAAGTTCAGCGGCTGACTTCTGACTCCCCTCCTCTGCCCAAATCTCATTAACACTGACAGGTGTTTTGTGTGAGCAAGCACAGAACGAAAAAGATAATGTAAACATACAGTCCCCCCAATGCTCCACAGTATGGAAGATAGTGTAAACACATCACACACACACACACACACACACACACACGCACACATAGTTTCTCTAATGAGATGTAGTTTGAATTTGCTGTTAAAAACCATTAGTAAAAACATTCCTGATCAAGTTTGTGTGGGTAGCTTACTGCATGGCCTATAGGAAAAGTGATACTAATTATTCTGAGATAAGCCATGAAAAAAATGGTACTAAAATTTATCATTGATTTTCACTGATTAATATTTATCTTTCACCTGGAAATGTGGATATAGTGTATCTTTAAAAAAAGGTTAAAGGTAAATAATTGGACCATAATTACCTTTTAGTAAAGCTTGTGCTCCTTTCTAGGTAAACAATATACACTAAATGTACACTTGATGGTACCACCCCAATGACAAGCAATGGTACAGTTTAGTTACCTTTTCTTCTGAGAGTGTGTTTTTTCTCAGTGTTTGATAGTATATATGACAACAAGCTGGTCACCCCAATAACTCATACAGTTGAGTGCCAGAACCAGCAGTTTGGCCCCTGTGGGCCCCTCTGTGGCCCTCCAGGGCCCTTCACTCTCTCCACTCCAGGAAGCAGGGCCCTATTTCTGTCGTTCTCTCCACCACGGCTGACAGATAATATTTTTCTGCTGAATCCGTGTCTATAATCTTGCACTTCCATGTAGAGATCCCATTACGGCTTGACTTGAGTGGCCCAGCTGTTCAAACAGAGTGATTAATTAAAGGAATTCTGCTTGTAAAACAATCCTCCCCCCTTTCTTGCTCCTCTCCTCACAGAAATAGAGCTCTGTGCTGGCCAGCTTACAACATTATTAAGGTCCTGGATGGGTCCATTGGGCTGTTCTGCTCGCATTAAAGGCTGATTCTCCCAGAGGTATCCCACATTAGCAAGACAAACACTTGAGTCGTCCATAGAGGGGGTGAAAGGAGGGGGTGCTGCAGAACTGTTCTACTGCTCAGCGCTGAGGCAGGTGAGCTCTCATGTTGCAAACTGTGAGCAAGGGTCATTCTCTCACTCTCTCTCCCTTTCTCTCTGCCTGTCGTGAGCAGTGCAGGTGCTCGCTATTCATCACGTGAAGACGCATGCTTAAAATCCCATTAGACCTGAGTGCGTGGTGACCTAGCTCCCTCATACCGGTGTTCAGTGCAGAGGCCAGGGGTCATCTGAACTCCAAGCACTACAACGCGCCCTTCCATTGGTCTGATCCAGATGTTACCAAAGGAAAGAGCAGTGAGATGCAGTAAAGAGACTAAACTAGAGTGGGCCCAGCCGATGTGTACACTGTGGTCTGCAGTGAGCCATAAGCAGGCCTTCCATTGTCAAATGAGAAGTTGGTTTGTATAAGAAAACATCTCTGACCCCAGAAATTAGCAGTGTTAAGATAGCTGCACTATTAAGCCCTGTGCAATGACCCAAGAGCGCTGAAAAACATTCAATTCCATCCTACTCAGGTGAGAGTTAGGCTTTTTTGACCAGGGACAAGCCCATTACCTTGTGACCAGGGTTCATACTTCAAACACACTCTGCTACTTTTTAATCCTACAGCCCACCTGCTTGAACAGAACAGCAGTAAGGAAAGTGTCATGTCCCCCTTGCTAGTCTGGCTCTTTTCATCACCCAGCAAGATTAAGGGCCAAGACAGCAATATCTTATGTTAATACAATAGAAGCAAATATTAGGAGAAAAAAATAAATAGGGGAAGGTATGAAGTGATTCAGATGAATGTTAGGCATATTCATGCAGCCGTTGCAGTTAGCCAGTCAAGAGCTTCAAGTAGTACAAGTAGGTTGATTTGCCTTAACCAAAATCAAATAAACATAACAGAAAGGAGAACCAACAGTGGGCTGAGATCGGGCCATGCTGCAGTCACAAAATGTGCAAGTGGACAAAAAGCCCAGGGTCCCCAGTTTGTATTACTATCTGTGTTGAGTTCCAAATATTCTCCCCTCTTAGTTTCCTCCCAACTCCCAAAAACATGTCAGTAGGTGGATTGGCTACTCACATAGTAAAAGAGTGTGCATGTGTGTGGTGCCCTGTGATGGACTGGTGTCCCATCCAGGGTGTATCCCTGCTTGGTGCCAAATGTTCCTGGCATAGGCACCAATTTCCCCAATACCCTGACCAGGATAAAGCAGTTACTGAAGATAACCAAATGAATGAATCATGGAGAGGGAGAATCACCCATGATGGCTAGTGCTAAGCCACCATAGTTCATGAATGCCATGGAAATGCAGGGGAATTATGCCACTTCAGAGCAGCTTACAGCAGCTCTGCTTTGTTCCCCTGCTTTCAGGGATTCCAGGGTGGTATCATGTGATTCAGACCGGATATCCCTTTGTCTGTGGCAACTGGCATTTGCTTTCCTTTCCCTAGGCTCCAGGATGGGTGGCATTCTAGCAGACCTTCCAGATAAAGACCTGGGAGAATGTTGGCTTGGGCATCAGAGTATCTAGAGTGGATGACGTATTTAAAGCAGCTTCCAGCAACCTTCCTATGTACTTATGTGTACTTATGAACTTCTGTGTACTTATGAACTCATAAATGAGACAACTCTCCTAGATTATGGCAAACCCGGTTCCAATTCTCCAACACCCAGGCCTCATGTCTCAGCTGTGCTCATTAAAAGTACAAAAATAAGAAAACTCTGTTTTTTTTAAAGGTGTAGCCTACAAAAATTAAAAAAAAAAAAAAACCTCTGGCAAACAAATCCTAAGGCAGAACGTGCGTGTGCTGTTGATTTGGACCCACTGTTCTCTCCAACAAGGTCTTCAGGGAAACAGCTTGGGGGCTGGGGGGGTGTGTAGGTTAAATTGGGGGGGGGTGGGGGGGGGGGGTGTGGGATGAGAAATAAAAAACATCTTGAGCTGGAAGCCTTCTTCCACCCTATCAAATCCCGGCTGCACCTGTGATGACAACCTTTCGAACGCAGTGCACTGATTGTGTAACATGTAGAGGGGGTGAAGGGGCATCATCAAGAGGGGGGAAAACATCACGAGTTTCTACTAAAGTGTAAATCCCTGATAAGATCCATGCAGTTGTAACAAAAGACCTGTCCATAAAAAAGAACTGTGTTCAAGAAGGGCAGTGGTGGAGAAGCAGAGGCTCGGTGTTCTCTTCCATCTGTCGCTTTCAGCTGTGCCTCACCAGTTTAAGTCATAACAGTAACCATGCCATAATCACATTATTGCACACATGGTGAATTTGACAAGTGGGGGGGAGTCATGTGCCGGGGATTTGGCTGCACTTGTGGACACACGCACGCTGACACACACACACACACACACACACACACACAGTTCTTCCAGCTGTGAGCTCACCCTCCAGACACGTCTGTGTGTGTGTGCGGGCATGTTTTTATATATTGGTGGGGACCAAATGTCTCCATAAAGTTAGGAATATATGACAGTTTTGACCTTATGGGGGAAATGCTTGGCTGGAAAACCTTTTTTTTTTTTTTTTTGCAGATTTTATTAAAAAAAGAGACTAAAATAGGCAAAAGATTTTCTTTTGGTTACTGAGGTTAAGATTTGGGTTAGGTTTAGGTGTAGGCACAGCATTAATTAACCACAGAATTATTAATTATTAGGTAATCATTATTGTCAATGGAAGGTCCTTACAAGGATAGTATAAACATGCTTGTGAAATGTTAAATCCTGGACTACCTTGCACTGCTATTCTTACTCAGCATTAGATGAGAAAAGCACAGGCTTACAAATATATGAAGGGCCCTCAGAGGTTGTTTTTTGGCAAAGCATTTGAAGGTTTTTTTAGCTGCAGACATTCAGAGGAAGCAGAGAGCAAAAAAAACAACCAAATGCAAAGCTCATTGGTGAAGCTGCACTGAAATGGTTATTTATGACCCAAATACAGTATATCCGCTCTCCTCTCACTACGATACTATACAGTGATATTTCCATATTTCTGTCTAATCTTAATTCTACAATCCATGTTTACTCATGGGTTGATCAGCCTAAAAGCCAGGTGACTCAGGAAACTCTTCACTTTGTCACTGTATCCTATATTTTCTGAGCAACAGCTGTGTGTGATAAGAAAAAGTATACTTGTGCTGTCACAGAGCTCAGACAGGGATACAGCCATGTTATCAAGCTCAAAGAAACAGGAGGGTTAAATGAAGACAGAGGCTCCCCGCCTCAGGATACCGTGCGAGTGGGAAGAGGTCAGTGTTTGAACGCTTTCTCTCTCCCTCTGTTTTCCCAGAGGTGTGGCTGCACTTACGGCCACACCGCTAACAAGATCAGGCTGCAGGGTGGGCCGCCATTTGCCAGCTGTGCGTGCATTTGTGTGTGAGAGAGTATTTGTGTAAGCATGTACGCATGTGTTTGTGAATGTGGAGAAGAGTGACAGCTTGTAAAGCTGAAACATACATGTAGGTAAAGAAACTGCTAAAACATGACCAATTATCATTTAAACAAATTTGGAGCTTAAAGGCCTTATAGTTAGAAACACACTCTCAGACAGAGACTCTGGAGCTGCAGAGGTTCTAGGTATTGTCAACATGTTTAGCAGGGCCCTGATTTATTTCATAGACAGAGAACTCTGGGTTTCCCCTTCCATCCCCTGAGTCCAGCTGCTTCCCTCAGTGCTGTCTGGATCAGAGCAGGGTGCAGGGATCGGATACACATTCAGCCACACAGCCACACACACGCATGCATGCACGCACTCATGCACACACACATACACATACACACACACACAAACACCACACATACACATAGGAATACCTACCAAATAAAGAAAGCAGATGTACTTCAATCCCCAGATCTGCAAAAACAGACCACTCAGACTTTCCATGCAAAAGCCGATGTAGAGCTTTCTGCTCAATAACGTGCTGACTGAGGGAATCAGAAATGACAATCACACCCATCTTACAACACTCAGATCAATGGGTTTGTGTAAGTAGTGCACTTTCCCTCAAAATATTTTGCTCTGATTAAACACATGTGCGATAACTGCATACCATTGAATCATGTGCAGTAACAGGAGATCAGAGTGAAACATTTTTTTGAGGATTTTAAGGATCATGCTGGGCACGATCTCAACATATTGCAATGTCTCGACTTCCTGCCCAGTTTTTTGCTTTATAGTGTGGTGGTCAAAACATGAGATAAGCCTCACACCCCAGGAATCTGTGGAATGGCTTTGTTTGACTTGCCTTCAGAGAGAAATAGTTTGTGACGAAGGTTAGAAATATGATGCCCATACTTGTCTCCTATCTTTGAAGATGTCAAAAGAGCCAAAACCATCAGATGTCTTTCTTCGTAATAACTGAGCAGATAAGATGTGTCCGAGGACTGTCGAGGACCTGCCTACTTTTTTTCCACAGAGACTGTTATCTTGTTGCTGCCACACAGGGCTTCTGCTCTGTGAGAAAACATGAAATAAAAACGTGATCAGTAATCGTAAATGTCTCAAGATAATCCTTATCGGTCTTTGTGAGGAGCATGTGGGTCTCACCACACTAATGCATGCTGCACATTACAGACATGGAAGAAGGCAAGTAAAGAAATCATGTGTTTCTGTCATGGTGACCAAGGACTTCTCTACTGTTTTGTATAAAATCTAGTCAGAGACAAGTTGTAATTTCTGTTCCTTTTGAAGTGTGTCTGTATGGGAGTATGTGTAAATAGACACACATACAAATACATAAATGGCAGGCCACAGAGCTCTGGGTTAGATGCATATTCCAGGCTTCTGTCCTTGAAGGCACACTGGATCAGGCTTTTTCTCAGCTAACCTCTTCTAGGCCATTGGCTTACAGGTAGTCGTGGGGAAAGAATGTTTGCCTCACTTAAAGCTCTGTTGTCTATTTTCCAAAAAAAAAGCCTGTGGTAATTACCAAATTTTCTGATCATATAAACAACTGTTCCAACATTCCTCCTTCTAAACGACGACAACAACAACAACAGTGAGCAGATTGGCATAGTGGGTAGAATTGCCAACTCACAGCCTGGAGTGTCTAGGGTCTCTGTTTTGATCCTGGGGTTACACGCTATGTAGAGTTTTGCATGTTCTGCCCAGGTTTACTCAGGGCTCTCTGATTTCCTCCCACCAACTAAAACATATCTGTAGGTATACTCTAATTTGTCCCTAGATGCGAATGAGTGTGTGCATGGTGCCCTGTGATAGATTGGTGTACAATCCAGGGTGTATTCTTGCCTTGTGACAAGTGTAAATGAGTGAATGAAACTTTCATATGCAGGATACTGCCACAGCGTCAACAAACAATCCCAAATTTCACCATTCCCAGAATAGTGACCTGTTGCCATGATAAACACTACTCTGGTTCATCTGTCTCTAATCATTGCTCATTAGTCACTACAAACTCTGCCACTCCTCACTTTATTGCTGTCTGAGTGGTGCGTATCTAGGCCTTGTATTTTTCTTATAGTTTGCCACTAGCATATTTTCTGTTATTCGTTTATATTTTTTGATCACCCCTTTGTTTTTATTGCCATGATTGGATCTGTTTGGTTTTCTTGAATTTCCTTGGCTCACAGCCCAGATTTCTGAAATTAGCCAGGGTATCTGCGTCACCTTTGCCTTCACCATTCCATGCACCAAAGGTGAACAGTGGATTGAGTTACCCAGGACTGTTTACCCCATTTTGCAGGGCCAGAAATCTTGGAATCTTAATTTTAAATGGCCACAATCTTTCACCCTAAAATCCTATATTGGAATGGCAATCTAGTCATCCAGCAATTTTAATAGTGTTACCCTTGGTCCAGGCTAGTAACATCTTCTGACTGACCTACTTTTTTCCTGAAGCTTAGCACAACCATTTCTTCAGCAGTCACTGCTGGGATATTTCAATTCAAACGATGCATGGAGGGTCTTAAAGTGCTGCTTCGCATCTGATTTTTTAAAATACAAGTCATTCTGTCTGAAAAGAAGGATATTTATTATATTTTATTTTTCACCTTTTATAGCCAAGTATTTTCTCTCCCTCACTCCGATGGTAGCCTGTAGGTTCCCTGAGATACAAATGGGGGTTACAGGGGTTTCGTGCACAGAATCATGACTCATAGAATATTTCAAAAATAATGATTAAAACCAACCAGTAATTAATTTACCAAAATTTCATTAGCTTAGAATATGTATTCAGTTTGGATGATTGCCTTTTTCTTCTTTCTTTCTTGAGCGATGCAACATCCATACTGTTGTGGGCTCAATGTACATTTATTCATAAAAGCATCATTAAATGTGTAAAGAGAGAACCCATGTAAGATCAACTGTGATGTGTGATGTGAGGTATTGCCCTGAATATGATATATGTCGAGTCAAGTTTTTGATCAATTTTAATCTTAAAATAAAAATGGTCCATAACATTTTGGGGATTATGCACTATTTTAAAGTAATGTACTGTAAATTTTCCTCTAATTCAATAAAAAGGTTATGGGGTGGAGTGGTGAGAAATTTGGGCCCTTAAAATGAGATAACTGACCAAAAAGGTTACCCCTGTGGTAGCCTTTTAACTTTGCACTTAACTTCTTTTTTCTTTATTTTGGTTTTGAGTCTGGAGAGCAAAGTGGTATTTATCCAGGAACAAAAATGTAACAAAAAACATGTTCATCCTTAACTGTTCCAGAACAAAAAAGTTTTTAAAAATGTTAAGTATGCATTAAATAGATAACCAAGCACTTGTGAGAATGAGAGAAAAAAACTTAAGTTAATTAACCCAGACTAGAGATGGGAATTTTTGTACCCAGCTAGCACATCTCTGCATTTTTAATTTGATAACTCTATCGACAATGGGTAACATTGAATTTAGACTTATTTTGATAATAACAACATCAGTAAATTATTATAAGCTATTTCATAGCTATATGCTGGAGTACAAACAGTAAAATTCAAACCTGTGTGTGAATATGTCCTTATCATTACAAACAAAGCTGCAGTATGTAATAGCTTTCCAGATTATACTAGGTCTACATATAGCCTATATCAAAGGAACAGAAGTAATCGTTTTTCTTTTTTTTTTTTAACTGGTTCACAAATGTTACATTGTGATTGTTACACAAGAATAAAAATGTTAAAATATTGATTTTGCTCAGTGTCAACAGATTTTTTTTTTTTTATTTTGTTCTTGAGCCATTAATTGAGGTCTAATATTGGTGCTCCATAAGGAATTGCAAAGGATAGCTGTGACTCCATATTTTTATCTTATCTGTTTACCTTGGATTTACACTTGGGATATTTTCTGGACCAGCTTTAAAACTTGTTGTCAATTGTTGTGCTGACTTATTTATTTATCATTGTAAACTATACTTAAAACGCAAGTAAGTTATTGGTCTTACTATTGGTTTGAAGTAAATTCAACTGAATATGGCTTTCTAAAAGCTAACTTGTTCCTTCCTAAATTACGGCATAAACACTCCTGGGTTCACCAGCACACCAGGCAGCCAAACTCTTCTGAGATACAGAAAGTCCACTAATCATTAGGATTTAGGCCTACAGTAATGCTTTTTTAATTCCAGTCTATTTGCTGAAAAAAGCAAATGGTAGCTGCTAATGTTTAACTTGGTATATCTCTGTGATGTTTCAGGGAATTTTGCAACAGGAGGCAGCCATTTGGCATGCAGTATGATAGCGTGGCAGGTACCTCCGGGCTTCCAGAAGCTTGATAAGAGTGTGTGTCATGCTACAGATAGTACCTTGGAAGCTGTGAAACCCAACGCTTTGCAGGATGGACGGCTGTCAAGATAACACACCTGTGTACTGATGGAAAAGCATGATGTCAAAACAAGATTAAAGCAGCATGATTTCAAAACATGATGCTGAGCCACATCAGAATGAAAACATACAGGAAAGGCTGGAGCAAGTTAAGATAAAACATGTGTTTGTTCTGGGTTTGAGTTTGTGATATTATGTGAGAAATGCTGCTCAGATCTGGGATGTATATCAATATCAGACTGCATGTACAGCATACTGGTGTTGATGATGATGATGAGGAAGCCTTGATCAGAGAAATCAGCTAGAACTGATTTAAGACAAGAAGATCTTAATCTTACTCTTCATATTTAGGTTCCAGTGCTTTATTTTCCCACCACAGGAGATAAGTTGTTGTCACGTAATAACACTCATGGTCTACTGGCAAAAAAATTCCATCTCAGACTAAGGTCAAGAAGTACAAGATCTGCTGCCCTAATGTTTCACCACAAACTGACAGGATCAGATTTGTTACTGTGAGTGTGGCTTGGTATGCCATGTGCTGGTGCTTTACTTACAGCAGATCAACCCCAGGTGCTAGGATTGAGATAAAGGGTTTTTTGCGCTACATGAAGTAGTGGATCCTTTGGCACCCGAACATGAGAACTGTGATATTTCTATAGGCCATTAGTCTAGTACCAAAAGTCCCAGTGTATGGTTTTTACATACACAAAATAGCATGACCTTATAATACTAGGGGATGGGGCTACTAGCACTGTGCATTGCAGATTATGCACGTGAGACAGCATATACAAAAAAATAGTTGCCATTTTTAAAAGAATTTTTCTGAAGGTTGTGGGTTGGTTAAGTGGAATGACCAGATATCAGATCCTACAAAATATCAAAGTTAGTCCAAAGTAAATTCCATAGTAAAAGTTAGAAGTTATTATGTTATTACATGATGAAATTATGTCATTTTTACTAATGTCACCACAGCTTATAAACTGGAGGAAAATGGTGGAAAATGAATTAAACCCGTAAAATTCAGCTGGCTCCTGTCTGAACCATCTCTGTGGAAAAACATCTAAAAAATGATTTGTTCTTTTGCACTCAACTGTCACAGTGATACCTCTCCTAATAAGTCAAAATGTTGTTATGGACACATTATGATTCTATATTTCATTTGTAGTACCTTTGCAACACATTATATATTAATTTGGCCATAGAAGAGAGCAGCCACAACTACTGAGAACTAAGCTTCTGAGAGGCATGAGCTGCACTAAAAAGTATTTCACATTGATCTCCCTGGCGTACATCTAAGGCTGCTAGAGTGTTTGAGAGTGGATTGACTGCCATGAGGTCACTCGATGATTTACAGACACCAGCCCCTACGGCAGTGTTGACATTAGCAACAAGACGAACACATTTGAACAGAAAAGCTGTTTATTTGTGATTTACGTTACCTCGTAATGGTGTTCCGCTTTACAAGCTGCACAATAATGACTCTCCCAGGTACCATATCTCCCGAGTGGGCCAAACAAGAAGAGTAACGTTTACACATTTCCAGAAATCTAAAACCTTGGAGTGCTTGGCTCCAATCCACCAGGTCCTATGTCTGAGAGTGTTTATGAAGTGACTTTAAGTGGGAGTCATTACTGCTCATTTGTGCCTTTTTGCTGGTAGAGCCTGATCTTCGGGTTTTGAATCCTGACTTGATTTGAAATGCTGATGGTCCCAGCAGACTGTCACTGAGAATTAAAAGAAAAAACCAAAATGTTCCAATTTCCAATTATACAGACCAAATCTGTAGATTAAAAAAACATCACAGACCACACTGAACATCAAAACATCATTTTCATTTATGACTTGTAGTAATGTTTCTTCTTTATGTAGCAGCAAAGTTTTCTTAACAGTATATTTTACTTTAGGATGTTGGGAAAAATAACCAAATAAACTTTTTCCAGCCAGGAACAGGAATGTTCCCTCAAGGTTCAAAGTCAGCAGAGCCTTCACTACCCTGGCCTGTCCGGTGTTTCAGGTGAACATGTTTTACTGAGACATGAGACGCAATGGGGAGGAGGTTCAGGAAGAGATTTAAAATTTTAAGAGAGAGAGAGAGAGACTGAGAGAAAGACAGAGAGAGAGACAGGCGCCCGCCCCAGCTTTGACACTTTGACACACCCCAAAGAGCGCCAAGAGAATTCAAACAGCATCTCTCAGATGTTCCACTTCCTCTTGTAAAGCAGAGGAATTCTTTCATGTTACAAGTGCTTTGTTTTATTGCTGTGGTCCAACAAGTGGCTTGTAGGCCTGGTGCTGGGCCTATAGCCCCCACACTTCTCCAGGCTCAGGCCTGCACTGCGCGCTGACAGAGGAGTAGGACAAGGGAAGAGGAGGAGGAGGAGGAGGAGGAGAGCAGGGAGGGAAGGGAAGACAGCTCTCTCTCAGACCTGGCAGCCAGTTCATCAGTCCTCTTGTTATCCCAGCTGCAGAAAACCGCGCCATGGTCCATTCTTTCCGAAGAAATAACACGATGAGCATTCCAGTGTAAAGTGGCATGGTCCACAATTTATGGCATCTCTTCCTTCTTCCTTCTTCCTTATTAGGGCCTGATAGCAGCCAGGCCTTTCTTTCAGGCACAACAGACAGAAAACACAGACGCAAGATCTTGTGTTCACAGGCCTAGACTAAGATATTCAGAGGATGACCAAGCGTCCAAACTATGACACCAGTACTGGAGTACTGATGAATCCACATACACTGCTTCACACACTGATCCTGTGGGAATGTGGTAGTGTGTTATGTGAGCCAAAGGCGGTGTTAGGGAGACTCAAGAGACAGACAACAGCAGCGAGAGGCTGAATTTATTGACTTCCTTTATTCTTAAATCAATTTCTTCGAGCCAGGAACAGCAAGTGAAGCATACTAACTATTAAAAAACAAGAAAAAAGTAAAAAGGACAGTGGGCTGAAAGAAGAATATCACAAGTATGTCAGTATGACAAGTACAATTTAAACCTATGGGGATACGCAACAGTGTAGCCCTCAATGACCTCCTATAAGCGTAAATATAATGAATATAATAATCATTTACGGCCTGGTGTCTAGTTAGCCAGCTCGGATTAAACCATCTTTTCTATTAAGTAAGACAGAACATGACTCATGGCTAAATATTCTAACATAAAAAATTTATGCTACTCACTAATCATACAATCCAGTAATAAAAAAAGTCTTTAAATAACTATTGTATTCCTGTCCATAAAAACAAGCATTATGTGCATTGTGTGCATATATATATTTTTATATATTATATTATGTTATAATTTTATATTATATGCATATATATATATATATATATATATATATATATATATATATATATATATATATATATATATATATATATATATATGTATGTATATATATCTTCAACTGTCCAGTTTTTTTTTTTAAATAGGAACACCTGAATACTTGCTCATTCATGCAGTTATCCAATCAGCCAATTGTGTGACAGCAGGCTCACTGAAACTGGACAGTTGAAGAAAAAGTACCAGGCAATGTTTTTCCAATCAGTTTTTCAACTGTTTCAGTGAGCCTGTGCCCACTATAGGCTCAGATTCCTTTCTTGGATGAACGGAGTGGAACCCGATGTTGTCTTCTGCTGTTGTAGTCCAACCATTTCAAAATTCGACGTGTTGCAGATGCTTTTCTGTTTACCAGTTTAGACTTCCTGGCAGCTCGAACCAATCTGGCCAATTCTTCCAGTGATCTCTTTCATCAATAAGGCTCACAGGATGCTGCTCGCTGGATGTTTTTTTTTATTTTTCTCACCATTCTGTATAAACTCTAGAGAATGTTCTGCATGAAAATCCTAGGAGATCAGCAGTTTCTGAAATAATCAAACCAGTCTAGCACAACAACTATGCCACAGTCAAAGTTACTGAGATCACATTTTCTCCACATTCGGATGTTAGATGTGAACATTAACTGAAGCTCTTCACCTGCATCTGTATGATTTTATGCATTATGCTGCTGCCACATGATAGGCCAATTGGATAATTGCATGAATGAGGAGGCATATAGATATTCCCATTAAAGTAGCTGGTGAGTGTATAACTTTAGAAAAATGAACAAAATGTAGCTTAAAATTGCAACTATATGGAAGTAACCATTCTGACTAACCAGAATCACATTGGTATCATTCCACGCATGACAGTATAATGCCTGAAAGTAATGCCTACTAAGTTTTTACATTAGAAATGGTTTCCTGCCAGCACTTTAGGTTTCCCAAGGTGAAATCATATTGGCAAGCTGAAATGATAATATACCTCCACTTTGAATTAAAATTTATAAAATATGAACTATCCTTTCTATATAACAATCATTTATTTAAAAATTAGCTTACATAGCATGACAACGTTATTTCGTGCACAGCTAAATAACACATTGAGGTGAAATAGCCCTCCATTACTAGTTACTTACATTTACGCAAAATTATGCGAATTACTTTTTTTCCCTTTAACCAAGCCAGTTTAACACCATTTCTAAATCATTATTTAAAGGTTTAAATATCAGAAGTTCAAGAACTGCTTTTATAACTGTTGCATATTTGTGCTTCATGTGCATTATTGCAACTTAATATGCACACTCATTCACAAACAGATAAATGGCTACAAAAGACTTACAGGTGCTAATGTGCTGATCCCCCATAAATGAAGTAGTAATCAACAGATGATTTTTTTCTTCTTCCACAATTTAAGATTTATGGTGCAATTAATTCACGGTATAAATAATTCATGGTAATACATTTGCTATGAGCATATGCTGCTCACTACCACTACACCGAAAATCTAATTCATGCCTCTCCACAAAATAAATAAATAAATAAATAAATAAATAAATAAATCATCAAAATACAATGAATAACAGCTCATGTCTTAAAAAAAACTAAGCCACAAGTTTCTAACTCTGAAACTGCTCAGAGGAAATGATGTGGCTTAACAATAGTGCTTAGGTAATGTGACCGTTTCTTAAAGGGCACACATCAATCCTGGGCTTTGTATAAAGAAGACATACAGCTCACATATGGGCTTTTTATTTGATACACTTGCTGAGGACGGATAGTTACATTCAGAGTTAGGACACCTTGGCAGCGCACTCAAACTATGTTGCCTCTTGCTTTTGTTGTCTGTTCCAAGAATCTCACAATGTTAATGGGGAGTGCATTGAAGTCCAACATAAACGTTCCTATGGATTCAATCATTTGTCAGTTCCTCTCTCTCTCAAGCTTCTCTTTGCACATTGTGCATCAGGTCCATAGAAATATAGGGGAATATGCATGAGCTAAGGTTTCAGAAAATGCAAAGGCTCAGGAGGTTCTCTCAGTGCGTGTCTGTGCCAATTGAGGCTTTAGTGCACCTGTGCCTGGCAGGAGTATGTGAGAGAGCACAGCATTAACCTGGACTTCCAGCACCTGCACCCTGCTCCAGCTGCTTTTACGCTGATTTACAGAATGTCTTCATGCTTGATTCATTTATGTCTTGGGCTGGGAGGTCAATCTTCTGTGTGTGTGTGTGCACCTCTGTGTTTGGCAAACGTTCCACTAAGACATTCTGTTCACAGCCAAATCTTAAAGCACAGTAAATTAAAACAGGTGTGTGCTGTTACATTTGGGCCTAACATGTCCAATGTTGCCGTGCTAAGCCTTTTCTTTTCTGCCTTGTATTATAAAGCAAGTTTTAGCGAGAAGGGGAGCTTCAAAAGAGAGAGCTGAAAGTGGCAATTTGAGGGCCAGATACATGCTGCTTCTTCTCAGTGGGGTAAGGCTATTGAATTTTGCCTGACAGGACCACAGACTCAGTCACCACACACCCTGCAGTCTTCCCCCAGCATAGCTGGATTAACCATAGGCCCTTCTTTTCTTTCTTCAAACATCTCCAATGCACAGAAACACAATGGAATATATGTCTCTCTCTCTCTCTCTCTCTCTTTCTCTCTGGTTGCAATTGGGAGATTTACTTTCAGTTCTTAATCAAGATGACCATGACATTCAGCTTTATACTGCTGACTGTAGTTAAGAAATATTTATCTCCACATGCCACTATCACCTTGCACTCACACACAAGGCAGAAGTCCCATAGAATTGTGGACACAGGGAGCTGGAATGTGGGATTCGTCTCCCTCTCCATTCTGCTGTCCGGAATGAATCATGCTCGTTTGATGAAACTCAAACAGAGCCAATGTAAGCAGAGTCTTGACGAGAAACACCAAAAACTGTCAAACTGTTGAGGTCTGCAGTCAAAACTACAGCTGTGGATAACATTTTAGCGCTGTCATTTTCTGGACCTTCTCTCTCCCTTTCCCCTCCTTCTTCTTTTTTCCTCAAGCTCTCTCTCCCTGGTTGGAATTGATACCAGCCCATGCTTGTAAGAGTTACAGTACCCGAGCCCTAATACACTCCAGACATCCTCACTTCCTAATGACTCGCTATGCTCCGAGCCTTTCCGGGCATGCCTGTGGCCGCCAGCCACGCTTACACACATGGTGTCCAGACAGAAAACACACACACACAAACCAGCAGGCACCTGATAACACCTATCAGTCAAGAGAAGCTGCAGGTTAGTGATTCACCACAATGGCACAAGCCCATAACCAACCAAAGCATCCAGGGCAAATCCCCATACTAAATAAAAATGGCTGATAATCCCCAGAGAGACTGTATGCTTTTCAGGTATCTGGTCTTCATTAAGTTTCACTACTCTGCACTCTTTCTTCTACTGCTAAGGCATGTTAAGCATAGGCAACCGGCAAAAAATGCTGCAGAGTAAACCTAGAGCAAACAAAGACAGTGAAAAAGCCTCACTAAAAGACTTCAACAGGAACACTTACCCGTGCTTTAGTCCAGGCGCTGCCATTTGCTTGGTGCTACCTGCAATTTCAGATTAGTCCTTGGGGCTTCCTCAGCGGGACAATGTTGTTTGTTAATGTGATTTCCCCTCTCATTTCTAAATCACTGCTGAAGGATTATAGTGCTTTTTTGCATTACTGGATCCTTATGGAATTTGTGGCAAATGTATTCTCATTGAGAAACAAACCATTCATCCTTAAAAGGGCTATGAAAAAGTTGACCAAAGGGCAACCAGAGCCTGTATTCTTGAAGCATCTCACAGTAGGACAGCAATTTCTGGATCAGTTTCCTTTCAGCTCATAGTGCCATGTAGCAGGAAAAACACAGAACCACAGAGGTTTCCTCCTCTCCTAGATGATAAACCTTAATGCAGGGGTTTTCAAACTTTTTGCAGCCGTGGACCCCTTTAAGTGTAAAAGAAACTCCATGCACCCTTTCAATACAGACTTATTTATGAACATAATCCCAATATTCAAAACACTATGTTCATTATTTAAATGTGTACAATCATATTTTGGCTATATTTAGAGGCATATAGCTTTTTATTTTTACACAACACATTAGATCCAGGTTGACAGTAATTCGCTTTTGAGTTGTTGATGTTTGGATTAAACTCATTCAATTCATGTGACCAGTTAAATACAATAATAACTATAAAAACTCAATGAATATAACAACTTTGAAAATAGTAGGTTTGAAATTTCCAAAACTGTAACAAATAAAAAAATTAATTAACTAAAAACCACAGAAGCCCTGGATATGCTTCACAGACCCTACTACTGCCTTAATTAATATAAAATGATAATTATGCACTGCATCTTTACCAAAGTTCTCACAACTTTGCTCTAATTAGTGTTGTGCAATCTCTAATCAAAGCCCTCTAAATGCCTACATGATTATTACGCAACAAGAATACATTTAGAATCAGCATATGAAGTATATGAATCACATTCTAGCGCACTGTCACAAAAATTGCAGTCTAAAAGTTGTATGAATTTGGAGACTGCATGGGCTGAAACACTGTCCACTTGCCCTCTATTTATACCTGTTTAATATTAAATGCCTGTTGTATTCCCAACTTAAACCTTTCTAAAAAAAAAAAAAATAAAAATCATCTTATTTCACGTTTCATAACTTCCTTTCTAACTATCCATTTCATTAACTGTCAATATCATACGTGTTAAATAAGAATGAAATCTAACATTTGTTAGGAAACCTCTGAGGAAAAGTTATTTCAATTACTAGTCAGGGCATAATTCAGTGAGATCACTTCTACATGTCCTTACATTGATGTCAAATGTATACAGCTGTGTTGCAAACATATGCCAAGTTCATCTTGATGCCTATTACTAACTCTTACGACAGAGGGAGTGGCCATTTCACTTGGATCTGAATGTAGGAAAAAGTGCAAATGTATTTTCCCTGTGGGACAAATGCATCATGCAAGTCTACAGATGCAAGTCTACATAAATACTATTCAGTGAGAGGTGGCTAAAGATCCAGCCTATACAATTGTCTGTGTGCACTCCAAAAAAATACCATGATGATATGATTTTTGGTCTATACTTTGGCATGTTGATGTAATCGTTTTTTGAGTTAGACCGTAGTTTACATGAATACATTCATCATTCCTAACAATACACAAACCCTGTGTAAACCTTGATTGTTGCTATTGCCTTAACAAACACTTTTAATTTTATCACTCCAATCAAGTTTAAAATTACACAACCGGTCTTCAAGACAAGCCTTTTGATCTGGTTATACTGTTGAACTGACGTGTTGCCTCCTACCAGCAGAGGGTGCACACAATGTACCCTTATCCACCTGGTCATTTTTCAGGGCTATTGTTATCGCCACAAAGTGCCCTATTGACTTTAGGCCACGTATATCCGTCCTCCCTCATGCTCTCCCCATTCTGTTCTTACTCTGTACAATCACACAAACATTCACAGACATGCTCAAGCACACTTTGCTCACACGTTGTCATGTATCTTGCCTGGTGTGCCCACTGATGTCCACCCCAGCTGAAACACACACTGAGTTTTACATCCCCAGCCACTCTGCCCAATGGCACTACATCATTCATTCAGCTGTTTCTCCTGACCATGTTCATCTCGGAGATTCAATCACTACCACATAGATACATTGCAGGTATACAATTACTGGTTGTAGCCCATCTGTTCTCAGCCCCCTTCTATCACATTCATCAGGGAAAAGGAACCACCCTAAGACAATTACTGACTAGATCTTACATGGGTGGTGGACCATATCGTAAAACTACCATGTCAGTGTCACTGCTGCCCTGTCAGTAATTGAATCCTGACAAAATGCACCTCTATAGTAGACTTACTTGATAAATTCAACAATGAAGATAGGTTCATCATAAGATAAAACATTTTATATCGCAGCACATTTGTATTGGGGACATTCCGCATAATCTTAGTCTAATAATAAACAGATTTAAAATGTGCTGTTTTAAAAAAGAAAACATACAATCATTGACATGCTGAAGCTTTCTGCTAGAAGACATTTATTTAACATTATGGAAAGTGTCAGCGCTTTGTAAGAGTCAGTAAGTTTTCCACCACAGGAGGGCCTTCAGGATTTTATGCTCTCCAGTTTCTCTGTAAAATGATGAGCTGCGTTTTGGTTTTCTTCATCTTATTAATTTCAAGAAAGAGAAAAAAGAGAGGCTGGTGAGGGAATGACCATATATATATTATAGCTGCTATAAGGTAAGTGATAACAGAAACTAACTTGTCTCGTGGATGTTCCACAACATTAAATGTAACTATAAATGGTTAAAAAGTATGACATGCCATTCATTAACAAATCAAAAAGTTGGCAAATCACTGTGGTGTAAGAGGAAAAAAAAACACTTTGTGCATGCTGTTAGAGGAAAATAATCCATTTCAGTGTGGCGATGGTATCACATCACCTTGTCTTGGATTATTTACCTATAAAAGCATGCGGCTGTTATGTTTTACTGTTTACATATTACATTTTGTTTGCTCCCACTGTAGTCAGTGCATTTTAATTGACTGACTGATTTCAAGGTTGTCAGTAATATTTTGTGTATACAAAACCATAACAGAACATTTATAACAGCACATTTTATGTGACAACTTTGCAAGATGTCTAAAAGTTAAGCGCTGGTGACAGACAATATTTCTAATAAAAAATATAAATGATTTAAATATATCTTTTCTGACTGAATACTGCTTACTGTACCAAATAAGGAAAGATTTCTCCAAACATTTTTCATTTTCTCAGATCTGTTCAGGCAAAAGGACCACCTGGAGGACAAATGGTTAGGTCATCTAGGGTAATAGAGTGACAAGAGTGGGTACACTCTGTCAATAGCATCTGGCATTGTTCTTCCTGCATGTGCACTGATTCATCACCTGGAGCAGTTAGCTGAGAGGAGCAGAGACTGTTCACCATAAGCCCTTCAGCAACCCCAAACACAGCCTGTATCCCTAACCTCCTTTGACACTTCAAAGCCCAGTCGGCCCAGAGAGGCAAGGCAGGGCCTGGGGAATCATAGGAGACAAAGGAAGCGATTAAGAGATAAAGATCAGTCTGAGATATGACATTTCATCCCAGGCAGATCCGGTGGACACACTCCATTCAGAGAACAACACTGTAGAGGAAAAGGAAAAGGCAAGGCAATGCCCCCCCCCCCCCCCCCCCCCCTCCATTACTGCCTTCACTGTCTGTCTGCAAACATGGGAAAGGGTCGACTGCTCTCCAACAATCGCTTCTAGCCCGTGCTCCCAACCAGCCCACTTCAAAAAAAAAAACAAAAAAAAAAAAACACAGCAACAAGGTGACACGACTTCAAAGGAAGGAACAGCCTAAAAGCCACATTAAGAGGGAGGCCCACATTGTCAACCAGTGTCCAAAAGAAACACGCACACTAAAATTACTACATACAATTACAGATACTTTAACTTTATATTCTTTTGACCTAATAGGCCTATATAATATTCATCTTGGCTTTAATTTTCTTTCAAAAGTTATTATCAATACAAAAGAAAGGAGTAAAAAAAAGTTCTATTGTGGGCCTAATTGCCACAAGGTCAAGTTACGGATCTAGTTTCACATTTGTGCTTTCAAACTGCAGCTTGCTAACCCAGAGCACAGTCCACCTGTCTCTTTCAGGTGAGCTCAGTGGCAATATATTAACAGAGAACCTTTGAGAAAACAAGCATGCTGATTCATACCTGGTATCAGGAACCTTTGCCATGTGTTTTCACATGAATGTCAACAGAGGCCATGTGCCAGAACACTTCTGATTAGATTTAACTAGAGTATTTATTGAGTGGATCTTTTCTTTTTCTCACAAGGCAATTGTAATGTTTGCACTTGTCACAATTAGTGCTTTGTTGGAATCATCTAAGAGTTTAAAATCTGGAAATCATCCCATCATAAGAACTGAAATTATTTGGCTCCCAGTGAAATTCCTGTCAGGCAGATGCAGGACCTTCAGTCCAGTGAACAGCACACCTGTTGGAACAGTTAATAGGGATGCTGGGAAGAAAGTAGAGGTCAGTGCACAGTTAGAGGGCAGGGAGAGCCAGGAGGCAGGGGCCATATTTTAATTAGTTGTGTCTAATGAAACTGTACAGCAACTGAGTAGAAAGCCCCACCACTGAGACTCAGTACCTACTGCAAAATTACACTGCCACTCTAATAACAAAAGCGGCATTCCATCCTCACAACAATACCAGCTCTTAATACCCAACTTCCTCTGCACAAGGAAATTTCCACTGTACCAGTACCCAGTAACCTATGTCTGGGTTGAGAAGTCAAATTTAATTTACAAGAAATTTTGAAATTATTTGTTGCATAGTCATTTAGATAATATAAATAGTACTCATAATATAAATATATATTTTTATTGACTAATACTGTGTTGGTTTTATATGGAAAACATCCTCAATGTCTGCCAGTACAAGCAGCTTTTCCATAAGTCTGTTTCCCCTACTGAACAGAGAATCTCTCCAGAATTGCTTAATGTACATAAATATCCATGTAACAGATATGTACATATACATATGTAACATTAAACTGTACTTTTTGTTGTGACTGGGGGAGGTATCCTCAAGTGTACATTTAAAATAGAATAGATTTTTATTGTCATTGTTTTGAACAATGAAAGACTGTTTAGCAGCTCTCAAGGTTTTGGCATAATAGACAAATACAAATAAAAAATAAAACAGACAAGAAGAGAGGTATTCCAAAAGGTAATATATACAATGGTTAGTGCAAAATATTGTAGTAATAACTGGAGCAAATTAAACAAGAACAACAGTGCAGAATACAGTATACCTAGTGTTGTTGTATACTCTATGAATGTATATCAGGATATATGAATAATAAACATTTTATTATTAAATAAAAAATTTTCTACCTTTAGTGTGTACCTATTACAAGGTAATGTGAATTGTGTAGTTTACCTTTATAAATGCATAAATGGATCTTAAGGTCCACTTGAGTACCTTTAATTAGCATTAAAAGGTACACTACATACGCCTTTCCAGGCAAAAGATACACACTGAAGGTATAAAAGATGTACCCTTGAGGATACTACCCCAGTGACAAGGAAAGGTACAGTTTACCGTGAGCGTGTAGATAAGTGACAAAGTGTATTAGTAAGGTATTGGGCCACCACAAGCCACCAGAACAGCTTAAATGCACCTTGGCATATATTCTACAAATCTGTGGTAATGTAAAGAAGGGATAAACTTCTTCCAAAATATATTCCCTCAGTTGGTGTTTTGATGATGGTGGCAGAGAGCACTGTCTAACACTTTGGTCCAGAATCTCCCAAAGGTGTTCAACTGGGTTGAGGTCTGGTGACTGTGAACCCCTGTGCCCTGTAGATGGAGATGAGTCATCCTGGGGGAGACCACTCCCATCAGGACAGAAATGTTTCATTGTAGATCAGTTAGAATAACTTAGTATTGATTTGCAGTGACATTTTCCAGTATGAGGACAAGTGAAGCCAAACCATGCCAGCAAAATGCCCCCCAGAACATAACAGTGCCATCGGACCCCCTCACTATAGAGATCAAGCATTTGGGCCTGTGCTGTTCTGTTTGTCTGCTCCACACTCATCCACTTGTCAAGAATACGGTGAAGGATAACTCACCTGACCATATCACATTTTTACACATCGCTCTACACCAGTGCCTGTGGTTTTTTGCAACACTGAACTCTCAAATGTGCATTCTTCTTTATAATGCATATAGAGTTTATGCACTGCGACACTACTATAATATCCCTCTTTGTGTGGTTGTGGATGGATTGTTCTTGCTGACAGTCTGATCACGCCCTGCATTATAACTCTCAGTCACCTAAAGAACAGCTCTCTTCTGTTTTTACTTACATATGGCACTAATGCATGAGCATATCAGTCATTGAATGTGTGCTTTGAACCTCAGTTTCCAAGCCTATTTACTGATGGCTTTCCCATAGACATAAATGTAGATGTCACTTTAGTTACTGTAGGATGTTAATTGCTTAATATATAATTATTAATATATTATATTATATAATTACAGTACACCTATCCAGAAGCATCTGCACTCATGTTTCTCTACTCATTTATTCAGGCTTTTCCTTTGTCACCCATGTCTGTGTGTTTGGGCCATCAGTAGTTAGTTCTTGATGTACTTTAACTGTTTTAATACACACACTGAGTTTGTTGGCGGTACAATCAATATGTCCAGTGCTGCAAATGGACAGCCTGTTGATATCATTCACGTGTTTATGTGGTTTTGATTTCCCAGACAGAGTGTGAGTGCTCCTGACCAGGTGCTCTTGCAGGGCATTATGGAAATGCGACCGTGACGCCTCTGGCCATAACCCTTTCACCTGGACGAGTTCTGGAGGGAATCCAGACTCACCAGGATTAAACGGGTTGTCCCCTGTTCAGCCAACTGCTGCATGGCAGTGTTCTCTCTTGCATGACAGCCCATGGCCGAGTGCAAGTCTCAGGTACCATGCTGAATCACAGAGGTGTCTCATAGGAGCAGAGGTGCAAGCAAGGGTGAGAGTGTGTGACACGGTTAACCTCCACAGATGGAAAGCGGCTGCTTCTAAAGTTTCACCCCCCTTGGCTCGCACTCTACACACTTGGGACCTGCGTGTGAATGCAGCGCAGTGAGTGGGAGACTGAAACAAGAGGCTTTGACCTCCAGCTGCACTGACATCGGCTGTCAGCACCCAACTCACCCCCCACCCTCCACCTCCAAATAAACCCCCATCCAATCGGCTATAAGGGGCGGCGCAAGGGTGCAGGATGAAACGGGTTTGCGCTGAAGACCGCACAGAGCGAAGACTCTTTCTCAACAACAGGGGCTTTTGAGTGCCCAATCTACCGTAGGAAAGCACTCTTTTATCTGAAGCGGCTGCTTTCAAACAAATCAAGTGACTTATTAAGCTGAATCAAGTCAGGTGTGCCAGTTCTATCACGAAAGACTGGAAAGAGAAAAAGAGTAGGATGGCAAAAAAAAAGCAGGAAAATAATTTAGCTTCACAAAGGAACAATTTTGAAATTTAATTACCATCAACTATTTTTACACAGACAGGTGGGCTGGGTTCATCCAGAAATACAAGGTGATGTCTTTTCTGAAGGATCTTCTGTGTATAAACTCCTGAACTTTGAAACCAAAGTCCTTGTAAAAGGCCATCTTGTCTAATGGCTAATCTACTATATGAATTTTTTATGACTTTGTTTTAAGTTTGAGAAAGCATAGACATCAAATGTTTTGTTATAAAAGAATACCTTGCTTGAAAGAACAGGTAAAATACACTTAAAACTATAGTAGTTAAAAATGATTTTTAATAATTCTGATTTTTCTTTTCAATATCCAACTTTATAAAGCTCTCTAGTTTCACATTCCATTAAATGGTTAAGTAGGCAAACACCAGAAAAAGATTGAAAGAGAGACAGAACATAGAGGGATAGAGAGATAGAGCTGTCTTTTCAGTCTGAACTGAAAAGCATTATGTGGTAACATCACATATGACTACATGATTTACCTTACATAAATGTTTAGAGTACAGCGCTTCCTGTCTTCTCAGGACATTTTACAATGTGTGCCTTCTTTGTGAAGACAAGGCGGGATAATGAACTGCCCAACAATTACCATAACTTGGTGATTTTATCTTACTGCAGTAGAGCAGTTGAAATGTGTGTAATTGTTGTCAGTTGGCTTTAAAGAGTTCCCCTCTGCCCTCAGCCACTTCAAAATTAAATTCTTTTCCTTCTCTCTGTCCGCTGACGAGTCTCTGTGTGTATGTGTGTGATAGGCAAAGGTTCAAAGAGAAAGCGAAGCTACAACCTCAGGCTAACTAGAGCTTTACTGAGGTGTGCAGTCTTTGTTGGCCCTGAGGGAGAAGACTGTTACAACTGCCAGGTAAATTAACACTAAAAATACTAGCCAAAAATAATAGATATATAATTAGGTGGCTGTCTTACTCACATTAAGAATGGCCTGAAAAAATGCATTTGAACAACAGGGAGGTTAGCTTTTTCAGTAACCCAAAAGTATTTGGTTGTTATTTTTCATTATTTTAAACTACAAGGCACTTTTTCAATAAGCCAAATGTTATTTTATGTTTCACAGACCTACTTTTTCAAAAAAAAATCCTTGGGATATACACCATCACTGTTTAAGTTTTTCAGAAGAAAAAGGCTGAAAGTTGAAGGTAAATAGATTATGCTAATTAGACTAGCCTCGTCAGAAAAGTGTCGACGGTTTACTTAAAACTGGAGGTGTTTACCTTTAATTTAAACGGGTTTTGTTAAACTGTCCACTTATAACCTATAGCAGAGGTACTCAACTAAAATTTGTTTAGCTCCTGTTTCATAAAATTCATAAAAGTCCGGTTTAATAAAATTTCATATTAGCCAACCATCATGACTGAATGGTGACAGGTTAGCTTTAATGCTGATGATTAGTTCTTGACTATAAATAGCCTAAAACACATCGAATTCGAACTTTTCTTCTTCTTTTTCAGTTCGGGCTGATAAATACCTTGCTGTGTCTGCATCCAGGTGATAAACCCTGACCCACAGGTTATTATATGTACTTGAAAAGACACGCAGGTCATCTCACTGATAAGTTGTACCGACATTATTTCCTTTAGCATGCTGAGCTCCGCCTCCATTTTACACTCGCGCCGCTATCCGCCAGTTCAAAGCGCCGCCATCGGCATTATCACTGAATATAGCCTGTAGTCCTTAAGGCCGTCCAACTGTAAATAAGCGATGCAGAAAGTCTATTGTCTCTTTGGGGCCACAGGTTGGCGACAGGCGTCTCTTTTCATTCGGCAGGAGCTGTCGGAGACAAAAGCAGGAGACAGTCGGTCTAACCTTTGATTCCTCTCAGAGAGAGGTGACAGCGTCTCAGCACACGTCTGCAGCCATCACAACGTAGCCGCCATGTCGGCAAATTTGTAAAGGAGTCACACTTAATCAGCTACTCTAATTGCATCTTCATAAAGGAAAGCGAACTAAGTGCGATTTTAAAACGCAAGCTGATGATACTTGCAAAAGCCGGCGTGTCTGGAGCTCTTCCGCTATTTTTATATTCATCTCACGTTGTCTTGGAATTTCACAATTTATTTAAAAACACATTATGGGGACATCTAAAAAAAAAAAATAATAATCACATGTCTAAAAGTTGACGAAAAAATGTGAATAAAAAATCAAAGTACATTTATGATTTCTTCAACTGATTTATCACACAAATCAGTTAGTTGATCATTTCACACAGTGCTCTGTTTCCATACACAAATGATGCATTTGTTGCATTTGTTCATCTGCTCAAATAAGAAGTTGGCTGGGATGTTAAGCATTTCTCACATTTTTTTTCTTTTCCTTTTTTTTTTTTTTGTAAATGTGTATAGTATGAAAGAAATAAATATTATCAGTATATATATATACTTTATGTTTGGTGATTTTGTAAGCTATTTTCTCATTAAAACCCCTTATACAATCTAATATACACCATGAAAAGTTGTACAGCTTCTTCTTAATGTTTAAAATAAGGTCTCACTTTTATTTTTAATATGTAGATATAAATATATATATTTTGTCAAAATATATGCTCATATGGTCAAGGAAACAAAAAGGAGACAAACAAACATCTCAACATAAACGTTATAAATAAGCATCCAAGTGAAAATATTTAGATATACAATGGGGCCATTAGATCTTGCCTTCATTGCGCTAGCATTTCTTAATGCTAAACTCAGCTAGCGGCAGCCACAGCCCTCCACAACCATTTCCTGGTAGTTTTTCAAGACTACCCTGTCAGTCTCATCCAGGTAGAGCATTGAGATGGCACTCAGCTCGGTGGGCACACAGCAGGCCTTGGGAATATTGCTATTCAACGAGTTGACCAGTGTTTGTACAATAGCATGGTTCGTGGAATTCAGATGGTCGGCTAGAGGGAAAGGACAGTCCCCGTGGCAATAGTAGGCCTGATAGCCCGGTGGTGCCACTATCCAGTCATTCCAGCCTACGTCGCTGAAGTCCACATACAGCGCATGTCGCCGACAGTTGCGGTTGCGCTTGCGGCCTCGCTGCTTGGGGCTGCGTTTGGTCCTGCGTGTCAGTGGGTGGCCTTTGCCATCATGGCCGAAAGTGACCAACAAAGGACGCAGCTGGTCCCACTCTTCTTCTGAAGTGTGGTGCAGTGAGCGGCTCATGCGCACATGCTTGCCTTGGTGCCGCGGTGTTTGGTTCAGATGCAGAACCTCCACAGCGAGTCCATAGTTTGGTAGCCGCTCATGGGTCCAACGCAACACAGCCGGGCTCACGTCAAAGCTTTCCCAGCTGGTGGTGTTGTGGCTAACAAGGCGTGTGTCCAGGAGGCGTGTGATCAGCTGCCCAGGCCGCGGCGGCTTCAGCACCTCATACACATTGATCCTATGGAGGTCCTCATTTCCCAGATGCTGGGACTCCAAACCAGGCTCCTCAATCTGCTGCCGGTACAGTCGCAGTTCTGCCGTGGAAAGCAGCTCATCCTCAGGGATGCCGCTGAGGTTAAAGAAGAAGCGCAGAGGAGTCTCAGTGCTGTATGGTCTGTCTGACGGCACTTGCTCCATGTGCTCTGAGGTGAGACGAGACACATATGTTATGTAAGTATGTATGTAAGTAATTAAGGTTAGCATTTCATAAGGGTAAGGGTAGCAAGTAAGGGTAGGCACTTCAAATCAAGACTTTCCCTTCTATAATCTATAGACTCTAGTGGCCCAGCACTCTCATTATGTTCCCAAAACCTTATCAACAAAATCCCTGAAACTTGTGTTTCTCCACCTGTACTAGACTACAGAATGCCAAAACAATTAGATGCTACTAAGGAATTTGAAGATTATTTTAAAGTAAACCAGAAATTTGCAGGGGCCAGAAATGCGAAAGACACCTTAAGTGATACATACACATTCACTTTCAACAGTGTAAAGGGTTTATGCAACTAACATATAACTACATTTAAATACATACTTCTTTATCAAAAGAATCTGAAACAACCACCCCTTTCCCCCAGATCTTCAGGACTGTTTACTGTACCATGGCTGCACAACAAACAAAGGGGAAGGCAAATTCTCTCTGCTCAATCTGCAGATTTCTGGCAAGATCACCTCTGTAGGAAAATGAATGTTGTGCTTGCCATGCTCTTGTTCAATTTGGCCATGTTATTTCACACCCAGGACCTGATCTCGGCCAGGTGGTTCTTGTTATTGTGTGTGTTTTTGATTAGATCTGTAGTTTGTTAAATAGCAACGTTTATCATTTTCATCAAGAATAATCATTAACCTTTCACTCACATGGTGATGGGTGGCACAGACACTGGTTAAATACTGTTGTAACTGCATTCCTTGCATAATAACTGAACTGCTCTTTCAAAGTGTTTCTTAAGTGTATATTTTTGGAGTAAATACTTTGCATTGTTTCACACCTTGTACATAATTCTACTTGTGATAAGATGTATGAGCTCTTTCACTGATAACAATAGGAATTCTCTAAGCAAATTTCTAGACAAGATTCTAAGCATTCTGCTTTTCTCTTGTGCTCTCTGTGTGCCAGACAGGCCAATTTAAGACTGGCCTTAAAGACTGCCTTCCTAATGGCAGACATCTTTGCTAGTCTTTTTTTATTTACTCTCCTCTGCAGCATCCCTGCACATATGGCCCCTTAATATGATCTTTTTCAAGAACAAATATTGCCAACAAAATCAATAAAAGACAAAATAATGAGTATTCCTGGTGCCATGCTGGTGCCCCTTTATCACCTTGGCACTGTGCATTTGTTTTTTCAAGGCTCCTGGGCACTCTGTCTGCCTTAAGTGCCCACACTGTTGGCAGCAGGACTTTATTTAGAAGTCTGCAGAGTAGCATTAAAGATAATTGCATGTTGAGGACAATCCCTCAAAAAGATCCACATAATTGAAGACAGAGGTACACTGCTGTAGAGCATTTTTTTATAAGTGTTTGCTCTGAATAGTGTTTGAATATCACTTGCAATAATACGAATATACTTTTTTATTTCTTGAGTGGCACACAGAATAGCCTAAATGGGTCTTACCTTCATGATGGAATGCTCTTACAGTGTTGGCTCGGCTAGTGGACTTCTCAGGGTATTCAAAGCTGACATTGTGAGCTTCAGCCTCTTCCACTTCTCCTGACTGCAGCCTATAGAGGTCGAGCAGATACTGGGGCACCACTGCTGAGCGGCTGGGCCGCGGCCGCCTCTGCAGGCCGAACATGTGCAGCAGCGTGGCCTCAAAGTCCCGTAGCAGTTCATGACTTTGACCCGGGTGATTGCTCAACGCCTTCTTCTTCCCTTCCTCTGGTATTAGACTAGCATGGCTGCTCTCTCCCAGTACAACTTGGCATAATAAAATGACCATCAGCATTCGATTACCAGGAATCATGTTGTCTCTGGTGGACAGTTGAGGATGAGACAGAAGGGACAGCAGGAGCAGAAAATGGAAATGGAAATACAGAAAGAAGGAGGAGGAGAGAGAGGACACAATGTTTTAAGATAGGTTTACCTTTCAACAACACCACCCCCAACAATTTTGATGTCCCTGCATTATAATTCCCAGTGAAAACATTTTAGGAGGTAATAATTGCTCTGTCTTGCTTGTTTAAAGGTCAGTGATCACATACGCTATGTTCTTTTTATCTACAACAACATCCTTAAAGCACTAGTAAAAGAGCAGACAAACTATTTCTGAATGGAATTTGCAGACCCATACATTCCCCTTCCCTCTTCCCCAGCAGGATGATTAGACAAATAAGACAGGAGCAGCCTCAGGGTCAGAGCAAACTCTAACTCGATAAGAAGCAGGATCCCTACAAGCATGACCTGACTAAGGCCAAACAAAGGACTACGTTCCATGCATTTCAAACTTTTAGAGCAAAAGTCAAAAAGGCACATTTATTATTGTTTTACTGGAATGACCAATGTTTTTAAATTTTTCTAAAATATAGCTATTTAAATCCCAAGAAAGCAGCTGTGACAGATGGCAAAATTGGTTAGGTGTGGTCCACTTACCGACAGAAAATAAAGCATGGGGAAACAGTCCATGTTTGTTGGGAGCCGATGCAGGACGGGTTCCTTAAGGAAATGCTATGTGGTGCTGGGAGGCTGCTTGAGACTGGAGAGAGTCTCCTCCTGAAAGATAAAGTTCCAACCAGAAAGCGTTATTGATTTTTCGTGTCCTACCAAGCTAAAAAAAAAAAAAAAAAAAAAAACCTTTTCGGTTCATCTAACAAGAATACACCCAAAAAGTATGAAATTAACAGTTCCATTACTTATGGACAGACAATTAATCCTGATTACTCATCACAGCTCTTTAAAAGTCCATGATAGCATGGTACATGATAGCAGAGTCCATTGAGCATTAAAAAGGGGAGCATTTGTAAACAAACTTCTTCCTACAACTTCTCACAAAAGCAATTTGGTAATCCCCAGCCTCCGCCCAGAATTCACCTAAACTGGCCTACGAAGTGAACTTGCTGACAAAACATATTGTGCGCTCAAGCCCATTACATCTACTGTATGTTGAATGAGGCACACAATTCCCACCAAAAAAAGCATGAATAAATCATCTGAGTAAATACATCCTCAAAGTTGGACACAATTCCAAATACAGTTATATAAGTTGGACATAAGTACAAATAAAGGTGAAGAAGGGCAGGGCCTAAAAGATGGTACACGGTTGACAATGACCAGAGTGCAGCTGGATTGCAGTTGATGTACAGTCACCCTTATTTAGAGGGCATAACTATATGTATGGTTAATCACTGGTCAAAGTACAGTGCTAATAAAATTAAGAGTGTTTGCCCTAAATGGCCCAAATCAATGGGTCAGAGCAGCAACGCATGCATTTTGTCATCTTTTGGATTCAGTTCTACTGGATCAAGCCCAATCATTACAACAGAAATGATGCATAACAACAAGAACGCAGCGTGAGTGTGTGTGTGTGTGTGTATGTATCATGAGTACCCAATTGTTAGCATGTTTTATTGCTCCATTTGCTTGTTCTTCATGCAATCAGGGAATGAGTCTGGATCCAGATCATGGTGGTGACCCTTGTCTGACCCTGTATTCTCAGTCGTTATAGTGTGCGGCTTGGATGGGGTTTGCATGTGTGTTTGATCATAGGGCTTTACTTTCCAGAGATAAGTTCAATCAAACTGGTGTCCCATGTGTGAGGTGGGGTGAGGGATATCAATTTGCTACAGTTTTTAGTATACTAATGTAGTACAGTTTACTAGGTGCCAGGGCCCATAATAGCTTAAATACACAAAAAAATTTGCAAACTAAAATAATTTCAAAATGTAACCTCTCGTGTTCCATTTTATCAGTGCAAAAACTATGAAGAATTAAACATCATAAAATGCTCATTCTCATATAAGCACACACACACACATACACACACACACACACCTGGAGTAAGTTCAGACCACAAATTCTTGCTTGAAAACCAAATGTGCACTGTCCAAAATATTTACAGGATTTTATGTGAATGTGCTTGAGGATAAAGAAGAGCTATGCAAGCTCTTTTGCAATGAGAGCAGCTTATGGTGCAATTTGGCTCCGGCAGCTTGCTTCCTCTGGTTTGGCAGAGTTCTGTGGGCCTCACAGCATTTGACTTCACTTTCCCTAACCTGACTTAATGAGAGCGGACTATGCACATGGCCCTTTAGATGTGTTTCCTGAGGAATTTGACAAGGAACGGGGGGAGCAGGTTACCACAGGAACAGACAATAGTAAGGACCCAATTTTAGCATTTTATCTCTGTCACGCTTCATTCAGATCTCTCCAGAATGCTCTTCAGAACTTGCCGCTCAAGCTCCAAGAAGGTTGTATTGTGTAGTCCCCTGGTTTTGGGCTCTAGTGCACAGATGTATAATGTATAACAGGCCCTGGAGTTGTTAGGTTGTTAAGGTCAGCTGGAGATTTACATTCCAAAATCCATGAAACAGTGACAAAATGGACTACGAATAACAAGTTAATAACATTCTTTCCCCCCTGCATATGCTGATTAAAACGTTTTGGAGCACACATAACTTTTCACTCTATTTACATTCCAAACACTTCATTTTGCCAATACTCTGCAATACTCATGATTTGCTTAAAACTAAACAGAGAAGAACAGAACTGCAGAGTATCCATATTTCAGGTTCCACCAATAATAATATTTGCAAGTGTTTCTGTTAATCATTCACTACAGAAATTTTATAATATGATTTTTTTCCAAACATAATCTAATCACTATATCAAAATAAAGTAAAATCTGTTAAAAAAAAAAACAGTGAGTACAGGATTTAAAATAATAATAATAATAAAAAAACAGAAAGTCATCAGAGGAACTCGTTCTGCGTGTAACTAAAACTGTGGGCCACTATATTTAACTCGCTCTTCCCTATTGTTCTACTACAGCTTTAGGTTTCCTAAAATATAAGATGCAAAAATACACAAAAACCAAACATCTCGGTTTGGCAACGTCAGCCTCCCTGGAGTTGATTTATTACCGAGTCAGAGCTCTGATGGTGATCCGGTTTTAAAACCTGCTTATGTTCCGTTTTTAGCCCTAACGCCCCCCTCCACCCCGCACCCCGACCCGCAAACCCCAATTTGCGCAAAATGAAGAATTAAAATAGGTAGCGTCAAAGCCATCTGCGCACAGGACTTCTGGATATTCTTTACGCACACAATAACAGAAGATAATCATATGATAAGCATGTGGTGTGATGTTTTAAAAGGACTTAATTCGGTTTACACTCTAAACAGTTAATTATAGGTCTGCTATTAAAGTTCTCATATTCTCCTGCAAGGTTCTTCAGCGCTAAACGAGAAAACCACATGGACCGATAAAGCAGCATCTGCCGCCAGTGGGTTTGGCATTTACACAAAAACAACAAACTATTTTTGCGAAAGCGCGTGAGTCTTTAAAAGTTTTTGAATACACTAGGTAAATGTGATTTATCTGCGGGTTTATTGTAGAAGCATGTAGAAGGACTGGATGCAATACATTACTATAGCAATTAAAACTGCGGAAAACAGAGCCGACCCATGAGCTAAGCGCTCAGCGAGTCTCTTCCGGCTTGTGTGTGCGTGTGTGTGTGTGAGCACCGCACAGCAGTCATGAGCGGGCAGGTGTGTGTAGGGAAAACTGGATGGCTGTCCAAGCGTGCAAAAAACATCCTGGTCCACATCTTTACCTAGACTATCAATGCAGGATGAAATCATAGAGCTTGATGCATTGAGCACCGCGCTTCTATTCAGACATTTAAAACAAAAACTGAACTTGAATGGATACACCTTTAATTTTGGAAATGAATGAAAGGTTCACGTCTGTTTGAAAAGCCATGACATGCGGGCATGTAAGACGCTCCAACCCTGCGTTGTGAACGCGTATACATTTCACAGGCATCCACTACACGTGAGAGAGTGGAGAGCACTCACCATCGGTAGATGCGCCAAGCGTATCCTCAACACGAAGTGAACTGAGCGAAGGCGCTTTCCACAGAGTCCCAGCGCGCAGCATACACTCGGGATATTCAGGCAAAAAGCAAAGCGGCAAGCCTTTGGGTTATTAGTCCCGAAAAAGTCCCTCTATACGGACACAGCTGAGTCCACTGGGCTCCTGGGTGTAAAGAGCAATGAGACACTCGGCTCCTATCTCCACTAGTTCATCATGCGTTTATCACGGCCACTCTGATCGCGCGCCTGATGTTGCCTGCAGTTTTTATGTGGCCGCCCACTTGAGTCGCTGCTCCTCCTCCCCCTCTCCCCCCTCACACACAGCCCAACACCTAAGTTCGACCGCCCACCCCCCTGCACCCACCCGGATCCCCGGAGAACAGAACAAAAATCATACCGTTTTATTATTACAACTGCTACATGCCCCCATTTTTGTCTTTGAAAGAACAGACGGCGGAACTTGTCATATTTTTGTAATATATGGGTGGCGCACCAGCTCCCTTGGCCGCCACATGTAGCCTATTAAAATGCCTTCAGCGCTTACGGTGTACAGGTTCAATACACACAAGCGCGCACGTACACACACACACACACACACACACACACGCTCGCGCGCACACGCACACGGATGCACACACGGACGCACACAAGCACACGGAGAGAAGGAGAATATCCACAATATCTTATAGAGATTTAAATTTTTTAAATAACAGCTGCAGTTTTGTATTTATAAAATCACTTTCCTCATGGGTCCAGTCAAATGTCCAAACAAGGTGAAAATTATCATGTATTATTATGACCATGCGGATATTTTGTCACCATAAAGAGCTAATGCCCACTCGCATACATACATACATACATACATACAGAGAGAGAAAAAGTGATAGAGTCTGTTTAGACCTCTTAATTTTTAAAGCATTACAGGTGTTTACCCATACCTTAAAAATCCAAATCCTGTTGTAAATGCAACCTCTTTTTCAAAGAACCAAGTCTGAAAACAGGCCTGTTATGGCCTTAACACAAAATATAAAAATCATAAAAATACACCCTCTGGAATTAACTGCTATGCATTAAAAATACTCTAGATCCCTAGTTCTTTGGCCAGTGTGGCTTAATTAGCCTGACAAACTACACACGCCATAAATATTCAAGTGAGACTGAACAAACTTAATGCAAATGACCAGGCCGATCACTGAATTTTATGTATGCCAGTTCATTTACACGTCCATTGACATATACAAACAACCCCATGAGGTTTTGGAAGCCACTAACAACCAGTCTGTGAAGCAATTACGCTGCAAACGTAAGCCCATGTAAGTTTTACAAAATGTTTCATTAGTGTCTAATTACACCAGTGGGTTATCCAAACAGCTTCATCACCTCACAGCTCTTATAGAAAGTCATCACTGCTGAGGAGCAATTAAACAGCATTGCAGTGCTCGCATTGTTACATGACCTTTACAGGAGAAAAGGAGATCAGTGAACGTCCCTTATCACCACAATCACTGCAATTCTCCTTTTGCCCTCATTCTGCCCACTAAAGGCCCTGTAAGTGAATGAGTCCTCACAGACACCCGCTCATTAGCATACTGCTTCCCTGTCTGCTGCATTCACTTTAGAGACAGAAGGACAGAGGGTACCTTTAACTCATCACCACCCCCTCCGAATTAACTGTAAAGAAAAATTGCTCACACGTCACACACAAGGGCAAAAATCTACTGGGGAAGGGGGTGGTGGGGGGGGGGGGGGGGGGGGGGTCTATCATTACGACACTGTCATTACAATTGTCATGTAAATGTGATGAAGTAACTGCTCACTCAGTGCTATACATAGACAGTTGTCAGCCAATAAGTAGACTGTAAAGTACGCTCACTTTCTATTCATGACACATCTTCATTTATTAAAATTTGTCATGTTTATTGTACAGATATATCTAAAAAGCAATTGACCGACAGTGTAACATGGTGCACTGAGATAGGGACGAGGACCCCCCCCCATGGCTGGCTCGCGTGCAACTGCACAACAGCTGTGCACTCACACAGTTCCAGCACAGGGTGCACTGCACTCTTGACACTGTGTCTACACACATACGCCCCGGCCAACAGCCCAGCTGTGCTCTAGTGGCTGATTCTGACTTTCCAGTGGCTTGCTGTATTAACAGGTTGCTCATATGTAGTCAGTTGTCAGTATCAGGAAATACTTGGGCTTAATCATTTATGCTGTACATTCCCTATTAAGAGTTTTTCATCATCAGCCAAATGTCAGTTACAAACATAATATCATGCAGCCATGCTACCGATATCTTACAGTCTAGTACAATAGGAGTGATAGAGTCTCACAGTGAACAACTGCATACAGGCTGACCCTCACTATGGATAGCACCTAACATAGCTTGAACCTCATATGTAAGGTAAGGTACATTTTCCTTTTTTTTTTTTTTTTTAGAAATGAAGTTCCTGAGTGCCCTATTCTTTGAAAGAAATCTCATGAATGCAAACTTCACATGTTTGGAGAAAGCACATGTTGGCCCAGGTTGGTAGCTATTAGCTAAATTAGCTGAAGGGTAAGAATTAACATTCTTCCAGTGATTACACTGGGAGAAAATGGGGTTAAAAAGACAATCTGACTTTATATACATTTCTATTTGAAAACAATGTCACAATCCAGTTCATTAAGAGCATATTTCACAATTTCATGTGTGTTTTATATAAGCATAAATACCAGATGGCTATATATCTTGCACACCTTGTATATTTAGGTTTTTCCATCTGTGCCTTATGACACATCAAATACATTTGACTGATGATCAAGCAAGAAGAAGATACAACTCAGTTTGGAGATGTTGGTGAGAATAATATTAGTCATGCCCAGAGGTGAGGGCTTTGCTCAGGTTCAATTTTTTTGGTCTGTTGTTATAGCAGCAGAGTGTGCATGTATGTGTGTGTGTGTGTGCACATAATTGAGGTGTGCTCTGAGGCGTTGACCAGGCTTAGCCTCCTGAGATCACAGAGAGATTGCCTCCCGTGGGTGGTTCTGCTGCAGGCATTATGTGCAGGAGGGGACAGAGATTCCCTACCCCTGCTTAGCTCCTCTCAACACCAAGTCAACTCCATCTCTACCATTTAACACTCCTCAGCTCACAATCAATGTAAACTAATACTACTACAGGCCACCTTAAAAGGTATCTAGTTTGTCCCAAACTGGTTTTATCCTGCCATGTTTGGTATTAGGTTTTGAAGGTACATGAATCATCAGCTGCCTGGCCCTTGCTTCTGTAATCTCTAAACTATTTCACGTCTTTACCTGGTGTCATGTGATTGAAAAGGTTAACTGTGTGACATCTGCTATTGGGTAATTGTAGAGGTCAGAAGCACACCTCTGTGGAAGATGCAAATGTGAGTCAGAGAAGGTGGATAAAGCTCAGAATCTTCTCACGTGTGAACTCTCATCCACAATCAATGACTTCAACAGCAGCTCAAAGCTGACCTCAGAGAGAAAACCTCCTGTGCAATGTCACAACACACTTTACTTTTCTCTCTGTTCTTCTTTCCCCTCGGTCAGCGCCAACTTCTCTCTCTGTTCTTCTCTCCCTTCGGCCAGCTCACTAGTGGAGACACGCGCCCTGCTCATTGATCAAACACAGCTTTTGCGGCGCCTCCTTTTTTTGCTGGAACATTCTTTGGGCCCAGCTTCCTTTTGGCCACCTGTAATGGCATGAGCCGCACTAAGAATGGTCCTAATCCTTCCAATTCAACTCACGGCTCTTAAAGTCTGTAAGTACTTGGAGGTTTTGGTGTTTGCAAGGGAGGAGAATGGAGGATTGGGCAAACTATTTTAATCCATGTGATGGAAATGGCATGTAAACTTTGGTGTCAAAAGGTAAACTCTAAGGAAATGACGGGGAAGGTCTGCCAGGATTTTTCCAGGTTGTTACATTTTTTCCAGGTTCTGATACACTGAAAATCGCATTACATCCCTCTGTGCTAGAACAGATTAGTGATAGCTCCTCACTCATATTACTCATATGCATATTAACAAACACAGTGTGTTTTATATCTTAGAGTCATGGATGGGTATTGGTGTAATCAGTGTTATACTTTTATCTGTACAGTAAAAGATTTTCTTTATTCTGAAATACTTGGAGCAAGGTAGATAACTTTTAATTTAAGACATAAACATTTATCATAAACCGTATATTACGACTTATGTTTTATGACGTCAAACATTTTGACAATTACAAGTGAAAAAGAAGACTTTCCAGTGATGTCTGCTAATTAAACAAAAATACAATTTCTTTACATTTTTCAGATATTATCACTGGAATAATTCTTCCAGTCATAAGTAGCAATAATGCAATTTATTACATCTCAACAATTTAATGTATTAGTATATAATATACAGTGTATATACTATTATATTTTTCAAAAAGATTATTTGTTAAAGTGGCCAGTTGTCATTTTTAAAATTGCTCTCACCTAGTCCCACTAATAGCACTGTCTATGTCAAACCCTGCCAGAGATAAACCTGATGCTGACATTTCTTTGTTCTCCAAATTTACAGTTGGCAGAGAGATAGAAGGATGGACTGGCCTCCATTTGGCTAAGTGACTGACAGGCCTCTAATGTCCTTCCATCTCCTTCCATCTTCCACCTCCTGTCACCGGTGCTAAGCAGCTCCTGGCAGATGTTATCAGAACTGTTTGCTGAAGAGTGAGGTGTCCTGGGCCTTTTTTAGTCAGCTGCCACAACACTCTCCAGACCCTTCATAGAGTGCAGCAGTCCCAGCTATACTTGTCTGCTCTGCTAGTGGGGGTTACAGAGGGGACTTTTCTCAATGGATTAAAAAGCTTTTTTATCAGGGGCTGGTGTGCCACTTGAAGATAGTACTTTAATCTGAGGGAACAGATTGACATAGTGGGACCAGAGCAATGCACAACTCACAGCCACAGTACTGTGTCTTAGTTTATGACCTGATGATAGCCTGTCAGTCAACTACACCGGTAGTTGAAATCACAGTGACGCCAGATTTGTCTTTCTTTCACTGTCATTTTAATTAATGAAAGCACAGATATCAGGTGATTGTGCGATCCAAAAATGTTTAAATAAAAAAGGACTAAATGTGATCACTCTCAGCATGAATGCAGTGCCCTTGGATTAATCTGACAGAGATAAGTCTACCGAGTAATTCAATTATTTTATTTTATTATATTTCAGCTCAAAAATGCTCTTATATTGTGCAGCTTTGCATTTCTCATTGAAATCAGTAAAATCATAAAATCAGTATCACAACAAACTCAGTCTGATTCAGAAAGCAGAAGTGAGACTTTTTGATGCTGAGAAAATAGCAATAAATTCATCCAATCTGTACATCTCTGTACATATCTATATCTGCATTTCCTGTGCACTATTCACGCTTCCATTTTTCTCTATACCTCACCCACTCTTTTTTTCTCAGCATATTTATTTTTACTGTGCATCTATATCCTAAAGGCCTCTTAGAATTTCAGGCCATTGAGAGCCTCTTAAGTGGATGAGCAAGTGTTAACTGTGTCTTTTCAAACCTTGACATTTAATACTCAATATAAATCACTCCAGGGACCTGTTATTCTTTCAAGAATGTAATTACATACTTTCAAATAAAACTTGAAAGAGCTCAACACGTTTTTAAAACACAGTGTGTGCTCTCTGGACAGCAGGAAAGAATTCCAAGCAGTCAGAATATGCTAACATCCCAATGTGGGTGAACCATGGGATTTTGGCAAGACAGTGCGGGAAGCAGCGAGGCGATTAGCTCTTCAGTCTCGACCGAAAAGACAGAAAGAGTGATTAAACCCAAGTGAATCACGGTATAGCCATGTAGTATGCACTAGGGAGCACTTTCCCTATGGCCTCAAAAGTAGAAACAACCTTTAAGTCACATGTGCAATAATATTTTGGAATGAGCTCATTGACAAAGCAGGGGAAACGAGTATACAAGAAAATACATTTTTTGCAATAAACATCGTAAAGGGATTGGTTTTTAATTCACAGTTTGAGTCTTTACAGCTGAGGCTGTGAGTGAAATTTTCCAGCAACAATACTTCATTTGTCACCGGATGTTGTGAGAGCAGCTCTTAGTAATTGATAGAGTACTCTGTTGATGTAGGGAAACAGTGATAAAAAGCAGCATTTTTATTAAAAATCCATCACAGAAATGTTTATTAAATTCTCTGTCTATGCCATGAGTGTTTGTTTAATAAATTTGTTTGCACTGTTAACACTGTACAGTAGTTAGCTGCAGCTAGACAAGCAAATCCAATAGAAAAGTTTTTATGCGTGTTGTGAAACGCGTTTCCTTTAGCAAAACCACGAATCTATACTGTGGGCAAGTGCGTTTTAAATTCGGTTTGAAAATATCGGAGCTTCTGAGACACGTCTCCATTCAGGAAGTATACATTCACATTTATGTGGTTGGCCCACTGACGCTAAGCTCTCACCCAGTGAGGTCACACATTTGAGGCAAATGCTATAGTGAGAGTACTCAGCGTCATCTCTACTGCTTGGTGGAGCAGTGTGTGGTCAGGCAGTTAGGTCATTTTGTGGCTGCCAGATTAAAAATCACCAGTTTAACCTCCTCCTCCACCCCTCCTCCTAGCATTTCCACATTTCCAGTCTCTCTGTGGGACACAATGTATTGCATGTGAAGGCTTATGGAAAAAGAGCAACAGCATGAGCCAAAGGCTTCAGGTTTGACCTGAGAATCATAATTAAACAAGGAGGATATTTGACTCACTTTAAAGAGAGTCGCTCTCGGCTTCTTTCCGGACGGCATGTAATTACCAGGGCAAGCGCTGCTGAAGCTCTGGGAGTGGTCAGGATGTCTTGGCAGAACTCAGGGCAAAATAGCTTTCTGCGTAAGTATGGGTCTGCTCTTGGCCTTGTTTGAAGAGCCACTTACTGATACTACCTCACACAGAAATACACACAGACACATACACACTACGCCGCAAATGGCCAGCTGAATTGCCAAGACTTTCCACCTCAAACTAAACATATAAACCTTGAGTGTAACATCCCATTACAGAGCATGCCCTCTACAGTGTACAAACCTGCCATCAGCTAAAAACTTTACTGTGGAGAGAGAGCAAAGGTTATTGTGCAGGTTTTTGAAGGGGTTATGGCAGGGGGTTCCACAATAGTCCTCGTTTGTAGCTGACCTGCATCCTCTAATTTCTTGCTGGATGCTTGATTGAAAAGGTAATTTATAGGTGCACTTGTAATTATGGGTCATTTTGCATATGACTGCAATTTCAGTTTTGATAAACAAGTTCCTTTTCCTGAGCAGTGTTTATTTCTGTGCTTTGAATTGTGTGCTATGTGCATGGGGAGGGTTGGAATGAGCTGTGTTTCGGTTTCAGGCCACTTCTGCATTGTTGTAATAGGTTTGAGTCCTGATGTGTGATGGAAGTCAGGGCTTCATGCAGTTTTTCCCATATTCCCAAGATGTGCGCTATAATATGGAGGTCATGAATGCTTCATTTAAGGCCTAACCAAGAAGCCCTGGTGAAAGATTCTATATGGCTCTAAAAGTATTATAACTTTAACCTGGTTGATGACAATGATGATGTGTAACTTGATTAACATCTTCTCTGGGTGAAACTGGATTTGTTACTATATGTGAATATGAATATGTGTGGTGATTATGAAGTAGCATTAAAGGCCTAATACTGTGAGAAATCCAAAGAACAGCAAAAATACAACTCTTATGAAAGCCAATGAGTTGTTCTTTGGCTGTGTTTGTTAAACAAATAAAACAAATTTAGAGCCAACAGGTCTAATTAAACCCACACTGGTTCTCGTCTACTTTCAACCCAGGACTTAGAGGCACATTGACATGACACAAATTTTCCTCTGTCAATAAAAACATAAATAAAAAGGTTGATCCTAAAGTGAGTCACACACATTAGGCCCAGTGTTTTTACAGTAAGAGACAAAAGAGGACTGTAGCTGTAGATCACACAGTGTTTTACAATGGCAGGAGCACAGAGTCTTGGAAACTGAGTGGGGATACATTGGGAGGGGGGCAGCATCGAGAACATTCCTAATAGCACATTCAAATTCAACTAACATTAACAACCTTAAAGTTCAGTCAAGGGATTCCCCATGACAATTTTTTTCTAACTTTCAGTTTCACCATGTATGTAAACCTAACCACTATTTCCACTTAAATCAGTCTGTCATTTGGGAAAAAAAAAACTTAATGGCAAAAATTTTAAATGAGTAAACTATTTGACTTACTATTTAAATTGAAAAGGCATGGGATCATAATTTCCAAACAACGGGTCACAATTATATCATGCATGAGTTAAAACATCAACAGCCTCAGACTTCCCACTATGATTTTTGCCACCACAAATGACTTCCTTTACAAGCGAGTGTAAGAGGTTATTGGTGATCCTGATTTTCTGGAAGCTGTAATGAACCCCCTCCTTTTCCCCACCCCAAGGCAACTCTGAGGTAAGCACCAACTCCCTGCTCTCCTGCCGTTTTTCTCCCTGGAGCAACAGGAGCAAAAAAAGAAGGTAAGCACCAACTAGGGGCCTAGTCGTCACCATGGCAACAGATGAAACATGGCAGCAGTTGATGTTAAGTGCCAAATTTGTTGCATTACCCCATCAGTTTTGCCTCAAGTGCCTTGCTCCATCTGCAGGGAGCCTCTGTCTCAGCAGGGAAGAGGAGGTAAGAAGAGGAGGAGGATGAAAAGGGAGCATCCCTGGACCCTCAGTAAGGTCTTGAACCACCCGCCTAGTCTGGTTTTAGCCATATCACCAGCGTTGCCCACAGTAAGCCTCCCAGCAGGACCTCAACTTTTAGCAGCCTGTAAAATAGCCATTTTATTGCACTGTATCTGTTATTTATTTCTCACCCTGAGTAAGAGAATCACAAACAATTGGCCCATGCAGCTGCTTGTGCCAGGTTCAACCGCATTCAACCGCAAGATGATTTGCCGCCTGTTCTTGGCCCATTTGTCAGAGAACGGCTGCTAATTATCACTGGCTCACTCATTGGTGGGACCAGATCCAAGGAGACACCTGGGTACTGGCTGAGCCAGGGACCACCCCCTGCCCGCAGTACCCCCCCCCCCCACCCCCCACACACCACACACCAATCTTCAACAACTGCAGAAAACATGATTAAAGCTCTAGCCTCTTGGGGGTTTTGATGATAGTACAACAAACATTTACACAGGCAGTCTCGTTTTAGCAGCAGAGAACAGAGTGGGTTGACGTCATAGTGTAGTAAAGTACTGTCAGGTTCACATGGCTATTTTGGTCTTGATTTTAAGCCCAGCCATGTTTTGCCTTCTAAGTAAAGACACCTCCATCAGTTTGACCATAGCGATTATTATTATTGCTTGCATCTGCTGGAAACCAAATAATGCTGAGTGGTCACATTTCATGAAGCTACAGGATTCAGGTTTGTAATTTGAACCATGCAACTTCTTTGAAATGTGACATCACTGCTTTTAGACTCACATTTTGTATATTTGCCAGGGGTGAAAGCAGACATCTGGGCAGGGTGTGGGCCAGGGCATAGTTAAACCGACTTTTATTTACATGCCTGTGTTTTGTTTGGGTTTGAGTGCCATTTTTCAAGTTGTTTTTGCATGACAGACCCATTTCACAGTAATTGCTAGGCTTAAACGGAACACTGAAGGATGATCTGCAAAATCTGATGGAATGCTGGTTTCGCCAACAGACAAGCAGAGCCACACTTGGTACCACTAATACGTCAAATCGTCTAGCTCACCTAAACTTGGCCCTAGTAGCAGTGGAACCCCGACCTTATCACTAAATCCAACAATGTTACCACATCTTATGCAGCATGACCCAGAGGCCATACTGTTGCCTTATGAAGCCGGGTCTGTCCAGACCAGGCTGCTGAGGGGAAGCGCTATCTCGCAGCTGTTAGCTGAGAACTCTGAGGTCTTCCTGCATAAATTTCACTGATATCACCTCCATCAGAGGCCCATAAAGCTGATTTATTATAAATACAGCTCTCTTGTGTTTACTGCATGCATTCTTCTGCCTGCAACATCTTCGAAATGAGCACTTGCAGGTGCTCAGTGTCCGTCTTAGTGGGGCAGACTGAGGAAGAGATACACACAGACAAAAAAAAAGCTACGGGACCCAGGGAAGGAAAAACAGAGCAAAAGAACGAGAGAGAGATGAAAGTGGCTAGGAGTGGAGAGATAAATAAGAAAGGATAAAAGATAAAGGGCGTTCAAACGTGAGAATAAAGGAAAAAGGGAGAGAAAAAGAGAGAGAGATAAATTAAGGCACAGGGGTAAGAAAACATGGCAGCCATCACCCTGGTGATTAAGCTGAGGCAGAGTTGATAAGGATAATGTGCTACGTGTTATGTTACTTGGATCGCCTCATGTTCACGGCCCACTGAATAAGTCTGAGGACGGGGATGTTGGGAGGGAGGGTTGGGGGCACTACTTAAATTTGCTACAAGTAAATAAAAAACATTCAGACTTCTAACAGTTCACGGAAGCATTGCTGCTGTTGGGGTAAGTAGGAGTGAAAAAAAAAAAGTTTCCCTAATATATCAATTATGTTGGAGTTTATTAATGCATGTTTGTTTATTATTGTAATTATTATCATACAATAATAATTATAATATTATTATGATATTGTATGATATAAGATATAATATTATTGTATTTATTGTTACAATTCTGTACTGTGCCCAATTAATCAGTCCAACAGTATAGCAAGACTGCTCTATTTCAAATGCATCAACTATATCTCTTTTTGAGAAGAAGAAAATGGAAGTATCTGACCTTGCTTCACAATAAGGCATTAAAAGATGCCCAAATATGCAGTTACGTATCAAAAGAGCGTCAGTTCATATCAATTTGCTATTAATTCTTTTCTGAATAACAATATCACAGACAAACTGGGAGGAGAGGAAAAAGAGGTCTTGGCATAGTGATTAAAAAACTTTAAGCAGTGTAGCAACAACAAAGGGCAGAACAGAAAAAAGGGAAATGCAAGAAATTCCAGAAATGTGAGGGAGTTGGTTGGTGTGGATACAGAAGGAGATTTGACCAAACCCAACAACAGGCCATACAGCTGATGATGGTACTATGTGTGTGTGTGTGTGTGTGTGTGTGAGAGAGAGAGAGAGAGAGAGAGAAAGAGAGAGTCTCAGCCATTCAAAGCTCCAAATTACATGACAAACTGGCATTAAAACCCCTTAAAACTCCTGGGACCTGTGGTGGGTCCTCAGTCTCTTAAGAACATATGGTACATTTCCTATAAGTTTCATTGTAGTTATTGATTAAAATGATTTAAGCTTCATTCATTCATCTTCAGTAAGTGTTTTATCATGGTCAGGGCTGCCCTGGAACCTCAACTCTTCCTGAACACCCAGGACGGATCACCAGTCCATCAGAGGTGACAGTAACCAGAGCTCAGAATTGAACACTAGACCTTGGCACTATGGGGTTCCAACAAAACCTGCTGCACAAAAGTGTCACCCATGTAATAAGATAATAATAAGTAACAGCTTAAAAGGTGCCTGTGCATTGAGAGTGAAAGAAAAATATTTATATAAATTTAATTAACAATTTTAATCCTACAAGCTTAATTTTATAGATATAGCTTCAAAAATCAGACTCAAAACTAACATCATTGAACAATGTACACTATAAATTCCATAGAAAGATTTAGCTATGATAAAGTATTAATTCTGAGAGACTTTAGGCCTCAAATAAATATTGTGGGAAGACCATGAGTTTACTTTGTGATCATAGAGATCTTTAACAGTGCTGAGTAGAAGTGAGATCCTCTTCCTGCAGACCGAGGCCTCAAATCCTCACAGTGCCGTCATTCCACCAGGCCTGCTCTGGGCTGTACATGATGAATTCACTGTGATTTCATCTCTGTGGTTGTTTCACTCATTGCCTGCACTCAATTAGTTTTCTGGATGCTTGTGGAGCATTTTTGTTGGTGCTACAGGCATGGGATGAGAACAGAGAGAGAGAGAGATAAGATGCGGCTGAGAGAGCAGAATCTCAAGCATTTTGAGACCCCAAGTAAAAGAGCAACTTGAAAGTATGTCAGAGATTTTCTTAGGGACATGTGTTGAACTAGCCAGGATGGCTAGACACATAAGCTGGTCAATCCCTGGGTGACTGAGAGTGAGTGGATTTGTCTGAGGTCTGGGTCACCGTGAGGGCCTCTGGAGGGACAGAATGGCTGAAGACCCTGATGGAGACTCCAGGGGAACAGGCATCCCTCATCACCACTCCACACCCAGGCTGCTGGAGCGCAAAACAATTAGCCAGCGTGTGAACAAGGCCTTGTTTATTGACTTAGTGGAGAGACTTTATTAACCCAGGCTGCGTTGAATGGGAGTCACCTGCTGTTCACACTTAGGCCGTTATTGTGAGTAGGGCTGGAGACGGGAGGGCCCTTATGATGCCCACTAAAGCCTGCTGTTCCTTTGTCCAAACCACCTTCAACCAGCAATAGAATAGTTCAGCCTGCATAGCAACACGGCTTTTATTCAGCAACATTGTGGGATAGACAGTCTCAATCACTTGTCAACGACGCAATTACACTAGCTGTCACCAACTTCTGTTAAACTATACTGTGCGTGTCAAATTAGCACTGCTTTTGCATTGTTTCTCTTACATGCTCTAACCAGAGTCACAAGTCCCTTGCACATAATCTGTATGCAATATATGATGTTCAGTAAAACAGTCAGGTCTTTCATGTGGTGTAAATGTGTTTCACTGCTAGTTTTAAATGCAAGGCAACATGTCCAGGGCAGGAAAGGATTCGAGACTCATCCCAGTGAGTGAGATTTCCTCTAAAGTGCATGGTGTCAATAGCTGACTTTCAGCGAGATAGATAAAAACACAACGGCCTGGTTTTTATCTGCCTCCCAGGGACTAGTGCTGCAGATAACAGCTATTACACCGACAACCGGGAGGCGTGTGGAGATGCGTGGGCTTATCTAAGACTGCCAGTAAACTCTGTGTGTGTGTGTGTATATGCATGTGTGTGACCCATTATGTCGTTTCTTTGCATGCAACAATGTTTCTCCAAGTCTGTGTGTATTTATTTGGGGCTTGAACAGGAAATTAGGTAATTGGAAACCAAGAAAAAACTTCAGGCAAACATTCACAAATATTCATGCTGTGGACATTTACCCCTTAACCTGATTTAAACCCAGTTCAATTGCCTGAATATAAATGATGATGTCCCATTTGGCAAACATGTTTTCATTCAATGAATGCAATTTAATGTATTGTCCAATACTAAACTAGTTCTTCTATGTTCACCGTCCAGTAACATTTGTTTATGTGTTAGTTGTAAGCCCAATGAGAATGTTTCAATTTCTCTACTTTTTTATTTTCAGAATCAAAAAAATCAATAGCTGTGAAAAGATAACTAAACCATTGTTGTAAGTTGATTTCCACCTTATTATGTAAATGTTCTTATTAATTTGTTTAATGCAAGTCGTGTTACATAGACTCATAATAATCATGAAAATCTGTAAAAAAAAAAACCCAAAAAACAGTTTTTATCTTTAGTGATCTAAAATACTAGTTGCAGTACTTTAAAAAGATAACCTCCTTGAGTACTTCAGTTGATTTTTCAGACTGTGCATTTATTCTGAAATAATAGCTCAAACAAAAATTTAAATACTTTTTAATCCACTGAGCATATTAAGCATGCTCAGAAAAAACTGCAAGTACTGGCAATTTTAATTCTATCAGCACCTTTCTTCAAATAGAGTCCAAAAAATATTTTGATCCAAGGACTACCTGTACACTGATTCAAATAGTGATATCTTGATATACTGATATACTGATATTGGTAGGCAATAATATAATAAAATATCGGTAGGTGGAATGGCTACTCTAAATTGTTCCCAGGTATGAATGACTGTGTGAATGTGTATGCATGGTGCCCTGTGATGGACTGGAGCATCATTCAGGGTGTATTCCTGACTCGTATCCAGTATTCCGATAAAAGGCTCCACGGCCCTGACCAGGATAAGGTGCTTACTGAAGATGAATGAATGAATGGTAGGCTGTGACTGACTAATATGCAAATCAGTCAGTCTTAATAGAAGTAAGGAACCTTAATGAGACTATGTACAGTAAAGAAAAATGAGGGGCAAGGCTCCTCACTGAGAGCAGACAGACAGCTTGTATTTCCTCATGTCCAGACATCTGTTCACCTCCTACATGTATAGCAATTGTAGCAAAACTCTACAAAAGCTCATTTGAGTAAAAAGCCAGACTTTGCATGGTGTGCCATTGCAGAATATAAACAGATATCATTATTGAAGCCCTTATTGCTTTTTCCTCTCTGATCTGTTTAATCTAAAAGGAGAGAGAGAATGAAATGGTTTCTGTGGTGCCTTTCAAGAGAAAGGCCTTTGAGAATGAAGTGGACTAGGCTAGGGAACAGGCAACAGGCCAGATTCCAGAGCTAACGTATAATCAGCCTAGGACATGTATAATTATATCTGAGACGTGAAAGAACAGAAGGGAGTGAGAGGGGAGGAAGCGGGGAAGAGATACACAGTAGCAGAAGAACCAATGCTGCTTAATATTTGTTTTCTGTTTGGAAAATGAAGAATGGTTATGACGGCTAAAGTGGTGGCTAGGTGGTTTGGAAGGGCACAACATCTACTACATATGAAGCTTTCTCATTACATCTAGTTAAACATGTACTTACAGAAACACTATCCACATACACACACACACACGTTTGTCTTACTATCCTTATGAGGACCGTCCATTTTCAAAATTATTAGTGCAGCTAATTAACGCTATGCCTACACCTAAATATAACCCTAAACTTAATCTCTGTGACCAGAGATAAAAACGTTTGGCTCATTTATTTTTATTTTTTTTAAGTAAAAGCTACAGTTTTTGAGGGGAAAAAAGAAGAAAAAGAAAAATGCATTTTTCCTCATGGGGACCAGGCCAAATGTCCCTACAGGTCAAAAGTGTCAGATATGTGTTAAGTTATCCCTTTGTGGGGATATTTGTGCCCCACCAAGATGCCCCCAACACATACACACACACACACACACGCACGCACGCACACCCGCACACACACATGCACACCTTGCATACACAGATCTCTCTTCCAACCCACATGCGTACAGAGAGTTTATGGTGGTTAAGGCCCTGACATACTGTCCCTTAATTCAGCTCTATTGACCGCTGCCTGTTCGAATGCTGTACTGCATTTCCAACTGACTAATTAGCTGTGCCTGTGGTCACCAACAACTCCAGTGGCCTTTCCTGAGGAGAAACTGATTTCAGCTCCAGCTTTGAAAACCAAATGATTCCCAGAATGTCTTGTCTGTAATTGGAATGAACTTGCTGACTTGGTAACTGACCGTAGCCATAAATACCTGTTTTCCTTTGCATCACCTGTGCAAAGATTGTGGCCAAACCTCTGATTCTCACCTGGCAAGCTCTCTCTATTTTCCTTTTTCCCCACAACTTCAAGCTGGCCTGATGTCACACTATTTCCATAAATATGCTGTGTGTATTTTCTCTGTTTTTCCTCAACAACAATCTATTGCATTGGAAAAATACTTACTCAATAATAAAGTTACCCACCCTAAATCTTCCCCTGATCCCCTCGTTCAAGCATCTGCACAAGACAGGCTCTTTTTTCAGACTGGCTGATGGATCACAGGTAAGGACTGTGTGTGTGTGTGTGTGTGTGTGTGTGTGTGTGTGGGTGGGTGGGTGTGTGGGTGGGTGTGTATGCATGTGTGTGTAGGCCACAGACAGGGTCGGCAGAAGGAACGTTAATCACACCTCTCCTGTCAACAACAAAGAGACAGCCTCCTTCAGCAGCAGAGCCATAAAAAAACTCTCCGAGAAGGTGTCAAAGGAAAATGCAGCAAAACTGATGATGAAATTTATGAGAGAATGGGAGGGACGAGAAACAGCATTTTGAACTAAAGTGCACTAATTACACAGCACAATCATAGTCTAGCACCTTCTTTTCCCTAAATCTTAAAATGTCAAATGTCTAGTAGTTATTTATAAAGTTTCTCTTTATGAGACACTAGATATTTTGAGTCTTCCATAAAAAGAGCACTGTAGTTATTATATCTTTTTGGGAGCATGTACTAAATAGATGAGTGTGAGAAGAAGTGTGCTGTGTGAAGACGCAGATGGAAGCTGGCATGTTTAGTGTAGCACTATAATGAGGGCTGCAGTCTGGCCAGTATCACTGAGTTCATTTACCCTTAGTGGCTGTTCGAGCCAGTGAGATGTTCTCCCACCCTCTTCTTTTTCCTTGCTTTTGGCCAGTACAAATGTGTTGTTTCAAGCTTCAGTGACAGAAACTCAAGACTTTCATGGAGTGACCAGACCATGACCTTTTCCTGGGTTATGTTTCGGAGGAAAGAACACATCTTGAATTTTTCCTGCAAAAGAAAACATCATTGGGACTTGAGATTCTCTCGCGCTGTTCGTTAATGTCCACACAGCAGAGATCACAGCCATTCCTCCGCCATTCCAACCTTATTCCTGACATACAACCCCCAGGCCTACAACCTTCTAACCTCTCTCGGTCTTTCTCTCACTTGCTATCTCCCTCTCACACAAACCATTTTTACTCTCTCCAAGGCTAATACCAAGGTCTTATATAAAGAAAAACCATAGATAATTTATCTCATTCTGCACTGTGATACCATTTCTAAAAGCCATGCTTCTCCCATCTCATCTTCACCTCTCTTTGAATCTGATGCCAAGAATTAAAAGGCATGTCTTCTTCAGAAACAGTTACACAAAGCAGCTGGACAGTTACTTTACCTCTTTAACAAATATGTCCAGATTTACATCTCTATTCATAACCAGAGACCACAGTTCCTCCTACTTTTCCTTTAAGCTAAACAGATTCCTCTAACAGCTTACTGAGGCAGTGTTTCACAGTGCTTTAGTGGCATGGAATAAATAACAGAGGAAGCTGATGGGCTGTAGTGAGCCTGGGGCAGGAAGTGACATAAAGGGAATGACTCTGAGCAGCAGTTGTTTTGAATCTGGTAAATTCTTCTCAGGAACAAAAATGAGAGAGCGAAGAAGAAAAAATGTAATTTGATTAAGGTAATTGCCCACAGCAGCATTTGCAATTCTAAACAAGTTTCATCCCCCAGCCTCAGATGTAAACACTGTGTGCCCTTCGACCTGTGGAGTAAACATCTGCTACAAGATAAGTTTTCACCCTCACTGGCAGAGTGGCTGACATGACATTCATAAACACAATTTGATCTTAAAAGCAACATCCGGTAAATGACCTCCACACCCCCTCGCCCCCTCCTTCCATCTCCTCCTTCAGCAAGCACTGTGTAACCTACCACTGGAGTCCTACAAAACGTCTGCACTCATTTTCACTAAATATAACCTAACGAACAAAAAGCCTGAATGAACACACAGCTTGGTTTGTGTGGCAATTAAATGTTATTATGCATGTTTTTATGCATGGATTGCATTTTTGTGTCTTTTGTTTGTGCATTATACTGCACACGCAGCTTTAAATATGGCAAGATTCAGCTCTGCAGAGATCTGGTTCACCAGTAGGTGTAGCCACATGCAGCACACAAACTGACACTGACCCCCTATTGAGAGGACGACCCTGGCTCAGAAATATATCCGGAGCCCTGCCTCATAAAACCACCGAGTGATGGAGACAAAGAGAAGCAGAAGCAAAGCAAAAAAGAATAAAACAAAAGGGGATGAAGCAAATTAATATGCACAAAGTCACAGGCATAGGAGGTACCAGCTGACTTTTCTCATGTCAGAGAGAATCTAAACACGGAGAGATTCAGACAGGCCAGAGAGGTGGCTCAGGAGAGGTGAGGCAAAAACGATGGGCTACAAAGAGAGGCCCTAGCTGACCAGACCACCGCTGAGAAAAGGGGCAGCCTGTCAAGACAGACGACTTCCTATTTCACTCTGATTATCCCCCAGAGGCCCTCCGAGAGCCCTATAAAAACCTTCTCATTAAGAAGAGTCACTTTATAGGATCTTAATGAGTCTAGGCTAGAGAGACAGGGGAGAGAGAGAGTGAAAGAGAGCATGTGTTCTTGTTTACCATTGTGTTGAATCTGACGGTGAACTATGTTAGGCCAGTTCTTTATGGGAATTGGGTGCTAAGTTATTATTATTATTATTATTATTATTATTATTATTAGTATTATTATAATACATTCATTTATCTTCAGTAACCACTTTATCCTGGTCAGGGTTGTAGTGGATCCTATCCAAGGAACACTGGGCGTGAGGCAGAAATACATCTTGGATGGGATGCTAGTCCATCACATGGCACCGTAGACATGTACATTTACACACTCATTCACATCTAAGGGCAATTTTATCATAGACAACCTCCCTACCTAATTTTATTATATTATTATAGTTATATATTATTATAGTTATATTAAGTATATGATTATACATTAAATATTGAATTCATTATACTCTTATAATAATAATAATAATAATAATAATAATAATAATAATAATAATAATACATTGGGCAGCCATTCATAGATCAGGATCCTCTAGGAAAAACTCCTCTAGGAAAGTAATTAAATGGGCTGTCTGTCACTAATAGCAAGGTATATTTTTGCAACACAGATCCAAATGCCCAAGGGCAATTCTACAGTTGCCTGTATATATAATCAATACACAGTTCCATGTGCCCATATTAATCAAGATCATGCTTTGTTTATTTCCTGCCCTTGAAGGCTTTTCATCACATAACTGACATTCATTAAACATTACAAGAGTAGCTGTTCCTGAAAAGAAACAAAGCACTCAGCCAAATATTTAAAAAATATATAGCAAAAAAGACCTTTAATTACAGTACTGTACAAAAGTCAGAGACCACCGTTTTGTTTTCAACCAAATAGCCATTCGGTAATTACTGTTAATTATTTGGTGGCAAACAATAATGACAGGAAAATGTACAGTACATAAATTATCATGCAGTACTTATTAATTCAGCTCAATATTAAGTTCAATATTACAAATAAAATATTTAAAGATTTCATACTGTTTTTACTTTTGTGTGGTTTTCTGTTAATTACGTTTTCCCCATAATTATTGTTCATTATCGTTATTGTTCATAAATCACACAAATGCCTCCATTATTGTTTTCCACCAAATAATTAACAATAAATACTGAATGGCCATTTGATTGAAAACAAAAAGGTAGTTTCTGAATTTTCCACAGTACTGTATATGAAATAAAAAGCTTCTGAAAGCTGTTTTATTTCCCACAAGATATAAAAAGTCTCATCCTGCACTTACCAGGACTCAATGCCAAAGCTGCGGATTATAGCAGGAGAGAGGCTTAAGGCAGCTGCTAAGAGTCCAAGCAACAAGATCATAAGCTGCCCTTTGTTTATCATCTGATAATAAAGTATTATAACAGGTCCCGCTGAGCTCAAAATTGACAATATATTAATGGTTATGATTATGGCTACCAATTCTATGTAATTTGCACAGCCAGCATGTTTAGCTTCACACACTTATGATATCCTGATATTTACATATTTAACAACTGAAGGTCTATGTAGTTCCTTCATAGTCTTCATTGAGCACTAGTGATGAGTTTTGGTAATTTTCCCTTATGTGTACAATATTTAGTCCTGTGCTCTTAGCCACAGTATTGTATGTTGCATCAAGGCTCACTGTATGCGTGTATATTGATAGAATCACTATATGGCTGACTTGACTAGATTAAATCTAGGTGGAGAGTAAGAGAAGAATGTGCTATGGTGTGTGAACTCCAAAAGCAGTAAGCTGAGAACAGTCCCCGAGAAACCACCCACAGCAGCAGGGAAAGACCTCATGAGTTGCCTTGCATTGGGACCCATGAAACCTGGCTTCAATATTTTGTGTGTAGAGATGCTGAGTGGAGAATGCCTGGAATGTCCAGCCCTGTTTACAGCCCGGGTTGCTTCACACCTGCAGGTCAGGGGGCTATCACTAGGCTCCCCCTCTACAGCTAAACTCCCCCAGAACCCTCCCTTCCCACCCCCCCCCTCATTACACCAGGGTCAAGCTCAGAGGTGACCTAATTAAAAGCTCATTACATCACAGACAATCTCCATTAGCATGCCAGGTCGAGTTGTTAATCCATTAGAGCTTCAGAGGCCCTCGGTCTGAGCTTTACATTCCAGCGCTCCCGCACACACA